>NW_024080686.1:2678363-2968363 GCF_003009895.1 Hyaena hyaena | reverse complement strand
GATATCGGAGTTGATTACGATGTCACGATTATAAACAAGACTGTAATGGGGCACCTGGGTGGCTCAGTTGGTTAAGCCGCTGACTTCAGCTCAGGTGGTAATCTCACAGTCGGTGAGTTCGAACCCGGCCTCAGGCTCTGTGCTGACAGCTCAGAGCCTGGAGCCTGCTTAGGTTTCTGTGTCCCTCTCTCTGCCCCTCCCCCATTCACGCTCTGTCTCTGTCTCTAAGAAATAAACAAAAAATAAATAAAAGCTAAAAAGCAAGACTGTAGTGAACATTCTTGAAATTGCGTTTGTATTTCTAGAGCATAGCCCATTTTCAGGCACTCCAGTAAAAACATGGACAGAATAACTGTGTTGCATCAACATTAACTAGTATGTTTGCTCTATGGTTTAGGTGAGGCACTGCAGTTGCTAAGCCAATAATCACTGTAAGAAATGCCCTTACTTTTTTTCCCCCCTTACATTTTGACAGCTTAGAGTTTATCAAGCAAATAAAATCCTACAGAACTGAGGTTAGCAAACTTTTTTCTTGAAGGACCAGAAGCAAATATTTTAGGCTTTGCCAGCCAAAAGGCAAAATCTATGCTATCTTTTATATAAGTACTTTAAAATACAACCTTTACAAAATGTTTAAAAAAATTATCTCATGGACCATTAAAAAAAATTTTAGGACCAGGGGTGCCTGGGTGGCTCAGTTGATTAAGCATTCAACTTCAGCCCAGGTCATGATCTCAGTTTGTGAGTTTGAGCCCTATGTCAGGCTCAGTGCTGACAGCTTAGAGCCTGAAGCCTGCTTCAGATTGTGTCTTCCTCTCTCTGCCCCTCCTCCACTTGTGCTCCTTCTCTCTCTCTCTGTTTCAAAAATAAATAAACATGTAAAAAAATTTTCTAGGACCAAAACAAACAAAAAGAGGCAACTGAGTGGATTTGGCACACGGACAGTAGTTAGTTTGCCGACTTCTTGTTGAAATAAAGTCATTCCTTTCTTTGAAACCCAACACTAAAAAGTAAGTCACTTTTAATAAAGACAAAAATATAATTTGGCCCATCAGAAGAATCAAAGCAAATATGAGATCACTACTAGGGAACTATTCCTAGAAAGATGTCCCATACCTTACTTAGCTGAATGACTACAGTGACTTTGGAGAAACCATTTTAATCCTATTCTTAAAATCTACAACAAATTTTAGCAATGCGTAGGCTCCACCGAACTAAGAACTAATTAGACAAGAAAGAGATCCGATGAAAAAATTGTGTGTCATTTTGCTGCCTGATGAACCATCTCTCTGTTTGCAGCTTATGGCTTTAAACACTAGCACACAAATACAAGTGATTAGATTTGTCTTTCCTGAGCTGAACCTGACGCACTTACTTTATATGTCTTTACTGAACTTGAACCAAGACCTGAAAAACTAATTTCAAGGTATTTTCTTAAATGAGGAGAATCAACCTAGTTTAACATGGGGTTGAGAAGAATGAGAGTGAACTAAAAATCTGTGGCGGTCGGCGTGAAACTTACAAAGGAGCTGTCAATCCCCAACCCCATTCAGTAAGCAAGGATCTTGAAGAGGCCATGGGGTCAGGAAGGCAATTAGACATGGCTTCTGGGCACATTTGTTTCTCTGACCAGCAGTATCCGGAAGAATCACACACATCCACTTCTCGCACACCTATACACCCACATACGTTCTTCTGTCCGTCACACACACACTCCATCACACACACACATCGTCCCACACACGTTCCCCCGTTACAAGTCTATACATGTGCTAACACGTGTATCCCTTACCCATACCTGCGTCCCTAAATGCATACAGCACACGTGCTCCAGACATACCTATGGCTCTTTTTCAAATACATGCGTGTCTCTCAAATATGCGTTTCTTTCCACAGATACCAAATATCTCTCTCCCTTTCACATACACACATGCACACTCACATGCCTTGTCACACAAACATTTCTCCCCTTGGTACGTGCATTCTCCTCATGCCCGTGTTTCTGTTTCAGAGCCAACTCTTTGCATACCTCGTGCTTTCTACCATGCACACATTTTCACACAACTTCACCCAGACACACATTTATTGTCTCACACGTTTTCATATCTATGTATATTTGCTTATCTAGCCGCACATAGAAATATATACAGAGTCCCCTTCCTTTCCTGCCCTGGTACCAAGAGCTTCCGCTTGCCATCACATTTGTCACAACCGCCCAAGGAAAATGCCGCAGAGTGGAATTAGGATGAAGCCTTTTGAAGCCTCCATCTGTGTATGTCAAGCAGTTTAGAATCATTTGTTATCAGCATACCACGTGTTTCTATATAAAGAGCGCTTCTAAATTACTTCAAGTTTATTCTCTTACAACAAATATTTCTATAACCTGGCCTGTGTTAACTATCGGTTTCTGTGGAGAAAATGTTTCTCTAGTGTAGTAACTGCTTAAACTCAGCTTGCTTAAATTCTCCCCAAATGTGAACGGCTAGGTGCATTGATTTATTCGGGTCACCATGACAAAGTACCACAGCCTGGGTGGCTTAAACCACAGAAATGTATCATCTCGCATTCTGGAGGCTAGCAGCCCACAGTTGAGTGTCAGTGCAGGTGGCTTTCTGTGAAGAGTATCTGTTCCCATCCCACAGTCTCTGATTGGTAGACAGCTGTCTTCCCTCCATATGTATGTCCAAACTTCCTTTGTCCTGAGGACACCAGTCATTGAATTATGACCCACTGCAGTGACCTCATTTTAGTTTGATTACCTCTGCAAAGACCCTTTCTCCAAATAAGGTCACGTTCTGAAGTGCTGGGGGTTAGGTCTTCAGCTTATGAATACAGAAAGGGGCAGGAATGAGGAACACAACGCAACCATTACTAGTAGAGTTTGTCTCGTTTCTACAGGTGCCCCGCCCACCTCCATTTTAGCCAGGATATTGACCACCCAAAATCCAGAAGCCCTTTCCAATGGACTCCCTGAGGTGAAACTGCTCCGCCTGGTGGAAAGTCGAGACGCTACACTTCAGCAAATGATAGACCAGCTTGTAAGGCGACTGCTAGCTTGGTATCGAATGCATGGCAGATAGATAAACAAAAGAGTCAGAGGGACAAAGCAAAGTTGGTGCAACTGATATATTTCACGGGGCTAGTGCATGGAAAGTGAACATTTAAGTAGAGCACTTCTAACAATAAGACACTAGTAAGCAAACTAGATTGTGCTTGTATAGAATTCAGGTGGAAGAGACTGCAATAAACCCACTTTGATGAGACTTTCTTTTAAAATCCGGTTGCAACATAGGCTCACACTAACAATTTAGCTCTGGGCCTTCATAATCAGGAAAGATGAAATTATATAAAAGTTTGAGATGCTCTGCTCCAATAGCACGTATAGAAATAAATCACTCTGCCAAGTGTACAGCAAGGTTTAAAAGGCAAAGGATTTATACGATCTGAAGAGAAACCGGAGTATAGCAAGGTTTAAAACCCACTATCATCATCGCTAATGGCATTTACAGAACAAAACTACATAGAACTGAAGACCATGCAAATAATACAAACAATGTCATTGTAGATACTGGTACCCATCGCGCTTTACTTCTTCATTCTCTTTTTCTCCAAAAATTACCTCTGGGTACCTGGGTGCCTTAGTAAGTTGAGCATCCAACTTTGACTTAAGTCATGATCTCACAGTTTGTGGGTTCAAGCCCCATGTAGAGCATGCACTGATAGCGCAGAGCCTGCTTCAGATTCTCTCTCCCTCGCTCTCTGCCCCTCCCCCACTCATTCTCCCTCTCTCTCTCTTTCTCTTTTTCTTTCAAGAATAAATAACCATTAAAAATGTTTAAAAGGGGCACCTCAGTCAGTTGAGCATGCAGCTTAAGCTCAGATCATGATCTTGTGGTTCATGGGTTCGAGCTCTGCATCAGGCTCTGTGCTGACAACACAGAGCCGGGATCCTGCTGCAGATTCTATGTCTCCCTCTCTCTCTCTGCCCCTCCCCTGTTTGCACTCTGTCTCTCTCTCAAAAATAAATAAACTTAAAAAAAAGTCTTTCAAAAATCATGACTGCATCTCTGAGAGCCTAGTAATTCACTCCTAGCCACTTATCTTTTAGATATACTCACACTTGTGTGAAAGGAAGCATGCACAAGATTAGCCTATACCCAGTGTTATTCACGGTAGGAAAATATTGGAGGCAGCCTCAGTGCCCAGCCATGGGGGCACAGCAGGGGGGATCTATGGTGCATACTCACAGGGCAACACCACACACATAAAAAGAGTGAGAAAAACCTTTATTACATTAAACAATCTGCAAGATATTTTTCCAGGTTGAAAAAATTAATAATAGGATTATTAGTGTGCAAACAAGGGGCAGGGGAAGTAACAGATAAATATGTGGGCATAAACATCCCTGCATACTGCATTAGAAACTGGTATAACGTAGCCTCCCAAAATAGGCCTTTGCTGCTCAAGGACAGAATGGAAGGAAGATTTTTTCACTATTTTTTGTTTTATATACATATTTTTTAAAATTTTTAATGTTTTTTTTTTAAATGTTTCTGAGAGAGAGAGAGAGACAGTGTGAGCAGGGGAGGGTCGGAGAGAAAGAGAGATATAAAATCGGAAACAGTCTCCAGGCTCTGAGCTAGCTGTCAGCACAGAGCTGGATGTGGGGCTCAAACCCACGAACCGTGAGATCATGACCTGAGCCCAAGTCGGACACAACCGACTGAGCCACCCCGGTGCCCCAATTTTTTCACTATTTAGTCTGTTGTACCTTTTGAGTTTTGAGCCATATAAATGTATCACTTCAAAACACGATTTTCTTTTAAAGTTTATTTAGCGAGGGGAGGGGCATAGAGAGAGGGAGAGAGACAGAATCCCAAGCAGGCTCCACACTGTCAGCGTAGAGCCCCACTCAGGACTTGATCTCACGAACCATGAGACCATGACCTGAGCCAAAATCAAGAGTCAAACACTAAACAGCCTGAGCCACCCAGGTGCCCCCAAAATGAATATTTTTAAATTTAACTTTCCTTGACCAAAATTTCTCAAAAACTTAAAGCTGTTTTTCAATTGTTGGTATTATAAGTCTGAAAGCAATGTGGTTAGTCTCTAATACTTAGCAACTTTTTTGTCTTTCAGGGGAGGTATGATCTACCTTTTTCATTATATAAATGATACGGAACTACCTCACCAAAGATTCCAAGTTAGATGATTACATTTCTTTTCTCCACACAATTAATTAAAATGGATATGTATAATGCATATCCCTACACACAGAATATGCAAAAGAAAAATTCAAATAATGCTTCTAAGTTATTTCCAACGAAACTTTGCTATGATAAGATGTTTAACAAATTAGAATGCTGCAGATTTGTGCAAGATGAATTATCAAAAATATGACAGCTTAGGAATAGGTTTTCTTGAAGTGTATTCTTTATTAATTAAATTTATGAGAATTCCCAATCCTGATGATATAGTATCCTTTCTCCAAAATAAAACTAATTTGGGGTACCTGGGTGGCTCAGTCAGTTAAGCATCCGACTTCGGCTCGGGTCATGATCTCATGGTTTGTGGGTTCGAACCCTATTTCGGGCTCCACATTCTCTCTCCCTCCATCTCTCCCTCTCTCTGCCCCTTGCTCACTCGTGCCCTCTTTCTCTCAGAAATCAATCAATCAATCAATAAAATTTAGAGAAAATGATTTAAACCTACAATCTTTAAGCAATACTAAATAAGAAGAAGAGCAGAAGTGGCTAAACTCATCAGTAACTTGAGAATGCTGAATCAGAACAAATCCATTGTCAAAAGTGTGCTAGGAAGTCTCGTGGCAACATAGTATTTTATTCCGTGGTGCTGTGCTGTGCTTCAGGCTTCACATTTCAAAGTGAGCATAGGAATGCCTGGGGGGCTCAATCAGTTAAGTGTCTGACTTTAGCTCAGGCTATGATCTTGTGGTTTGTGGGTTTGAGCCCTGTGTCAGGCTCTGTGCTGACAGCCAGCTCAGAGCCTGGAGCCTGCTTCAGATTCTGTGTCTCCCTCTCTCTCTGACCCTCCCCTACTCACGCTGTCTCTCTCTCTCTCTCTCTCAGAAATAAATAAAATATTAAAAATTTAAAAAAAAACAACAAAGTGAGGGTAGTGAAGAGACTCTTTTTCCCAAGTGCCATTTCGTTGTTTATGATGTAATGTACCTAGGGACAGTGAAATATTATAGCGGTCTCAGGGCTCATCAGACAACACCACGGGGGTGCTAGCCTCATCTGGGGGCTCAGCAAAGGCTGTCTCAGGCAACAGTGTCTGCGGTGAGGATGAGAGGTTTGCTCGAGAAGCATCAAAGGCAAATGTTCTAGGCAAAGAAAACAAGGGGGGAGGGGGCTCAGCAGTGAGGGGGGAAGAAAGCTTTTGAGAAAAGGAATGAAGATCTCTGTGGCTGTGGCCAGAGAAAGCAGTGCCCCGAAAGGACTCAGGATGGGGGCGGAGGCGTGGATTGTGGCCCCCACAAGTGCGGTGGGGGAGACAGCCAGGCAGGAAAGTGACCAGGGGATATGCCAACCTCGAGTGATGCATGCCCACCGACAGATTCAAGCAGAGGAAGGATGAGATCAGATCTGTGCCTTAGAAATTCTGATTTCTCCCTCAATGTGAGGTCAAGTCACCCCCCTAAAAGGCGGTTGTTGATTTGACAGTGATAGTTTGGAGTCCCTTGTAGGTGGGGGGGATGAAAGAGGGTGACATGAATTAGGAAGCAGTGATAAAGGCCTCAGAACAATGAGGATGAGGGCGGGCGGGGGGGGGGGGCGGAGTGGGAGTCGGGAGGAGGGAGACTCCGAATCCCCTGCCCTTTGTTGCTTCTCATTGGAGCTCACTGAGCCGCAAGGCCATAGATCATCTCTCCCACAGCAACTTTTTGACAAGCCTTCATGGGGATTTACCCTTGTGGGTGGATTTGACTGCGTTGGCTTTTTTGTTTTCCTTTCTGAAGCAGGAGGCAAACCTGGTTGCTAAGCGGAGGGACCGAAGCCGTGAGGCTGGGCCCAGACTTTCATGGGCTTGCGTCTTCTTGGGAGCTCTCTGTGAAGCTTGTCAAATTCTGAACAAAACCTCAAAACAAAGAGTTAACTGCAGCTCTCTCTGTTCCACTTGATGTCATTTTAGAGCCATTTGCAGTCACTGCAGAGGCAGCTTGGAGGCTGGGTGGGAAGAGACGCTGTGGACACGTGAAGTTGCTGCAGGTGCTGAAGATGGAGCCTGCTGTCCCTTGCCCCTCACACACCACAGCTGCAAGGACAGTCGCCCGCAGCTTACAAATACGGAGACTGAGGGTCCTGAAAGTGAGGTCACCTGCCAACGAGGGCCGGTCGAGGTTGCCGTGGGACCCACACGGGCCTAGGGCTGTCTGCCCCTTTTTCCAGGCCACCTCCTCCTCTTCCACTGTCCGTCCATCTGTCCATCTCATCGAGGCTTCTCTCTTGCCAAGAGTGTCTCCTGGCACATCATCTCACCTTCTTTTTTTTTTTAAGTGTTTATTTCTTTTTAAGGGAGAGAACATGCTCAAGCACGGGGGGAGAGGGGCAGAGGGGGCGGGACAGGGGGTCTGAAACAGGGTCTGTGCTGACAGCTGTGAACCCAATGCAGGGCCCAAACTCACCAACCGTGATCATGACCTGAGCCAAAGTCACGAGCTTAACGGACTGAGCCCCCATGCGCCCCTCCTCCCGCCTTCCTAAGAGAGCGCGGATCTGGAAAGGAAAAGGCCAGCGTTGGAGTTGTGGAGCCCATCTTAGGCACGGCACTTAACCTCTGTTCTGTGTGCCCTCCTGTGAACGGACAGGGTTTTTACTAAATGATCGCCAGGACCGCTTCCTGCTCTGAGGTTCTGTGTGACACTGACCACGATACACGGAAACCTCACGGGGAGCAGTCCTTGCTGGCACCATTTCTCCTCTGCCATCTTGTGCACAGACCCCCTTCTTCCTCCACCCCTTGTAGGAGGGGATGGACGCAGAGAAACTGCGAGCCTGCCACGGACCACAGCAGAGTTCTCCAGTGTGAGCCACAACCTGCTGTGGCTCCCCAGGCACTCCCTGCGCCCGCCCCACCCCGCCGGGCGCCTCACCTGCCCCATCCGTCTATAATTTGGCTAAGCACTGGCACTGTCTCTAAAATCTGCAATTCTGCCATGTCCCCTTACTATCAGCGGGTGACCTTGGCTTCACAGACCGTGGACTCCCTCCACTTCCTGCCAAAAATACCTTCCAGGCCTGCCTGCCTCTGTCCTTACACTGTTCTCCTGTCCCTGAGAGAGGGGGGGTCCTTCTTCTCACCTCTGCTTCCCTCCGTCCTTCTGTATCACACCCCCAGGAGCGCCCTCAGACTTGTCCCCTTCACCCTTTGGGTTTTCAGCCCTTCCCTGCCTCCTAGCTCCTTGTTATCAACATTGAGAAACTTAAGTCTCTTCCGCCTTAAAAAAAAAAAGAAAGAAAGAAAAAGGAAAGGAAGGAACGAAGAAAGCAAGCAAGCAAAGGATGAAAAGAAAACATAAAAGAGAGAAAGAACAAAAGAAGAAAGCAAGCAAGCAAGCAAAGAAGAAAAGAAAACATAAAAGAGAAAAAGAAAAGGAAGGAAGGAGGGAAGGAGGAAAGGAAGGAAGGAGAAGGGAGGGGAAAAAACCCATCTCTTCTTTTAATCTCTAAAACACTCATAGTCCAGATTCACCTTCTATCTCCCTGACTACTCTCTTAATTAGCTCTGTCGTTGTTTAGTTTAAAAACAAAAGCAATACATCCTTAAGCAGTTGTGGTAGTGGGGCACTGGGGTGACTCAGTTGGTTAAGCTTTTGACTTCCCCTAGTGTCGTGATCTCATGGTTCATGAGTTCAAGCCCCGCATTGGGGCTCTCTGCTGTCAGGGCAGACCCTGCTTCAAGTCCTCTGTCCCCCCACCCCACCCCTTGCCCCTCCCCCTTCTCAAAAATCAATAAACATTAAAAAAAAACAGTTGTGATAATATTTGTCAGTCACCCTGGCTGTTTCCTGGTTCTACCCTCTGGCCCCACCCCACCTTGGACTTCCTGCTCCCTGAACAAAGCTGGTCTATTCCTGGACCTCAAGTACCCGGATCGCCTCCTTCAGTCCAAGCCTTCCCTTAAACCCAATCAACCTCCAAGTTCTCTGTCCCTTCTACCTCTTGAATCTATCCTTTCCTCCATTCTACTATTGCTGGCACCTCTGGGGCCATCACCAGCCACCCTTTCAGTGTCTATGACAACCTCTCATTCATCGTCCTTCCCTCCAATTAGACTGCTTTTGTTTAAGATCTAAAAATGCCTATGCTGGAGTGACAGATACATGCAGAAAGTTGTAACATCTAGCAAAGAATTGGGTTACAATGGTAACCTTTGGATTTGATCCTCATTCCCAAAACACTGCATTAGAAAGATTATATTGCCTTCAGTTTAGCTGGAGTATCAGGCACTTGAAAAGGGGCTAGGAATCAGTTTCTTCATCTGAAAAATAAGGGTTTGGACTAGACCAGTGCCTTGCAGAGTAGACCCATATCCTCAGGGTTTCTGACTCTGTAGGTCTGGGGTAGGGCCAGAAAATTTGCATTCCTAACAAGCTTCCACGTGATGGTGATGTTGTGGTCCACAGACCACAACAGACCACTCAGAATAGCAGTGCCCTAGATGATATCCACATATTTTAGTTTCTTCACCTGTGCCATCCAATATGGTAGCCACCAGATACGTGGCTATTGAAATTAATATTTGAATTAAATTAAACACTGAATTAAAATTCAGACATACTAGCCATATTTGAAGGGCTCAATGGCTACACATGGCTGGTGGCTACCATATTGGGCAGCGCAGAACATTTCCGTTATCACAGGAAGTCCTCTTGGACACGGCCACTTCCTCACAGACTCATGGGGAGAAAATTTTACTATAGAAGGAAAATACAGCATCCTTTGAAAGGTAAGTTCTTTCCGCACTCCTAAGGCCATGTTTGCACTCGGCTCTATTTCAGACCTGATTTTAAAGTCCCAATGTCCAACATTTTGCCACAGGAAACACATAGAGCCACAGGACGGGAGATGGATTTCTATGTGGGGAATAATGTCTGGGCACCACTGTGGGGCGTGGTTGATAAAGGGAAGGATATGGTGACTGAAGTCCTGTGAGTCCCCACAGGGCCCCCTCTGTATCTAATCTGCGAAGTATTCTAGAAATATCTACCTCACAGGGAGATATGTACAAAAACACTTGTAATTTACACCTACCTCAGTTTCCTTTTTCTTCTTCCTCTGTGCTCCCATAGTGCGTGATACACATTCTATTAGTTATGTGTTCTAGTTACATGTCTCCCCAGGTTGGGGACTGCTAGAGCACAAGGTAAGGCCCCTGACAGATTGGATTCCCCTTCAGCACCTCCATGCCAGGCTCATGGTCAAACAATGTGCAAATGATTAAGTCTCATGTTGAAGCCAAGTCACAGGTACAGTGTCTGGAAGGCTGTGTCATTGCCTGGCCCTCCACGACTGTTCTCATGCTGTCTTCAGCCTGGGGTGCCTGCTACCCCCATCTTGACCCACATCCCACCTTTGCTCACCCAACCGCACCTCTAGCTGGACAAAATCTAGTCGGTCTCCAATTATCTTCTCGAAGGTTGGCATACCAAATTAACTAATCTAGCTATGGAGTCAAATCCTGCCTCTACCACTGCCTTACCCAGGACCCTGGGTAATTTTTGCAATCTTGCTAGTCTTCATTTTCCTAATTTATAAATTGGGCAGGAAAACATCTTTCAGTTTTGATACAAGATTCACATACAAAAATATATGCAGAACATTTAGCAGAATGCCAAACATATAGCAAATGCTGGATTATGTCTTTGGACTAAAAACATTCATTTCTGGGGGTACCTGGGTGGCTCAGTCAGTTAAGTGTCCAACTTTGGCTCAGGTCATGATCTCACAGTTTGGGAGTTCAAGGCCCGTGTCGGGCTCTGTGCTGACAGCTCAGAGCCTGGAGCCTGCTTCAGATTCTGTGTCTCCCTCTCTTTCTGCCCTGCTCATGCTCTGTCTCTCTTTCTCTCTCTCTCCCCAAAATAAGCAAACATTAAACAAAATCTTTTAAAAAGCATCCATTTCTGGTCTCCAGGACTTGCCCTCTCAGGGACTCTGGTGGGTAAAGGCATGTTTTAACCCCTCTGGGAAATTCTCCATTCTGCAACAAAATCCAATCTTTTAGACACTTAGCCCTTCTGTTATTCTTTATTTCAAGTCATTCGTTTAGCAAACATTTACTGAGCTATTTGTCAGGCATTGTGCTAGATGCTGGACATACAAAGATCGTAGAATGCCCCTGCCTGGAGTTTATAATCTAGTGGGAAGTCCACTTTCTCTGGAAGCCTGCCTTACCCCACCTCAGGCTGGGAGCTACCACAAGGCTCAGAGGCTGCCCTCTATCCTGTACAGAACCACATTGTATTGCCTTTTTAACTCAAATAGCTGCTTGTCTTTGTTCTAAGAAAGCTAATTAATTTCATTTTCACGACAAACTTACATTGTTCCCATTTAACAAATGAGGAAACCGTAGCACGTTTTAAGGTCTTGTAAACTTAATGAGAGAAGCCAGTATTTGAGAACACATTTTATGACTCCAGCTTGACACTTTAAGTGGGTTTTTTTTTTTTTTTAACGTTTTATTTATTTCTGAGAGAGAGATGGAGACAGCATGAGCAGGGGAGGATCAGAGAGAGAGGGAGACACAGAATCTGAAGACAGGCTCCAGGCTCTGAGCTGTCAGCACAGAGCCCGACATGGGGCTCGAACCCACGGACCGTGAGATCATGACCTGAGCCGAAGTCGGACGCTTAACCGACTGAGCCACCCAGGCGCCCCAATACTTTAAGTGTCTTAAATGTTCTGTTTCCTCCATTGGAATATGAAATTGAGTCTGTGCCAAACTCCAATGGATACCTCCTGTGCCCACCACGATATCTGACACAGCAGATCATCATTTATGCATCAGATGAAAGAAAGGAAAGAAGAAAAAAGAAAGGAAAGCAAGAAAGAAGCTTGTAAGCAGACAGTTGCACCATGGTTTGGTTACCAACATTTACTAAGCATCAACACCGGGTAGGTGCCTGCGGTGTGCACAGGGAACTCAAGATAAATGAACATCCGTGCGCTCAGAAGTTCAACAAGTGTCGACAACCGCGTTCCCACCCCTCCCCCAAACACGCGCCCCCGCCGCCTCTTTCCTCGGGCTCCGTTCCCTCCTTCTGAAATTCCTGCTCCACCTCTTCCTCCGCTTTGCCATCCCTTCCGTGGATTTCACGTCCGGGCTTTCCCGCGCTCCGGCCGTGGGAGAGGGTTCGTGCCCGGGAGCGCTGCGGCGGCGGCAGGCATGCGCACTGGCGGCGGCGCACTGCGCATGCGGGAAGATGGCGGGCCTGGAGTCCTGAGAACCGTGGGTCACCCCGCTCTCCTCCGGTCCGCCCTGTAGCTCCCGAGGTCGTGGGGCAGTGGCGCGTTCGCTCGCGGGCCGGCCTCGGCAGCGGCGCCTCCAAGCAAGGCGCAAGGCCCCGTTCGTGCTCGGCCCCCGGCCCCCGGCGCGTTGGGGGCGGCGCCCGGCCGGAGCGGGAGAAGGCGGGAGAGCGCGCGGGGTGCGAGGCGCGGGGCGGCCGGCGGGGCAGCATGAGTCAGCAGCGGCCGGCGCGGAAACTGCCCAACCTGCTGGTGGACCCGGCGGAGGAGACGGTGCGCCGCCGGTGCCGCGACCCCATCAACGTGGAGGGCCTGCTGGTAAGCCCCGGGGGTGACTGGTGCCCGGAGCGCCCCCGACGCGGGGCGGCTCTGGGGCCCAGCCGCCTGCCCTCGTTCGCGGGGAAGCCGGGCCACCGTCGTCTGGGTCGGGAGCCGCCCCCAACCCCGGGCCAGGTTCCTGGCTGCTCCCCGGTCTCCCCGGCTCTCTCCCGCAGGCCGATCGGTCGTTCACTTAAACTCTCTCGCCTTCCCGTTCAACACTTGCTCCCAAATGGATTGTCAGGCTGATTGACTGTTACCTCGTGGCTACGGAGCACTGTTGGAGAACATGGCCCAGCTTCGCGTTATAAAGTCACGTTTTTCCACCAACTCTGGATTCTTGCCATATATCTGCAACGTATTTGGGTCCCCCCTCCCCTTTTAAGTTCTCGCTCATTCTCTTACTATCCTTCGGCCAGTGAAAACTTTGTCCACGCTCCGTTTCCCCACCCCACAGCTGCCCATTCAGCAAAGTAAGGAAGATTGCGCTCCCTCCCTGCGTAAGGTTAATTTCCTCTGTTCTTGCCCCAGACTAGAAGCAGTGTATTCTCCTTGGTTCTCAGAGGTGTTGGTGAATTCATCGTTTTCTGTTTCTCCCCATAGTTTCAACTTCTCTGCTTGAAACACTTGTTGAGGTTAATATAGCCTAATCCCCGCAGCGGCTCAGTCCTCAAAAATAGTTTGTGAGCATAGGCTCCTTTAATTCTTCATCGCAGCCCGGAGAGAGTACTATTCCTGTCCTCTGTCAAAATAGACTTGGAGATGTTAAGAGACTTGCCAGGGCTTAGAGAGTACCTGGGAAAGCCTCGGTTTAGCCTCACAGTGTCCGACCCCTGATGGTGGATTCTTGACTACTAAAACTGCATCCTAAATATTTCCCCTTCTTAAAAGAGACATCCCTTAATTCTAGCCGCCCTCTCATCTACTGTATCTTCTTCCCTCCAGACTTTTCCAGAAAAACTGTTTGCATTCACCGTGTCCACCTGCTCGCTGTTATTACCACTGGAGGGGGCGGGGGGCCTCTGGCCTCAGCACAGCGCCAAGACTGTCCTAAGCAAGGTCGCCAATAACCTTGTCAGTTCCGGCAGCTGTTTGACTCCTTAGCTCTGTAGTTTTGACACGACTGGTGTCTCGCCTTTGTTGGAAACTCACTTTTGAGTGGCTTCTCTGGTGCTACGTTCTCGTGGTGCTCCATGTAGTCATCTGGTGTCTCCCGTGCTCCCCTGCAAACTCCTCCTCTTCACATTCCTAACACGCCGGTGTTATTTGGGGTTTTCTTCTACCCTCCCTATGCATTCTTCGTGTGGGACCTCATTCACCGCTCCTAGGACTTCTTTCTTGGTACCGTCTGTATTGGTCGTGTTCATCTCTGAGAACTTGATACAAGCTCTGAACTCTCACCATGGAAAAACCACTTACTTTTGTGTTTAATATCAGAAGATACACACATCCCTTGAAGCCTTCGATATTCTTATCTACTTTGGTAGTTTCGGTTACCATATCATGATAACGCCCAGATCTATAAATCCAGCTCCGAGCTTTCCAACTGTGCATTAGACGCCTCTCCTTAGATCTCATACTCCTATGAGCATTGAATTCATTATCACCTTGCCTCAGCAGGCAACAACTTTGCTGTTTCTTAGCTTCAGAAATGTCACCACACCCATCATATTGCCCGAACTAGCATCTTAGGCATCATCCTTGCCTTTACCCTTTTCCAAACTGACCCCCTCTCCCCTCCCAATCTAATTAAAATGAATCACCAATATTTGTCACCTCTAACCATCTATCTTTCAGATCGTTGCAATGTTTTCCTGCTTCTGGTCTAGCCCCCAGACCTTTCTGTATATTCTCCACATAATAACGATCTGTAATAGTCTTTAAAGCTTAATTCTGATCGTGTTGTTTGGTTTAATCGATCATGGTTCCCTAGTGCTCTCGGAATAGAAACATCTTAATATAATCAAGCTCCTGGTTTTATCTTTTTTGAACTGCCTGTTGTTATGTTGTTACTAGATTTCTTCTTTTTTTTTTTTTTAATATTTTTTATTTATTTCTAGGAGAGAGAGAGACAGCGTGAGCAGGGGAGGGTCAGAGAGAGAGGGAGTCGCAGACTGAAACAGGCTCCAGGCTCTGAGCTGGCAGTCAGCACAGAGCCCGACGCGGGGCTCGAACCCACGAACCGCGAGATCATGACCTAAGCGAAAGTCGGACGCTTAACCGACTAAGCCACCCAGGCGCCCCTAGATTTCTAAATTTACATATTCTTTTGTACCCCTACATGTCCGTACTCTCCCTTCCAAAAAAGCCCACTTTTCCTTGTTACCTGCCCTGGTCTTCAGGTCTAGATGTATAGGTCCCTTGTCTGAAGCCTTTCCTGACATCTCAAGACCAAGTTAGGCACTCCTTTGGGGCTCCTAAAGCACCCCGTGCTTACCCTGCCTTTGCAGAGGGTGGCTCTTAGGTCCCTGCGTGCAGTGACTCTGTCCACTTCATTGTTACGTCCACAGCGGTGTGGTACCTCTCACACAAAGATTTGGTATAGTTCTTGGATGGATGAAGTAGGTGCTCTTAAATGTTTGACCGTGTGTTTATTTTTCTGCTTGTAAAATGGTCGTGTAAACAACCATCTCGGTTTTTTAAGTGTATGCACAAATTAGTTATTGTATATCTGAGTGTCTGATGTTCCCCTGGTAAATGGCTTGAAGACTGTTCGAATTTAGAGGAGGGAGAAGGTAGGATTGGTTGGAGGTGGAACTTAGCCTGCACACTGAAAAGTAAGGAAGATTTGAATGCAAACCCCTTGGATACAGGTCTGTTTCCAAAGAGCCCTTAAAGGAATATGACTCCCCCAAACAGGCGGTCAGTAGAAGGAGGCATCTGTATAGAAGTTCTTAACCAGTTTACAGGCAGTGCTTAAGATTTTAGTCCATACAACTGACCTTTTCTCCTTTCTTTGTCCTCCGAGATCTCAAGTTTTCAATTACTGTGTGGTCTTCATATGTGGGACTTGGAGCACTAGTGAAAATAGCCTCGAATGCGCCGACTTGCCTGTCTGGAGCTTCCGGTTCTAGAAAGCCGTGTGCACCCAGATCACTCAGAGCTTCTGGTTCTAGAAAGCCATGTGTGCCCAGATCACCTGTACTGATTTTTTGAGTTTGGCAGCCTCTACCTTTTCCATTCGCTTCCCAGCTGAGCTACAAACGGGCTAAGTATTCAGTCTGAACACATGGGGCACAGAAACCGTTTGGGGATTGAAAGAGAAAGTTCTTAGGTCGCCAGTCTTGAGATATGACTACTACTGAGCTGTCCTAGACACCCCTGAGGGAAATTGCTGGAGAGGGAACCCTCAGCGACACTTGGAGGAGTGGAAACACAGCGCCCCCACCGTGGGGCAGAACGAGAGGCCGCCACCTCCGCGCTGGCACCTGGGCAGCTTAGTCCCAGAGAAATGTGACGACTGCCGTCATAAAGATGCCGACAAAGTCCGGAGTAAGTGACCTGCCCAGGAATCACTTTGAAAAGGCTCCCGTTGGCCAAATCTGGGACAGGCTGAGCCTCAAAAGAACAGATTTTATACTCAAAGAATAAAATCAGAATCTAGTTCTTGAAACCCAGCTGAGTCCAGCTCCTCCGGACCTTCAGGCCAGTGAAACTAAAAAGACCATTATCTGATCCCCCTCCCTCCACACCCAGCCCACGGCGGTGGGACAGACAGGGTAACTGCTGCAGACATCCCTGTACCTTGAGGAGGAGACGGGAACCACAGGCGAGTAACTGGTCCAGAGCAATTCCGAGACTCAGCTTGGCAAATGTTAGAAATTTCTTGGTTGGGTTCCAGGGCCTGGGGACGGTTCTCTCCCAGCTCAGCTCTCTGGGCTGTGGGTTCCAC
Organism: Hyaena hyaena; assembly: GCF_003009895.1. Classification (NCBI taxonomy): domain Eukaryota; kingdom Metazoa; phylum Chordata; class Mammalia; order Carnivora; family Hyaenidae; genus Hyaena; species Hyaena hyaena. The sequence continues at coordinate 2,951,665 of NW_024080686.1, read as the reverse complement.
TGTGTGTCTTCCTTTCTTTTCCATGAAAGGAAATGCCTATTTGTAGCAGAGTAATTTTCTCAGCCTGCTTCCTGGCAGTAGAATTTGGGGTGTTGAGTAACCTCTTAACGATGTCACCCACCTGTGTCCCTTTTAGTCCAAGCTGACCGTGCTTTCGCTGATCCCGTTCTCAGACACAGTGTGGACCTGCGCTGAGTCCCACTGTGGCCCAGTCAGCAGACAAAATCCCAGCTTTCTTCACGATAAACCCTTCTCTGCCGTGGGCTCCTGCTGGAATGGCTGGTGGACGGTGCCCCACGTCTCCCGAGAGGCCCTGTCCTTGATTTGGAGGATCTGTGGGCCTCGTCCTTCATCTCCGTCGAGGCCTTGTGTGTGACCGCAGGGCGCTCCGAGGCGCTGGCCTTGACCTACCTGCCGTCTCACCCCAAAGCTGTGCAGTCACACTCTCCCCGTTAGGTTATGCTTTTGATTTGGTCTTTCTCGGAAGTCATTTCTTACTCCGAACTTCTGGAGAAGCTGAGAACTGTTAAAGCCCTTAAGTCCTGGCTCCTTCTTGTTTCACAGTCCCTCTCTCGATCTCTCTCTCTCTCATTCTGTGCGCTGCAGGGAGGAACAGGCGCCACCGTCAGTACGTTGTAGGGAGATCGCGGATCGCCGGCCCGTTAGTGTCTTCCGCTCCCCGCGTATCTGCAGTGGCCGGTGAGCGTCCTGTCCCAGCGCGGCGAAGGTCTCCCTTCTGGTGTCGGGCGGCGCAGTCCTCGCATCCTTTTGAACCTTCTCTGTGGCGCGCCCTCGGAGTCCAGGGTTCTCCCGACAGTCTCTCTGAGAGCTGTGAAGTGTGAACAGACTTTTCGGTGGTCGTGTCAGAACGTCCTTGAGATGCACACGGAGCGACCTGAGCGTCTGCCCTCCCCTCGGTTGACGCAGGGAAAACATTGTGTCTCGAGAACGAAGCGGTAAAGCCGGTAGTCAAACGTGAACTTGGGGGATTCGCATGAAGGGCCCGCAGCGATTCTCGGCGCTCCTGCGTCTTATGAATGCTGGGGCGACTCCAAGGCGAACAGAACACGGGTTTCCCGGAGAGGAGCTCGGACCCTCCTGCTGAGAGGGGCCTCGGTGCCGCCTCCCCCTGCGGGGGCCCCGTCCAGGCCGTGTCCTGGTTCCGCTGCCGGGTCCGCACAAGAGAGCAGAGCCTGGTCGGTCTTGTCTCCATCCAGGCCCGAGGCCGAGGCCCGGGGACCTCAGTAACGTGGGGCCAAGTGCAGGGGTGGCCACGTTGCACCTACGTTTTCCTTTTTTTAAACAGCTCGCTAACTTTTCTGTGAGGAAACGTCTATTCTGATTTTAAAGCCACTTTAGAAGGAGTCCTGTCAAGTCCCTTCCCCTGGAAGAGCTCCTGGCCTCCTTCCTGGGATCCGTTTACCAAGGTTCGAGGCGGCGGCTGAGGTCGCCCCACGGTCGGTGTTGTGTTAGGAGGCGGAAACGGCCCCGCGGCGCCTCTCAGTGACCTGCCGATGCGAGAGGGCGTCTTCGCCCCGGGTCCCCGGGTCTGAAATGCTCCTTGTTTCACAGTTCGGACGTACTTACTAGTCGAAGCCATCTGGAACACAGTATGCTTTCAACGTCAGATCTTAGCAAATATTTGCCAGGAGCTCAGATGTGCCAGGCTCTGTTCCCGCTCTGAGCGCAAAATGATAACCATCTCTTACGCTAGCAGAGGGTTTCAGTTTACAAAATTTCTTCTAATTCACAGCAGCTTGGAAAATAGGCAGTAAAATTCGGTCGGCACACTGGGTTACAGACAAAGACCAGGGCCTCTCAGTGCCTACACAGTCATGTAACTGGTGGTCCTGAACCTGGGCTTGAGCCGAGAACGGTTTTCAGTATAAAGGAGGTGAATGTGTCATCACTGTGGATGCTCCGGAAGTCTCCAGAATCATGCGCCTGTAGGACTTACACGTGCCGAGCTGTCTGCCCCCAAGGGGCCACGATACTGTTGTGATTCCTCCGAGATGAAGAGATGGTGTTTTCACAGTCAAAAGGAAAAAAAAAAAGAACGGGTGCTTTGGGGTCTGCTTTCCCGCAGGTCTCGGTGTAGACAGCAGGGGGTGTGGCTCACTTGTGGCGAAGAGAGTCCTTCCTCCTGCTGCCGGGCCTCCTCGAGGCCTTATCCCGGTGCCAGGCTGAGAGAGGCGGCGGTCTCTGTAAGAGGACTTGAGAGCGCCTAAAAGAGGCCCTTCTGGAACGTGGTGGCAGATACTGAGCAGCCAGTTAGGATGCGGGCAATACTCGTGTGTGGGACTTGGCCTTGTTCCTCTCAGTGAAGAACCGAAGTCTGTCTCTAGTGTGGCACCCTTGAGCTCAGCGGCATTAACCCTTTCTGTGTTTTCTGGGTACTTAGGAATATATAACGATTTAGGGTATTTGTTTATACATTTCACAGCAATGTGATGAAGATGGATTATTGGTCGTTTAAGAATCTTGCCACAGTAGGGCGTCTGGGTGGCTCAGTCGGTTAGGCGTCCGACTTCGGCTCAGGTCAAGATCTCGTGGTCCGTGGGTCCGAGCCCCGCATCAAGCTCTGTGCTGACAGCTCAGAGCCTGGAGCCTCCTTCGGATTCTGTGTCTCCCTATCTCTCTGCCCCTCCCCGGCTCGTGCTTTGTCTCTGTCTGTCCCAGAAGTAAATAAACTTAAAAAAAAAAAAGAATCTTGCCACAGTAAAGTCTGTCTCGTACAATAGCAGCAAAAGGGCTGAATGTAAAAATAGCGGTGACTGTGGGTCACATACATCTGTGTCTGACTTTAACAGGACTGCCCATCAGTGTTTCCATGCCAGGTACCGTGTTTGCGAGGCACTGTCATCGGCAGAGCTGGTGGGGGACGTCCCTCCCCTGAGACCCTGCATTCCCGGCTCTGGTCGTGCCCGCCCCGGCGGGTCTACGTTTCCCCTTAGATCCTCACAGCTGAGTTCATTTCACAGCAGAACTCCGTTTCGGTGGAATCAGTCTGTCCGAAGTCGCTTTGCTAAGAGACGCTATAATCTCGTCCTAGATGATTGGGAATCATCGGGCCAAAGGTTTGGTAGGAACGCTGAGGTGCACAGAGAGCTGACCGTGCCCCCCAGGCTTCGCGCCATTGCCACCACACTGACGTTCCTAAACCCCGAGCCTGCTGTGCCGCGTTCTTATTCGGAAATCTGCGGAGATGCCTCACCGGTCATGACACGGGGTGCAGACTCCTCAGCATGACTTCGTGTCTGTGTAGCGGGCGGCTCGCATGCCCTTCCCCGAGGTGTCAGGTCAGGTTTGCACCCACCCCGCAGGCAGCCGTGCAGAAGGTGCCGTGCGATGGAAGCTTCCATACCTTTGTTCGGTCCATGTCCTGCACTGGGAGTCCTGTCTCTCCCTCCTTCTTGAAGCTCCCGCAGGTTCAGGCAAAATCTGGCTTGTCCTTCAAGGCCCAGCTGGGGATCCCCTTCCTGGTGACTCCTGTGATATCCCCCTCTGGGCGCATGCACGGTATTCCTGCCGATTCTTCCCTCATCCCAGGTTTGCTGCAGCCAGTTTGGGGGCGGGTTTTTCACTTAGACGAGAGCCGAACCCGATCACAGCCTGTCTGGAGGCTCCTGTCATCCCTGTAGTTTGTTGTAAGCGTGAGGCTAGCACAGGCTTCTGTTTCCATGGCTTTATCTAAATGTTTTATTTATTTCTTGCAAAAATAATTTCTAAATGTATCACAGTTGTTTTACTACCAGTTTATGTAACTTCATAGCTTCCAAACGCCTGTAGGACGCGAGTGTTGGTAGTGGGGCTGGTACTCGTTTGCTGGTTGTGTGAAGAATTTAAAAGAGTTTGTTTTTCTTTTAATCTAGTACCGAAGTTTCTACTTATGGAGCATATGTTATTTTCCATTACTAGAAATGCTGCTGGGGGGGCACCTGGGTGGCTCAGTTGGTTCAGCGTCTGACTCTTATTTTCGGTTCAGGTCATGATCCCAAGATCGTGGGATCAAGCCCCCAAGTTGGGCTCCAAGCTAGACATGGAGTCTGCTTGAGATTCTCTCTGTCTCTCTCTCTGTCTCTCTCTCTCTCTCCCTCTCTCTCTCCCTCCCTCCCTCCCTCCCTGCCCTCCCCCCCCATGCCCACATGCTCGCTCTGTCTCAAAATAAATGAAGAAAAATAATAATACATGTAAGTAATTTTTAACTCAGGAAATAAATGCCGTTTTTACATTAATTATAATGGGAATGCATGGCCACCCGTGAAAGCTTCCGAGCATACTTTTTAGAGCCGCTTCCACTCACCCGGCAGGGGTGAACGTTGGCTGGCTTAGACGTTTCCCCCGCCTCTACGGAGCTCTCCAGGGTCGGGACCGTGTCCTCCTCATCTTTGTCATCCTTCTCATCCTCAGTATCTGATACAGATGATAGGCCAGTGCCCGTTCAGTCATGACTTCTCATCCATGTTTCTCCGCCCCCCCCGTTCACTGCCACCTCCATACTCACCGAAGCCCGTGCAGCGTTTGAGACCTAACTCTATGAACATGGCCAGTTGTGAGTACAGGCACGGTGGATACAGCTTGGGAAGAAGGAGTGCTTTTCTCGCACCCAAACTATTACCCCAGGGTGAATAAAATCCTCTGTGTTATCCAGTAAATGCTGTTCATTTGCATTTTTTTCATTTGCATCACTGTTTTTAAGTTACTAATTTAAATTTCTGTATTTTCTTCTTTCCAGCCATCAAAAATAAGGATTAACTTAGAAGATAATGTACAGTACGTGTCCATGAGAAGTAAGTTGATTTCTATGTAGGTTTTAGGTTTTGTAGTTTGAGCTTCATATGGTTTAAATGATTTATTTTAAGTATAAGTTGATTCAAAACTGAAGTAAGATACATTGTGTGTTGATTGTCAGCACAACTTGTGAGTTGTGGGCTGAATAAGGTGCACAAATGTCAGTTTATTTTTTGCTGCTTTGGGAAGTGTCATTTTAAAAATGGAATGGGTTCAGGGCGACTTGGTGGCTCAGTGGGTTGAGCGTCCAACTCTTGATTTCAGCTCAGGTCATGAACTCACGGTTTGTGAGAGCGAACCCTGCATTGGGCTCTGTGCTGACAGTGTGGACGCTGCTTGGGATTCTGTTTCCTATCTCTCTCTCTCTGCCTCCCATGTGCGCACACACTCTGAATGAATGAATGAATGAATGATCTGTGTTTAAGGGTGTTTTCTCGAAGTTCTGTGAGAGCCATTACTTGTTGCTGTCAGCAGAATTGAAGGCCATTGACAACAGGCAGGAGAACCAGTCTTCTGCCCTCCAGATTTCCTGGGATTCCCTTTGCTGTCTCCCACCTCTGCTGGGGACCAGGGCGTGGAGTCAGTTAAAGGAAATGCAGTGCCTGCTGCTCTGGGTCCCTGTCCTTCTGGAAATTGTAACCATAGAAGGCCCCACCCCTGATTTTCTCTTGATGTGGTCCTAACCGCAGTGGACAGACAGTGTGTAGATCCCGTATCAGCCCTGATTTCTCCTCTGCCCCCCCCACAATCTCACCCAGAGTCCGTCCATTTTACCTTTGAAGCGTGTCCCCTGCCTGCCCCACAGTAACGTCTCACATACATCAAGCTGGTACGGTGCGAGCTGTGTGAAGCTCTTTGCATGGATTATCAACACAACCCTTTCAAATATAGGTTTAGATTTATTATATATAAAATAGGAGTTATTTTTCATCACTGAGGCCCAGCCACGTAACTTGCTCATTGAGGATTCAATGCCACACGTCTCTGACTTCCCCTCTTTTGTGAGCCCTGGGCTAGACTCCTGCTCCCAGTGTGGACTCCCCGGGTCCCCCGCCTGCAGCGGCGGGGTAGCATCCTGCATGGGTTGTGTGTTCTGGGCTCTTCCACGCTGCAGCCGCTGTGATTTTCCCAACAGAGAAATGGGCTTGCGATCTCACCCAACCTGGAATTCTCCCACAGTGTTCTGTTACACACAGAGAAAACTCCGAACCCTCATTTATCTGGATTACATTTATGAGCCACCTCATCTCCTTAAAAGGCACGAGGCAAAAGAGGAGGGCCGGGTGGGAGGACAGGGCCCTTGCACGTCGTTTCTCGCTCTGCTGGCCGCCTGGGCCTGTGGCTGCCGCCTTCACCCACTGCTGAACTCTGAACTCTGCCTGCTGTGGCCCCACTCTGCCTGCTCTCGGACACGGCACTCTCTCCTTGTGGGCTGGCTCCTCTGGTCACCCAGCCCCTTGCCCTTTGCCGAGAGGGGAGACTGCTTCCTCTTGGCCTTCGTGTCCTCTGTCCCCGCACCCCTTTCACGAGGACTTCCTTACTTCCTGCCCCAGTTCTGTTTCTTAGCATCTTCTCAGGTAGCTTAGACACCTCTCAGCACCGAGCTCAGGACATTTGGAGAGTCCCTTAATAGCTAGGGGACATCTTCAGTTTGAAGACCTTTTTAAATCATGTGTATGTTGCTTCAGCCACTGTCCTATCCAGGTTTTCAGTTAACATCTTTTCTTTCTACACTGACTAACATTCTGGGAACATAGTATCCTGAGCTTGTAAACCCATGTTTTGTCAGTCCTCGAGTGATTAGATTTATGCTGTCTCAAGCGCCTGGGTGGCTCAGTTAGGTAAGCATCAGACTCTTGCTTTGGGCTCAGGTCACAATCTCACAGGCGTGGGGTCAAGCCCCGTGTTGGGCCTCACGCCAAGCATGGAGCCTGCTTGGGATTCTCTCTCTCCCTCTTCCACCCCTCCCCAACCTGTGCTCTTGTTCGCTCGCTCTCAAAATAGATAAGTAAACATTAAAAAAACCCTCTAAAGTTAGAATTTCTCTTTTGTAGTCTCCAGCGGGTTCTGGTAGACTTCTAATGTAAATGAAGTTTTAGTCCATGTATAATCCCATTTCATCTGCAGCATAGGTGTGGCCTCCACAGAGGAGATATGTGTGTTATCAAATACATGCTTTTGTTCTTGGGGTAACCACCAGTGGTCTTTAAACTGAACGTGACGTTGTAGAGATTCTGGATACAGGGATCGCCGACTGAAGATAGTATGATCATTTCTTCTGAAGTATACTTGCAGCTGTACGCTGTGAAAGCAGCAAAAAGGAGAGATCATATTCTCCACACCAAACGGACAGCTCCATGATTCCTAGAACTATTTACTCTGCACACCAAACTATGAGAACTTGTTTTTAGTATCAAATTAGGGAAAGATGAAAGGAAAATAATACTCTGTTCCAAGGCCCTCACACTGTGAAATTAGTAGGACTCCCCTCCCCCGCCGCCACCCCCCATAGCAGGTATAACGGCACCTGTACACACACCTTAAAGTACCCTTTTACCCATCAGTTCCAAACCGCAGAACTTACCGGAAGGAAACAAAGATGCACACAGAAATTTAGCTGTAAGGAGATTTATTCAAGTATTGGGCAAAATAACAAAGTTGGAGACCATTGGAATTTCTAGGATTGGGGTAAGTGAAAGCAAATACTCCATGAAGTGAAATGCCACGCAGCCCTTCAGAATAATGTTGAAATACATTTGTTGGCAAGTAAGATGTTCACAATGTTGAGTTAAAACAACATGTTAGAGGATAGTCTGTTCTTTTGTTTTTAAGTCATGTATACATATTGACAGCTCCATTTGTGTGTGTGTGCGTGTGTGTGTTTGAGGGCGCAGGGTGTGAAAGTCATGTATACATATTGACAGCTCCGTGTGTGTGTGTGTGTGTGTGTATGTGTGTGTGTGTGTGTTTGAGGGTGCAAGATGTGAAAGTCATGGATACATATTGACAGGTGTGTGTGTGTGTGTGTGTGTGTGCAGGGCGTAAAAGTCATGTATACATATTGACAGGTGTGTGTGTGTGTGTGCGTGCGTGCGTGTGCGTGCGAGGGCGCAGGGTGTGTATGAAAACCCAAAATCATAGTAGGTGAGAGAGGGAGGGAATAAAGATACTTTTTCCCCCTTCATCTGCTTCTCTGATAACATAAGCTAGTGAGTATTTAAAAATGGGATAATAATCAGTTTTAAGACTTCTGCTTTTCCTTAAGATACGTCATAAATATTCTAATGGAAGAGTAATTTGAGCTCTTTCAGAAACTTCCATCAGGGTTACACTGTGACGTGTACGGGAACATTTTAAGTATTGAAAAGAAAAAGCCAAGTCTCTGGCTTTGCTTTTATAAAGAATTTCTTGGGGCTTTTGGGTGGCTCAGTCAGCTAAACATCTGACTCTTGATCTCGGCTCAGGTCATGATCTCACAATTTGTGAGTTCAATCTCCGTGTTGGGCTCTGTACTCAGTGCAGAATCTGCTTGGGATTTTCTCTCTTTCTCTCCCCCCACTCCCTGTCTCTGTCCTTCCCCTGCTCATGCCCTCTCTGTCTCTCAAAATAAATAAACTTAAAAAAAAATTCTAATCCTATACCTGAGAGTGATGTGGGTACAAACTCAAACTTTCCAGTTTATGTTTGAGAAGATGCCACAGAATCCTACCAATTCCCGGGTCCGGGGGACCTGGCTCCGTGTTTCAGATACTCTGTTAAGTCTGCAGCCTTTGCTTCCCTGGCATAGGTGACACATTTTTACCCGGCGTGAGAAGTCTATTTCATAAAGATTAACTATGATGTGTCCAATGTGTAGAACTTTGGGGGGAGTCTAGGCTTACTGAGGAAATAAATTATTTTAAATTATTTTTTTTAATAAACTGAGAAAGAAATGCTATAGAGAATTTTACAAGTTTGTTTGTTTTGTTTCCCAGAAACTCTAAAATTGAAGAGACCTCGTTTTGATGTATCTCTGGTTTATTTAACTCGAAAATTTATGGATCTTGTCAGATCGGCTCCTGGGGGGATTCTCGACTTAAACAAGGTCGCCACAAAACTGGGCGTGCGGAAACGAAGAGTATACGACATCACCAATGTCTTAGATGGGATCGATCTCGTTGAAAAAAAGTCTAAGAACCATATACGATGGATGTGAGTTGGCTTTGAACTTGTCATGGCTTTGTTTTTTTCCTTCTCATTAAGTGACAATATTAGGTTTGAGACTAACTAGGGATTTGTAGTGTTTTGACAGGAGAAAACAAAGTAAGATAGGGCTTCTTGTTAAAAAAGGATTCTATAAAAATTTTGTACATTCGTTGTCCCACAAGGTACATAAATATTTTTTCCTACTTAGGACTAAATAAAAGCCATAGACCTAGAATATCATTCTGATAGTCTGGAAAAGTTAGATGGAATAATAATTGGTTTTCAGACTTTTGCTTTTCAAGATCATAAGAAGATCCTAAACATCTGATTGTTTAGGAAACTTTTTCCAGTTGGTTATTGCTATCAGGAGGAAATTCGTTAAGGTCATAAGGCAATGTAAGGTGATAAAACACTTAGAGGCTTCCTGCCCCAGGGGTTGTAATTCATTTGTTGGGGGGGGGAGGTGCAGGGGCCAGGAATCTCCTCTAACCTTAACTACCCCAGGTGGTTATGAGTCCAATGGACTGTGGGTCCATGCTGCCCTGAATGTAAAAACAAAAGGCGTGTCTTAGAGGCAGTTGCTAAAGACTTTATTTTTGACGAGGAAGGATCCCATGGAGAAAAGACTGGGAGCATAGACGTAGATATGCACACGGCTGTGTGTGCATATGTGCAGAAGAAAGCTGTTAATGCTTCAACAGGCACATGTTTTGGAGCAGTAAGAAACAGTTCCAGTTTCTAAGTACTTGTGAATACATTTCATTTCAGGCAAATGACAGATCTCCCAGCAAAGGTCATGAAATGGTTTTAAGTAATGAACTTTGCTGATAGAGGAAAGGGGTTCATAAAGGAAGCAGTTTTTTTCAGCAGTACAGAAGTGCAGATTGAATTCTAGTCTGAACATGTTTGCTGAATAACATTAAATAACACTTTAGGGGCTAATATCACATTGCATTCCATATCACTAACTGGAATCAGATTTGAAAACTAGCCAGCAAAAGGGAAAGGGGTAACAGCCTTTTTCCTCTTTATTTTTCATAAAGAAGAAAAACCATGAATATCAGTGGCCCAGGTCAGATCATAGCACTGTGATAAGGTAGACAGTAATAGCTAAAGAAAATACATCTTTTAAGAATAATCAATGTCATCATTATGTTCAGCTAGAACCAAATAGAATATGCACCTGCGGGAACAGTGCTCAGTTTTAGTAGAGGAGCTGTCACTGTCATGTTAGTCAGAACTTGTTTGTCATAGGGACTCAAGGATTGTAACTTAGCAGAAGCCATGCTGTACGTGGCAGAGCCGGAGCTGAACTAGGTCTCCTGGACCCCTGTGCACGTGGCCTGCTTGCCCCCTGCTCTGACTCTCCATCAAGCTCTGATGGTCTGTTGGGTGTTTTCAGACCCCCGTGTAAGAGACCAGAAATGGGGACGAGAAGCAGGGTAAGTGTAGGAAGGATAGTGGTCTGGAATTAAGGCAGGTCAGGAGTGAAGCTGAGGACCTAGTTTTGTTTGTCATTTTGGGAAATGCCTGATGTCATCTTTGGGAGAAGTTCCAGTAACCTCATGTGTATCATTCTGAATCTGCTAGAGGTCACTGACGGGGAGCTTTTTTTTTTTTTTTTTTTTTTTTAAATACCTTTCTTTTAAAGAGGATCCGATCTTAGCAATTTTGGAGCGGTGCCTCAGCAGAAGAAGCTGCAGGAGGAGCTTTCTGACTTATCAGCAATGGAAGATGCTTTGGACGAGTTGATTAAGGATTGTGCCCAGCAGTTGTTCGAGTTAACAGATGACAAAGAAAATGAGAGATATCCTTTAATTCTGTCCTTTAAAAAAAAAAAATTCTCCTTCCAAGGCAAAGGTTACTATAAATAGTAGGGTCAGCCTGGGAATTTCGTTAATATATTCAGGATACGAAATTAGACCTTTGGAAGTTTTAAAGTAACTAAAGGGTTAGTAGCATAGCTTCAGACATTGACAGATAATTGCCTTTTACTCTTGTGTGTGGCATTTGTTCAGGTTAAATGCTACATCGGGACCATGTGCCAAGGTTAATGTTAATGTTAATATCAAATTAAAATAGTGGCCACATTCTTGCTTGGATTTTTAGTCTGAATGCCATAAGGATAGTAAAATACGTGTTGGCTTTTGTGAAATTCAGGTTTTCCCTAATTTGTTAACTAAGGTTTTTTTTTTTTAATTTTTTTTTTTAATGTTTGTTCATTTTTGAGAGACAGAGTGCAAGCACAGGGGAGGGGCAGAGAGAGAGGGAGACACAGAATCCAAAGGAGGCTCTAGAGTCTGAGCTGTCAGCACAGAGCCCGAAGCAGGGGTTGAGCTCCCAAATGGTGAGATCGTGACCTGAGCCGAAGTCAGAAGCTTAACCGACTGAGCCCCCAGGCGCCCCACTGAGGTCTCTTTCTGAAACAGTGACATTGCCATTGAAAGGCAGTGGATGAGATGGCAGCTGCCGTTCTGGTTCACAAAGCCCAGTGTAGCTATATGTGTCCCTGGGACAGCAGGGCACACTTGTCTTTGGTGGCGAGCTTCTCCTGGGTCTCCCAGACCCATCTACTGCTCTGTTCTCACAGCACCTTTGTGAGGCAGCACCGGTTCTGAGCTGCTCCGTGCTTCGAGTTTACTTAAACTCCATCAGTCGGAGCCTGATTTTCACAGTACAGTTATCAGGAGGGAATAAATGCTGCGCGTCTGAAAGTCTGTGAAGTAAGCAGGAAGATGTTCGGGAAACACAGTACATCATATAATTGGTAACATTTCAGTAACCCAGTAAAACAAGAGGAGACAAATTCACGTGGGGAGATGGAAAATAATCTTGGATGTGATGGAAAATAACCTTGGATGTGGGAGATCCCGTGAGGGCAAGCTAGTCCTGGAACACCTGCTCTCTGAGTGCATCCACTTTTTTTTTCATAGATTTTTTTTCCACCTTGTGGTTTTGGAGATTTCTCATCAAAACTGAATATTTTTTCCCCAAAGGTTCTCATGGTTAGATCTAGCAGTGAACAGAGAACTGGGGGCAGGGAGCAGTTAAATACCTTCACCTGAGAGGGTGTGTGTATGTGTGTGTGTGTGTGTGTGTGTGTGTGTGTGTGTGAGTGTGAGTGTGAGTGATGTGTCGTGTCTGTAGACAGTGTCTCCTGAAATTGTCATCATAATCACCAGAGTAGGCTTTAAAGAAAGGAGTTCTTTGAGTTTTAAATATTGTAAAAGCATTGTGTAAAGTTTCAAGAATTGTTTGTGAGATAGTAAGAATCAGATATGAAATGATTTTTTGACTAATTGCTCTCCTCACGTGTGAGTTTGTATCCCGTAGAAGCTACGGAGATTCGAACATGACCCTGATGTTCACATACTGTCAGGATCAGTTTCCTCCTCCGTAAGCAGCATTCTGCTTAGAGACCCTTGACTGACGTTCATGCTGGCGTATGTGACGTACCAGGACATTCACAGCATCCAGGCCTTCCACGAGCAGATCGTCATCGCGGTGAAAGCCCCGGCAGAAACCAGACTGGACGTCCCGGCTCCCAGAGAAGTAGGCGTCCCTGAGGGGTTTAAGACCTTCTAAAGAAGGGCGGGGGGAGGGGCGCCGACTGCCCCGGCTGCTGTTGCAGTTGTAGTAACTTGGCTGCCATGTTGGTTGCATATCTGATGTCGCTTGAGGCACTTTACGTGGTTTAGCTTGTTTTGAACAATACGGCAGACGAAGGAGTCAGGATTATCATCCTCTTGAAGGTGAGACTTCGGAAGCGCAGAGAGATTAACGTTCTCATAATCACACAGTAAGTGACGGAACCAGAACTCAAGCCCAGCTGGTTTGGCCTCGCGGTACGTCCTTGACCGTTGTTCTGTGACGTCCCCGCGCTGCACGGTAACGCGCTGTAGTGCCCATGCCACGCTCTGGCCCACCGCGAGGCCTCCAGCGGGGTCTCCAGTGGGCCGCACTGTTGGAGTTCCACATTGGGTGTCAGGGCTCCAGAAATTGGCTCTAACCAAGCTCATAAGAGACTTAAGGATAAACAAGAACATTAGGTGGTACATTTAATCTTTTTTTTTTTTTTCATTTTTTTCACTCTTTATTTTTGAGAAAGACCTTGAGCAGGGGAGGGTCAGAGAGAGAGGGAGACACAGAATCTGAAACAGGCTCCAGGCTCTGAGCTGTCAGCACAGAGCCCGACGTGGGGCTCGAACTCAGGAACCGTAAGATCATGACCTAAGCCGAAGTCGGATGTTTAACTGACTGAGCCCCCCAGGAGCCCCTCAGTGGTTCAGTTGCTATGATGTAAAATTGCCGTATAAATGAAAGCATTCTTAAGAGCTGCTTAGCACTCTTTCCCTTGCAGAGTTTATATTGAAAGATAATTGTCATCAGGAGGTTGCTTGGTAAGGATGGAATCAGAACGGAGGAATGTGGCCTTTCTTGGGACCAACCATGAGTCCTGATGGCCCGATAGACCCATCGGTGCTCATAGTGACGCCTCCGCATTGCTCTAGGGGCTTTCGTCCCTCACACTGAGGAATATTCTTACCACTCACCTGCCCTTTCACCCCCACCAGGCCAGTGTGCAAGTGAGCACCCCCGCTGTTACCTGACAGTGTGTCAAGTCATTTAGGGGACAGATATTAATCTAGTCACACTCAAGTTGTGACTTCTTGGTGATGCGTTCTCATTATTTAGGTTTGGATATATTCCAAGTCTCCTAAGAAACATTTTTATTTAATAAAAGTTGTTTGAGAGATGTTTAAACTTTTTAAAATAACCGCTAATCTTTCAACACATCCTTACTGGGGACATGAGAGTCCGTTCTGCAGTGACCCACGGGGCCGCGGCCTCTCCCACCTGTGCTACAAGCTACTTCAGGCCACGGTTGCCAAACCTTGCCAAGGTTTTCGGTCACACCCGTGACTGAGAGTCCAGTTTGAAGGCGGAGGAACACGGGCCCCCTGGGCAGCCCTTCTCTGCAGCAGGGGAGGAGCGGGGCCGTAGACAGGAGCATGCTGCGTGCAGGGGAGCCCAGCGCCCCCAGAGAGCCAGGCCGAGACTGGGGAGCCGGGGCCAGCGCAGACGGACTCCCGGGCCGGGCTGGCGTGCCGGCTGTTAGGCGTCATCCTGGGACACAGCCACCTGCCCGTTTGTTTCCATATGGTCTCTGGCTGCTTTCGCTTTGTGATGGCAGACTGTGTCGTCGTGACACAGGGATCGTGTGGCCCAAGAAGCCCTTTACAGAAACCGTCTGTCGACTCTGACCTGCTGGCATACGGAGTCGTCCGCCGCTGTCAGTTCAGCAACATAGCAGTTTCTTGCGTTGAGGAACGTATTGTGATACAAGATAATACGGTTCAAACCAGACCCGGCCTGGCAATCTGGAGCCAAGCGCAGGGATACGCTCTGTGGCCTACGTGTCTGGTACCAAGAAGCCATAGAGCAGCTGACACGAGCTTTTGAGCCCCCCAATGGGCTGCATGTCACCAGCCCCTCTAGGTCACAGGGAGGTGTGGGGGGCAGGAGCCCTGCTGTGTGTACCCAGCCCGGGTGCAGCGCATGAAAGGGGCAGAGAACAGACCTCGTCACAGCTGAACCCCCTTCCAGTCAGATCAACAAGGAGTTGTTTATACCTGGAGCCCTTTCTTAAGAATTTAGCATAAATTGGTTCATTTCTGGGTTCTGGCACACACACAAAAATAGTAAGTTAGCATAACTGTCAGTAGAAGCACCCTATTTCCTGTTATCTTACAGAAAAAATAATCCTGAGTGATTTTAGAAAGCCGGAGCCAAAAAATGTGTGAATAATCGTAATTAATAGTCCTTTATATGCAGTACCTTTCACATATTTTTTAAGTTACTAAGGTATATTTTGTCTGTATTTCATCTTTCATTTTCACTGGGACAAAAGAAGGGCTCTTTGAGTTAACTCGGTACCTCTTCAGTGGTCAGAAAGTCTAAACACCCCCTTATTATTTGAGACCACAGGGGATTAGATTTCTCTGCCAGACGTGGATTCTGGTCCCTCAGGCACAGACTCCCAGGAGGGGTGGACCCCTTGAGTGGAGGAAAACGGCTCTTGAGTGCCGAAGGGGTCCCGGCGTGATTCCGATCGAGTAGTTGTTTACACTGCAGGAGTCGGCCCGTGGATTATCGGCCAGTGCTGAAGTGACTGAAGCCACGTACGTGGTTTTCTCAGATACGTGATAGAAAGCAAAGCACCCAGACTTAAGTTTCCAGCAGCACCCCTCAAATGGAAACTTGCAGTTCTAGTGGGGAAAAAATGTAACTAGCAAACCCGCATTCCTCCTGATGTGTCTTAATGCTGTTGTCTGTCTGTCTGCCAGGACTCTATCACAGTGCACATAAGGAGCACGAGAGGGCCCATCGATGTCTATTTATGCGAGGTAGAGAACGGCCACTCGAGTAGCAAAGCGTCTGAAGGTGCGGGCACCTCTTCAGCTAAAAACAAACACCCAGAACACCTTGACAAAGGTGAGTATTCCAAGTTTGTGATCGGGCAAGTTCAAGACTAATGGTTTTTTTTAATATGTATACATGAATGCATATTATGACCTTACAGATATTTTTACTTTTTCTAGCTGCAAAAACAAGAGTGAAAGAATTACAAGGTAATTTAGACTGTGAAACTACAGGGTAATTTAGACTATTTCTAACAACTTTATAGTTAAATACCATGCAGTTTTGATCTCGAAAGCTTAGAATCTACTTGGTCCCCCTGTGCTGCCTCCCGGTGTGGCCTCTGCATACAGAAGGTGTCCCCCTTCCGGCAGGTGCTGGCAGGTGCGCGCGTGACCTCACTTAACTCTTGTGAGACTTGGGCCCTTAGCCGTCTGCCATTAACAGAACAATGTGGCTCTTGGCCAGGGGTCTTCAGGGTTTGTTTTAAGCACTTGAATTATATGTCCGGTTACCTGTGCACCTTTCAAACCCTCACTCAGGAGACTTTCTTTCATGTTTGTTACTTTTCAGAAGAAAATCCTCCACAACAATGTGAAGAATTGCTTGAAGTGAGCAACTGATAGCGTTTGCAAATTCGTGTATGGAGTTTTGGGGAAGTATCCTGTACGGATGAATTATGCATCACATTTGATTCTCAGAGCAATAAATCATCCATGAAGTTCTCTCATTCTCCGTGACCGCATCAAGGCCAGTAGTGGCTCTGAGTAGTTCACTACTTAAGTTACTGATAATTATGGTTTCTACATTTGAAAGCAACTCTTTTTATGAGGATTCACTGCTTTTGGTCAGTGAACTTGACACCCTGCCCACTGAACTAAGTCTATCATGAAGAGCATCCCTGAGACCGGCAGTCGGGCCTGAAGCCGACCATGCTGGGCAGACCCTGGCCTTCCCTTCAAGGATCACGTGTCATTATCACGCAGGAAATTGCCTTACGCGGGTTCATGTCTGCAATTAGCTCTTGGATGAGTGCGCCAGGCATCTAGCTGTGACGTCTGTATATACCTGTATAGCGTTCAGACTGCTTACATACTGTGTCTTAGTAAAACTTCCCAGGCTTGTACAGCCAAAACAGTGTACATACGGAAAGTCACAGACAAATTCTCTGATTTCTGTGGTATCTATAACTTATTAGAATCCTCTGAACGGGGATTGGAGGAAAGTTTTTTCCCAGACTTCTACGTGTAGAAGTATCATGAATATGCTATACATCTAAACATCATGGATTTAATTAAAGTATTTCAGTCTGGTTCCCAGTGCTGAAGCGGGAATCTGACACTTCTGGATTTCAAGCTCCCTACTGTGTGCGGGAGGGTCCGGCGTGCCCTGCGGCCTTCGGGGTGAACGTAGAAATGCTGTCAGGTACTGGCTTCGTTCTTTGCAAGACATGAATTCAATCATGATGAAAATTAGAAACTTTTAACCTTTGTGCAGGCAGATTTTGTAATTTTCTGTACGCAGCCTCGCTTTTCAATCAGGGGGTTTACTTCTGACGAGTTCGTTGTACCCTGCCCTCTCTCCAGCTCTGGTCCCACGTTTCCAAGAACCTAGCTCTTTCTACCTCATTGGGTAAGTCATTTACCACTCTGTGCCTCAGTTTACTCCGTAGTTTACCATTAGACTGTGAGCTCCTTGAGGGACTTTGTCTTAATCATTGTTCTGCCCAGCGCCTTGCACCATGCCTGGCACGTAAGAAGTGCTCAATAAATGTTTGAATAAATCAGCGAGTGAGTGAATTGTAAAATTAGTCTAAAAACGCTTGTCAACGTCATTCAGATTCGTATTTTAAACTCCTCTCGCTCTGAGAGAGGTTTGAAAGTCGAAATTAAAACCATGTGTAAAAAAAAAAACAACCACATTAAAAAGAATCACCAATGAAAAGACTGAAAAATGATGCCGAGACGCTGACTGTTCGGGTCGATTCGCCTGTGAGCTGCGCGGGGCGATCGGCAGAGGTCCGCGCGCGTGAGGGGGGTCCGCTGGGGCAGGGGGCGGCCCGTGCACGTGTCTCCCTAAGAGAAGTCCGGAGCCCAGAGCCCCTCCTGAGCGGGAATGACGGGCGGGGCCTCAAGCCAGCAGCTCGTCCCACACGTGGCCCCGCGCCGTCGTGGAGGCAGAAGGCCTCCCGCAGCCGGAGCGCCTCCAGGAACGAGCGTCTCTTCCGTCACCCTGGTGCTTGTCTCTGATCTTCACAGCTGCCCGGGCGGCCGTCCTCCGGCCCCGGGGGCCCCGCGTCGCTCCCCCGGCTCGGGGCTGAGGCACAGCCGAGCGTCCGCCTGGCTCCTCCAGGCCGCGGTCCACACTCGCGGCGCAGAAGGCCTCCCCGCCTGCTTTCCAAAGGGCGTCACTCGTCCCGCAGGCCCCGACCCGGACCCGCTGGTGCGGCTGCTGGGCCCCAGCCGCGCCGCGCTCCCGCCCTTCTACCCGGAGTTGTCCTCTCTGCAGAATCACGTCTCCATCGGGGCCTGCCCTCGCCCCCCCTCCCCGCCCTCGCCCCCCTCCCCGCCCTCGCCCCCCTCCCCCCGCTCCCTGCCCTCGCCCCCCCCGCCCCCTCGCTCCCTGCCCGCGCCCCCCCCCCCCCCTCCCTGCCCTCGCCCCCCCTCCCTGCCCTCGCCCCCCTCCCCCGCTCCCTGCCCTCGCCCCCCTCCCTCCGCTCCCCCCCGCCCTCGCCCCCCCACCCCCCTTCCCGCCCTCGCCCCGCTCCCTGCCCGCCCCCTCGCTTCCTGCCCTCCCCCCGACCCCTCGCTCCCTGCCCTCGCCCCCCTCCCCCCGCCCTCCCCCCCCGCCCCCTCGCTTCCTGCCCTCGCCCCCCTCATCTGCTCTGGGCCCTCCCGGCGGGAGTGAGGCGGCCACGGCGGCTGTGTCCCTCGCGGTCCCGCGGGGTTTTGCTGGTGGGTAAGAGAAGTGACCTGATTTCGCTCAACCTAACTCCCAGGGGTTTTAAAACAAACCCTGATTTTGCAGAAACACCGACCCAGACGCTGAATTTTCGCTGGAAGAAAAAAAATGACCACCCTGCACCAGTTTTGCATGTTGTTAACTCCCAGCACGTCAGCCCGACCGCCCCGCGCCCCGGGAGAGGGAGGACCCTGCGCAAGGACCCCACTTTCAGGAGGGTGGCTTTACACTTGAGACACTTATGACGCCTCCCGTCCCTCCCTTCGGACCCGGGGTTTGGCACCAGGGACGCGTGTATCAACTGGCGTCGAGGTCACACGAGTGGTCGCGCCGCTCAAGGCTCCAGGGCCCTGAGACAAAACCGGCATTTCTCGTGGGAACAGGAGTGAAAAGTCGTGTCTCAAAATCTAAGAAATGTGGGCGCCTGGGTGGCTCATTGAAGCGTCTGACTTTGGCTCCGGTCATGATCTCATGGCCGTGAGTTCGAGCCCCGGGTCAGGCGAGCACGACAGCCCCCTTCAGAGGAGCCCTGCCTCTCTCTCTCTCTCTCTCTCTCACTCTCTCTCTCTGCTCCACATTCACTTGCTTCCTCTCTTTCTCTCAGAAAGAATTTACTTTTCAGAAATCTGCTCCTTGATTATCTACCAGAATCAAAACCGAGGGGGCACCTGGGTGGCTCAGGTGGTTAAGCGTCAGACTTCAGCTCAGGTCATGACCTTGCAGTTCGTGGGTTCGAGCCCCACGTAGGGCTCTGTGCTCACAGCTCAGAGCCTGGAGCCTGCGTTGGATTCTGTGTCTCCCTCTCTCTACACCCCTCCTTATGCTCTGTCTCTCAAAAATAAACGTTAAAAAAAATTTTTTTTAAATTAAAACTCGAAATCAGAATAAAGTCACATAAGTCTTTAAAGCGAGTCGCCCTGTTGCCGTGTTTCCGAGTTGGCTCAGCCCGTTGCCGTGGGCCGCGCGGCTGCAGGCATCCGTGCCGACGACCCGGCCATGCCTTCCCGCTTCTGTCCCTTGCTCTGACAGCTTCCCTGACCACTGAGGACAGAGCCGGCAGCTTGTTCGCCTCGGGCCCCGCTGTGCTCACAGGTGGACGGGCTGTGCGGGCGGCCGGGCCGGGGACAGGACGTGGGCGCTCAGAGAGGAAGGAGAGTCGAGCCGAGAGAAGGGGGAGAAAGCAGCGAACGGTGCAAGGAGGAGGGAGAGAAGGAAGGCTTTTCCGGAGCACCGCGCCCGCCTCCGGGAGGACTCTGAATTGGAAGCCCGCCACTCCGGGCCTCTGCTGCCCCCTCAGGAGCAAAGGGTGACTTTTGCGGCGACGAGCTTGGAAAACCGAACTGGCTTCGGGCCTTCAGAAGGCTCGGGCCTTCCTGAGTTTTCTCTGTCTTCCTGCCGGTGCAAGGGGCTTCCCGCCTCGCCCAGGGAGAGCGCTGCAGGTGCTCGGGGATGTCGGCCCCGCGGGGCCTCTGGCAAAGTCTGGAAACACTGTTTTGGTCTGTATTTAAAGTTTATCTTTCTGAAGAGAAGAGTTCCAAGACTAGTGCGCCCTGAAGGTAGGACATTTAAGAACATAAATAAACTGGGGCGCCCGGGTGGCTTAGTTGGTTAAGCGTCTGACTTTCGCTCAGGTCATGATCTCGCGGTTCGTGGGTTCAAGCCCCGCGTCGGGCTCTTTGCTGACTGCCAGCTCAGAGCCTGGAGCCTGTTTCAGGCTGTGACTCCCTCTCTCTCTGACCCTCCCCTGCTCACGCTGTCTCTCTCTCTCTCTCTCTCCTAGAAATAAATAAAACATTAAAAAAAAAGAACATAAATAAACTGCTACCTTATTCCCATTATTTAACCTGGTGGTTGGTTCGTTAAGTTCAAGTTGTATATTGGTCTGAGAGTGATTGGTGGTGATGAAACTTACCCCAAACGATGAGTCGTGACATATCTGGGCTTTGAAAGGGTGCCACCGTCCTGAAAACGCAATTTCGGTCAAGGGTAAATACACGGTTTATGCCACGTGTTTTAGGCTGTCTAGTTGATGTCTCGTGGTAGGTTTTGGGAACGGTCCCCACGACAGGCTTCAGTTCACAGAGGGACTTGGGTAGTGAATCACAGGCATCCGGCACCACAAATGTAAGACTGTCACCAGCACTGTTCACGCACCTCCTCTGTCACCCTGTCTGATGGCCACGCCCTCCACCCTCGGGAAAACTGTCATTTTCCTGACCAGTCCCCGGACTGTGGGGCCCATCAGCCTTAAGCACTCCTCCCGGCCCGCCCGTCGCTCCCCCACACCACACACACACACACACACACACACACACGCACATGCACACGCACTTCATTATGAATTGGGACTTGCATTAAGCCACCTTAAGGAATTTAAGATCTGTCATTCTGGTACCAAGTAGCGCCGTAAGCGTGAAGTCCCATGGAGGGCTTTTTAATGCACATTTCCACGCCTGCCCTCGGAGCTTTTAACTCTATTGTTCTAGGTGAGGAGTCGCCGTATTTCTCTCTCCTCTCTGACGGCGTGACTATCAGGTGCCACGGTGTGGACGTCCTCGGTTTCTTGTGTGGACTGAACCTGAACGTCTGCTTCTTCCCCCGGGCTAGGGAACTTTTCACCTATTATTTCTTCAAATAACCTCTCTGCCCCCTTCTCTTCTGGGACCCCTGCAATGTGAATGTTTGCTTGCTTAATGATGCTCGCTTAATGATGCCCCTTCACCCATCCTCATTTCTAACAATGCTTCCTTTCTGCTGTTCACTGGGGGTGCTTTCCATCCCTCTGTCTTCCAGATCACTGATCTGTTCCGCACCCGCTAATGTACTGTTGACTGCCTCTAGTGTATTTTAAGTGAGCTCTACAGCCAACCTGGGACTTGAACTCACAACCCCGAGATAAGACTCGCACACTTTGCCAGCGGAGCCAGCCAGGCGCCCTTCAAGTGTATTTTTCATTTCAGTTATTGTAGTCCTGCGCTCTGATTGGTTCTTCTTGATACGTGCGATCTTTGTGGATGTTCTTGCCGAGTTCCTCCACGCCTCTCCAGTCCGATGCCGTCTTTAGGACCATTACTTTGAACTCCATCAGGTAGATCGTTCATCTCCATCTCATGTAGTTTTTTTCTGAGGTTTTGTCTTGTTCTTTTGTCTGGAGCATATTCCTCTGCCCCATTTTGCTTGACCTCCTGTGTTTGTTTTAATGAATGAGGCAGAACAGCTACTCCATTTAAACTCGAAGGCACGCTCTTGTGTCCGGTCATGCCCGGTGTGGACTATGCCGGTGACTCCGGCTGGAGCTGGGGCTGGTGTGGGTTGGGGTTCCTGGGGTGCTTTGTTCTGGGCTGCTCCGGTGGGACAGCAGGAGCTGAAGCGGGTGCAGGCTGCGATGTCCGGGGACACATGGTACGGGGTTCACCCGGTGGGGCAGCCGGAGCCAAGGCAGGCAGGCTGGGGGACTCTCAGTTAATGCTGAAAATCGAAGGGGAGGAGGGGCGTTCCTGGGAAAGGAACCTGTAACAGACTTGGCATTGGAGTGCCTTATTAGGGTTTAATGCAGCAGCAAGTAACAGAAAAAGCCCCAAAAACCAGTGGCTTAGAAAAGATGCAGTTTATTTCTCAACATGTGGGGGGGGTCTGTAGATAGTTCAGAGCTGGTATGATTATCGAGGGGGTCAGGGGCTGAGACACCTTCCAGGTAGTTTTCTTCATGCTTTACAACTTAACCTTTTACATAAGTGTATTTATTTATTTATTTATTTAAGGAGAGAAAGTGTGAGTGGGGGAGGGGCAGAGAGCATCCCAAGCAGGCTCCATGCTGTCATCCAGAGCCCGACACAGGGCTCGAGTCCACGAACCACGAGATCATGACCTGAACCCAAGTCAGGCACTTAACTGAGCCCCAACAGCTTAACCATTTCGATTGAAAAAATGTAGTCATTATTGGGGGGCAGACAGGCATGCCCCCAGCAACTGCCTTGGAGCTCGGTTGCTGTTGAAGAAGGGAAGGAAGGATGTGGGGTGCGGTAGGCAGTGCTGGTTCGCCGAGATCTGACCATCCTCCCATCTGGGCACAGAAAGACTTTGCCTCCCAGTGACACCCGTGACTAATTCCAGCCAGGTGGCTCTGAGAGGTGACACGTGGTGAAAAAACCAGGCATGATTCTTCCTGCAGCTCTTCCCTGCCACAGCGACCACGAAAGCAAGATCATCCGAGCTCGTAGGTTTGGCCGTCTCTGCCACAGGTCAGGGGGTGAAAGAAGGACGCTGTCAAAGCTGCCTCGCTTCAAACCAACGTCTTGTCCCTTTGACCCACTCCCAACTGTCGCCAGTTGCTTATAATCCACACATACGTCATTTGGTTTTGTTTTAAATTTTTTAATGTTTATTTATTTTTGAGAGACAGAGCGTGAGCCAAGGAGGGGCAGAGAGAGAGGAAGACACAGAATCAGAAGCAGGCTCCAGGCTCTGAGCTGTCAGCACAGAGCCCGACGCGGGGCTTGAACCCACAGACCGCGAGACCATGACCTGAGCTGAAGTCAGATGCTTCACCCACTGAACCACCCAGGCGCCTCACACAGACTCCCTGTGTTTGCGCCTAGTCTAACTGGAGTCTACCTCAAATTTATGTAATGACTGCCATCTAGTGGAGAGTCAACAATTGTTCACGTTTCTTCACTTGCTTTCAGTTAAACAGATGCTGCTAGAGAATTGCTGCAACTTTTTCTTTTTAATGTTTATTTATTTTTGAGAGACAGAGTCTGAGCAGGGGAAGGGCAGAGAGAGAAGGAGACACAGAATCCAAAGCAGGCTCTGAGCTGTCAGCACAGAGCCCGACGCAGGGCTCGAACCCACAAATGGCAAGATCACGACCTCAGCTGAAGTCGGACACTTAACGGATGGAGCCACCCAGGCGCCCCAAGAATTGCTTTAACTTTAAAAAGAAATGTTCAGACCCCATTCTGGTGGATGAAGTGAATTGATGCTAATTTTTACATGTTAAAATTTAAATAGAATAACTCGGAAAGAAGAAAATAACAGCGGCCAACTCAAGAATTCAGCATAACATCCAGGCTGTGTCCATTCTTCTGTTCTAGCTGTCGCCTCGCCTACAGAGATCTTGATTTTCTTGGGGCTCCTCAGGACATCACAATGGTCTGTGACATTGGACCTGTGGATCCGGAAGCAGCACATAGCTCAGATATAAGACATAAGTGTGCCAGACGAGCCGACTCTGGATACTAAGCACTGGGTCCGTCGGGGTCTGGCCAGAAACCCGGGGTGGGTTTTGTTGTAAGCGATTACAGCAGAGGCGACTTAACGCATGAAGGCCAGGCGGCGCCCGAGGGGCTGAGTCGGTTCAACATCCAACTCCTGATTTCAGCTCGGGTCACGATCTCACCGTTTGTGAGATTTACCCTGCATCATGCTCTGCGCTGACGGCACGGGGCCTGCTTGGGATTCTCTCTCTCCCTGTCTCCCTGCCCCTCCCCAACTCGCTCACTCTCTCAAATGAACATTTTTAAAAAATACAATAAGATTGAAGTAGCAAAAAAGGGACACTGACGTCATAGATATCAATAAGTCGGAAGTAGGGGCGCCTGGGTGGCTCAGTGGGTTAAGCATCCGACTTAGGCTCAGGTCATGATCTCACAGTCTGTGGGTTCGAGCCCCGCTTTGGGCTCTGTGCTGACAGCTCAAAGCCTGGAGCTGCTTCGGATTCTGTGTCTCCCTCTCTCTCTGCCCCTCCCCTGCTCATGCTCTGTCTCTCTCTCTCAGAAATGAATAAAAAAAATTAAAAAAATTAAAAAACGATAATTCAGGAAGTAGCTACCACCGTGGGGATAAAGCAGGGTCACCACAATGTAGGAGCTCAGAGGAGAGGGCACACATCTCCGGAAGAGATGCCACACCAGCGTTGGGCCTCTGGGGGGGACAGAGGCGCCCAGCAGATGGTACTCAAACCTCCAGCTGGGCTGTGGCCTCGTAGGTGCGCACGCCCCTGACACCTTACAGCCGCCGCCGGTCCTGGGGCTTCCCAGGGGGCAACCAGGGCGGCCGCTGGGATTGCCAGCAGAATCCGGGAAGCAGAGCCACTGCTGTCCCCTGCTGCTCCAGGGACAGGGGCCGGCGCTAGAATGAGGAAGAAAGTCCCTTCCCACCTCCGGCCGTTCTCTTCCCGTTGCTTCTTTCTCGGAACCCATCCAGCCGGCAGGGGGCAGGGGCCGTGGAATCTGCAGAGCCCAGCCCCCCCCCCCCCCCCGAACAGCCAGCAGAACCCGGAATGGCAGGTGCCCCGGGTGGGGCAGCCCCAGCCCAGCCCTCGGCCAGCTCCTGAGGCGGGTCGCCCCGTCTGCTCCTCCGCAGCCTGTCGTCAAAGCCCTTTCTGGTTCTCAGAGTCTGTGACGCTAAGTCGATACCTGACTCCAAGATAACACTCAGTCCAAGTTGATGCCCGGCAGAGGACGTGTTTCTTAGACTGGCCTTCCGATGTGTGCTTGGTGACATGGTTTGCGCTGCGTGGGTACAAGCTGGGCTCGCATGGGGCTCTCACCTTCACTCATCCGCACTGCGCTTTCCTGTGATGAGGACAACGGGGCGCCCGGGGGGCTCAGTCAGTTAGGCGTCCGACTTCGGCTCAGGTCATGATCTCACGGTTCGCGGGTTCAAGCCCCGCGTTGGGCTCTGTGCTGACAGCTCAGAGCCTGGAGCCTGCTTCACATTCTGTGTCTCCCTCTCTCTCTGCCCCTCCCCTGCTTGTGCTCTGACTCATTCTTTCTCTCAAAAATAAATAAATGTTAAAAATTTTTATTTTATTTTTTTTTTAATTTTTTTTTAATGTTTTATTTATGTCTAGGAGAGAGAGAGAGACAGCGTGAGCAGGGGAGGGTCAGAGAGAGAGGGAGTCACAGACTGAAAGAGGCTCCAGGCTCTGAGCTGGTAGTCAGCACTGAGCCTGACGCGGGACTTGAACCCACAAACCGCGAGATCATGACCTAAGCAAAAGTCGGACGCTTAACCGACTAAGCCACCCAGGCGCCCCAAAAATTTTAAAAATAAATAAATAAGCATTTATTAAAAGTTAAAAAAAAAAAAAAGGAATGTGCCCCAGTGATGTATGGCTGCGTCATCCCCAAAGCTTCCTTATGTTCTCTGCGCCTTTTGTCAGGATCCCTGCTGAAGAGAATGTTCTTACCTCTTTCTCGTCTATCTATTTATAGCCTGAAGCTCTGGGAAGAGGAGGCAAAGCCCTGCAGTCTTTTTTTTTTTTTTAATGTTTATTTATTTTGAGAGAGAGTGAGTGAGCAGGGAAAGAGAGAGAGAGAGAGAGAGAGAGAGAGAATCCCGAGCAGGATCCTCACTGTCAGCACAGAGCCTGACGTGGGGCTTGAACCCATGAACCATGAGATCATGATCTGAGTTGAAATGGAGAGTCAGGTGCTTAACTGAGCCACCTTGGCGCCCCACCTGCAGTCTTTTTAAAACGTGGGAGTTGGTGTCTACACAGGGTAGCAGTTCCACTGGTTACCGTGTCCTGAAATTTGAGACTGAGAATGTAGCCCCTTGGTCCTTAAGCTGAGCATGTGCCAACACACATGCTCGGGAGTGGAATGGGTATGTGGTTGGGGCTGGGAAATGCTCCCAGGCGATTTCGGTCACGCAGCGTAGGTGCTGTGTAGACAGAAAAGAAAAGAATGCCATTCAGTCTACATCAGGCTGTAACTGAGTTATTTTGCACATTTCTTCTAGAATTTATTCTAGGTGCTCCCAGAGGTAGCTGTTGTAATGGAAAAGCAAAGAACATTAAATAAAATTGATGGAAATGAGTTATTTTCAGAGTTCACCAGACTTTCATGGGGCTTGTTGCCCTTAAGTGTTCATTGTTGCCCATAATCAATCTATTTATAAAGAAATAAATCCCACTACTAATCCTTCTGTTCTTCTTTATTCTCCCAGGGGTTAGGAAGCCTCCTTTCGAAGGCGCCTGGGTGGTTCAGCCGGTTAGCCAGATGACTCTTGGTTTCGCTCAGGTCACGATCTCCTGTTTTTGTGAGTTCGAGCCCCAAGTTGGGCTCTGTGCTGACAGTGCGGAGCCCGCTTGGGATTCTCTCTCTCTCCTCTCTCTCTGCCCCTCCCCCACTCACGCTGTCGCTGTGTCTCTCAAAATAAATAAATAAATAAATGATTTGAAAATTAAAAAAAAAAAGCCTCTTTCTGATGCTTCACAGTTTCTTTACACTAAAAAGTGCATGGATCTTCCGAAATGTGCTCCTGATGGACTTCTTGATTTAGATGAAGTTGCACCGATACTAGAACAGGACAGATAAAGAACGTATAACATCACAAATGTGCCTCACTCAAAACAGATCTAAGAATCACCCTTAGTGGATGTGTTATCATCAAACTTTTCCTCATTTTTAAGCTTTAGTAATAACAGGAATTATTTTGCTTTTTAAAAGCTTAAAATGAGGGGCGCCTGGGTGGCTTAGTCGGTTAAGCGTCCGACTTTCACTTAGGTCATGATCTCGCGGTTCGTGGGTTCGAGCCCCGCGTCGGGCTCTGTGCTGACTGCCGGCTCAGAGCCTGGAGCCTGTTTCAGTCTGTGACTCCCTCTCTCTCTGACCCTCCCTTGCTCACGGTGTCTCTCTCTCTCTCTCCTAGAAATAAATAAAAAATATTTAAAAAATAAATAAATAAAATAAAAGCTTAAAATGAGGGGCGTCTGGGTGACTCCGTCCATTAAGTGTCTGACTTTGGCTCAGGTCATGATCTTGCAGTTTGTGAGTTCGAGCCCCACGTCTGGCTCTGTGCTGACAGCTCGGAACCTGGAGCTGCTTCATATCCTATATCTCCCTCTCTCTCTGACCCTCCCCTGCTCATGCTGTTTCTCTCTCTCTCAAAAAATAAATAAACATTAAAAATAATAATAAAAGATGAAAATGAAATTTTCAGTAACTGGAAATCATAAGACGTATTATGTGATGGATTTGTGTCCAATAAACATTAACTACAGGCAGGGGTCTATAAAACAGCAAACATCTGAGTCCTTTCTGTAGACCAAGTTCTGTTTCCGGCATCTAAAAGACAAATACTGCATATTCCCTGCCTTTAGCCACAGCTCTAGCAAAGAAGCAGCATGCAATGGTTCCGAGCACAGAAGAAGGTGTGCAAAGATAGCCAAAGTTCCCACGCTCAGAGAGGTGGGCCAACCGGCTTCAATCCTGGATCTCCCGTTTATTAGCATAAGCCGATAATCCTTTACTTAACCTCTCTGAGCTCAGGGTTAACACCCACTGAAGTGTCGTTCGTGTGAGAGGGAATAGAGCTTCTGGCTTAAAATAAACGTCAGTAAATACCCGTTTTCTCCCTCCTTGTAGGAGGGACTTAAAGAGGGAAGTAAGTGGCAAGGAAATTATTTTTAATTTTTGGGTCAGTCATTTTGGAAAATGTATAGATTATATTGAAGCTATTGTTAGGATGTTTTGCTCCTAAAACCTTTAAATTTTAGGGGCTCCTGGGTGGCACCGTCAGTTGAGTGTCTAACTCTTGACCTCGGCTCAGGTCGTGATCTCCTGGTTCCTGGGTTTAAGCCCCACGTCAGGCTGTGCGCTGATGGTGCGGAGCCTGCTTGGAATTCTGTCTCTCCTTCTCTCTGCCCCTCCCCCGCTTTTCCATGTGTGTGCTCGCTCTCTCTCTCAAAATAAATAAAATTAAAAATAATTTTAAAACTTTACATTTCAAGCAGAGGCTTGACATGCTTTAGAACACATCCGTGGCCTATTTTAGTTTGGTATTTTCTACTGGCCTGGAAAGGAGTTGTTATCTACTCTGTGTCCAAAAAATTAATCAAATGCATGAGTCCTTATATGAGGATTAAATGCATTAATATTTTTGGGGGCACCCGGGTGGCTCAGCCAGTTAAGCGTCCGACTTTGGCTCAGGTCATGATGTCACAGTTCATGAGTTCAAGCCCCGCGTCAGGCTCTGTGCTGACAGCTCAGACCCCAAAGGCTGCTTCAGATTCTGTGTCTCCCTGTCTCTCTGCCCCTCCTCTGCTTGCACACTCTCTCTCTCTCTCTCAAAAATAAATAAACATAAAAATGTTTAATGCATTAATATTTTTAACTACTTATTTTTAAAGTATTTTTAATGTCCAGGGCCTGGCACATAGCATGTTACTATACAAGTATTTGATCAGTTAAAACAAATCTAAGAGAAATGAGGCTGCTCTGAATTCTATGTTAGCTGAGGCTGTAATTGAATGGATATTTATCAGGCCATCAGAGGGTCTCCTTACACGGTAAGGGGCACACGGCTTCTTTCAAGGCCCTGGGCTGAGCTGGGTGCTAACGCGGGGGGACGGATGGAGCCATCCCTGGCACCCCTGCACACCGTTGCTCAGCGAACGCTCTGGCCAAAGCCGAATGAGTTTCAGTTCCCAAAGAAGTAGATGGCGGTTCCCAGGGTCACGTTCCCCTTAGGAAAACAACTGGGGCACATCCGCTGTGACACCTGCCGTGGCCTGTCCCGTGACGTGCTGACTTCAGGACTGTCAGGAGGGCCTAACGAGCTGTCTGTTAAGCCACTTTATAACTAACGTGATGCCCGAGAGTTGGATAGGTTGGAGCCAGTTTTGTAGATAATAAGTACACTTTGCTGCAACTGCTGTGTCCCTGAGGGCATGCCTTCATCTGCACCCTGAGCCTCCTGTACCCCAACTCCTGCCAATTCTGAACATGCCCAGGCCTTTCTCAGCCCCAGAGCGAGCGTGTGCCCACGGCCCTCCTGGCCAGCCGCCTCGGGGGCAGGGAACGCACTCTGGGGGAGTGCCCTGCGGCCCTTGTCTCGATCCACAAGACCCAAGTGGACTCAATTGGACACGAAGGCTTCTGTTGGCTGCCTCCAGAAATCTCCGGGGGGAAATCTTCCCTTCCGGGGAAGGGGAACCACGCAAAGCCAAGCCAGGCGCATCATCAAGGAGGCAAGCTGGACACAGATCTCCTTACGTCTGAGTGGAGAGCCCCTGTGTGGAATGACAGATGAGGACATGAGTCTGTCACCGTGCGTCTCCCTGCAGACGTCAAGTCACTCCGTTGGAAGGTGGCAGAGGTGTGGGGCAAACAAGACAATGGTCCCTAAGGGCGTGCTCGAGTCTAACAACCTGGACACGAAGCCACAG
Source organism: Hyaena hyaena (assembly GCF_003009895.1). Lineage (NCBI taxonomy): Eukaryota > Metazoa > Chordata > Mammalia > Carnivora > Hyaenidae > Hyaena > Hyaena hyaena. Next base: position 2,922,132 of record NW_024080686.1, on the reverse strand, counting down.
GGGCAGCGGAGGCTGGGTGCTCATTTCCAACCACCAAACTCCTGCTTGGGGCTTTTAATATTGTCGCTTGATAATGACCCAAAACAGGTCTTCCTGAAAAGCTGTTTCCATGCCTGGAATGGAAAGTAAGACAGAAAACGGGCGGGGGTAGATGTCCCATGTCGAATGGTCAGTTCAACTTCCAGCTCGGTGTGATTCTCAAAAGGAATATGTCCCTTTCTCAGGAACATTAAGAAGTCAGACCTCAAGTTTTTAAAATAATTACAAAGAGGGACGCCTGGATGGCTCAGTCAGTTAAGCTTCCAATTCTTGATTTCAGTTCAGGGCATGATCTCAAGGTTCGTGGGTTCGAGCCCTGAGTCAGGCTTTGCGTTGACAGAACGGAGCCTGCTTGGGATTCTCTCTTTCTCTCCCTCTCTGCTCCTGCCCTACTCTTTCTCTCTCAAAATACATAAACTAAAAAAGTTTTTAAATAATGTAAAATAATTACAAAGGAACGAATGTCTGACAAACATATTCATACTCATCCTGGTTATCATGTTCCGACTGTCTGAGGTTAATAACAGTTCGCTAATTGGGGCAACTGGGGGGCTCAGTCGGTTAAGCAGACTCTGGCTCAGGTCATGATCTCAAGGTTTGTGGGTTCAAGGCCTGCATTGGGCTCTGTGCTGACATCTCAGAGCCTGGAGCCTGCTTTGGATTCCGTGTCTTCCTCTCTCTCCGTTCCTCCCCTGCTCACACTCTGTCTCTCTCTCTCTCTCAAAAATAAATACAGATTAAAAATTAAAAAAAAAATAGTTCATTAATTACATGGGAGTTAAAGCAATGTGAGCTATGCTTAGGTGATCTCTTCCTTTTGTAGCAGAAAATGAAGATATTAGGGGCCTCTGGGTGGCTCAGTCGGTTAAGCGTCCAACTTCGGCTCAGGTCATGATCTCACGGTTTATGGGTTTGAGCCCCGCATCAGGCTCTGTGCTGACCGCCAGCTCAGAGCCTAGAGCCTGTTTCAGATTCTATGTCTCCCTCTCTCTCTGACCCTCCCCTGCTCACGCTGTCTCTCTCGCTCTCTCTCAGAAATAAATAAAACATTAAAAAAAAAAGAAAATGAAGATATTCTTGGTTTCTGGCCTGATGTGTCTGGAAATCACATTATAATGAAAACAAGTTAAGCATCATTTTGGTACTTTGGTCTCAGCAGGCCTCTTATTTCTTACAAAGTTCCGAGTTTCAGTGAGAGAGACTGAAGTTCCAATTCATATAGGATGAGATACTTTTTATATAACAGGACTTTTATTTATTTTTTAACATTTATTCATTTTTGAGAGATAGAGTGCGAGTGGGGGAGGGGCAGGGAGAGAGAGGAAGACAGAATCAGAAGCAGGCTCCAGGCTCTGAGCTGTCAGCACAGAGCCTGACATGGGGTCTGAATCCATGAGCAATGAGAACATGACCTGAGCCAAGTCGGACACTCAACCAACTGAGCCACCCAGGCACCCCTTATTTTGGTTTTAAGCTTCACCCTGTAAACCTTCACCATCTAATACAGGCGCCACTAGGGTCTATGTGGCTATTTAAATCTAAAGTATAATTAATGTAAAATTCAACTATTGAGTCACACTCATCACATTTGACTCAATAATGGCCAAATGTGGCTGGCATAGCTCTCACACTGCACAGAGAATGTTTCTTGCTCAAGGAAAGTTCTATTAAACAAAGTTCTATAAACTTTTATTATAGTAGCCTCCCCAAATATTAATACATAATAACTAAGCCTCACCAATTACATTTCATTACTTAGAATATTTAGGGGCATCAGGTGGCTCAGTCCGTTGAACATCAGACTCTTGATTTCTGCTCAGGTCATGATCCCAGGGTTGTGGGATTGAGCCCCCACATTGGTGTGGAACCCGCTTAAGATTATCTCTCTCTCCCTCTGCCCCCTCTTCCCCACTCACACTCACTCTCTCTCTAAAATAAAAAATAAAATAAGTTGAGCTATTAAAGTAATTAAGCTGATTTATCTAGCTGCATGGTAATCAGTAAAGCATTTTGGCAATGAATTTGTGCTACTAGCAAATATGGAATGCAGGAAATCAAATATAAACTCAGGAACCATCTTGCTGTTTAGCCAAGGGTGATTGACTAGGTGAGTCTATCACAGGACACGTGTCATGACCATTTCACTAAACTGGCACTGTTTTTTTAAATCTCTACTCATTTTTTCTCAAAAAAAAAAGGGGGGGGAGTGGGGGTAAGAAATCATATAATCCTTATGTGTTGTGAGAAAGAGTGTATGTTAAGATTTTGAAGACACAGAACTTTGCCTCTTCCTGTGAGTAAAACGATTTTGAGTATCCACAATATCTTTGATCTTTTCTAGGACTGTGGCATAGCTCATATAAAGAATCCACACTTTATGCTCATTTCCCATTTGGGAAAATATTCTTACATCGCCTCTTTCCTAGCCTCTGGTTGACTTAAGGGGTAATATTAGGATTAACCAAAGTGTGTCAGTGGTGGGGGAAAAAGAATCAGACTTGAAAGAAACATTGCAATGTTGGTTTCTTTAACAGCCTCTGAAAAATTGTCTCATTTAACATATGGTTACTTATTCAAATCATAATCTGGTGAAGGAGAGATAAGGTCATGGTGCTGACTTGCTATTTATATTGCTCAGTATTTGTCAGCCTTCCGAAGAAGCTGAACATGGTGTCCACTACTTTGCAAAATTGTCTCCAATCCTCTAATGATAACTTAGGTAGAAAATGTCAACCAAGCCAACTTAGCCGTCTGTCAGCAGGCTCTCCTTTTATATCTAACTTTGAAAATAGAGTCCCGATCCTTCCAGAGGACCATCCTGCTCCCTGGCGCTGGTGGATTTAATGCCGCACAAAAGGACAATTGGGGTGCAGGTAAATGTTATGTCCTTAGTGGAGCAGGGAATGGTAGCAATTCCAAGCCACACCCAGATCTGTCACCCTTTTATGAGTCGTCTTACATTACATTACTCTTATAACTATCAGCTACTCCTAAGAGCTACTTTTCTTGAATGCTTCTCACAGGCTAATCATTAGAGCACGAAATAGAAACAGTTTAATTTCCATGTGATCTTGTCAGGTAGGCATCATCATCCTCATTTTAGAAATGGGGAAGCGGAAGTTTCAGCGGGCTAGCGACATGCCTGCCCAGGGCTGCGCAGCTAGTCAGTGCGAGAGCCTGGGTCTGGACCCAAGACAGTATAATTCACTCCCAAACTCCTTTTAGAAACAAAGGGGATCCTTGGGGCACCTGGGGGCTCAGTCGGTTGGGTGTCCGACTTCAGCTCACGTCGTGATCTCACGGTTCATGGGTTCGAGCCCCGCGTCAGGCTCTGTGCTGACAGCTCAGAGTCTGGAGCCTGCTTTGGATTCTGTGTCTCCCTCTTTCTCTGCTCCTCCCCCACTCATACTCTGTCTCTCTGTGTCAATAATAAACATTAAAAAAATCAGATATTAAGAAACAAAGGTGATCCCCTTCTCAGGCTATGTGATTTGAAGTTCTAGAATTCTTTGGGCTCGTGCTGTAGCCACAAGAACATGTCTTAATTTGGGGACAACTATTCAGAAGCAGGGGCACATATTAGCTATCAAACTGTGACAGCCATACTGCCTAGTTCCATTTTTCTACCACTGATAGTTCTTTCCGTGACCAGTCCCTATGGGTATGAATGCGTGCAGGGTCAAGACATTGGGTGAAGAGAAGCTATTGTATTAAATCCCTAGGGCCGGTTTCTGGGTTTGGTTTTGTAATTCACTAATAAGGCTATTTTAGCTGAGCAATGAACCCTTAAAAGTGTAGTTAGAAATTTGTATTATAAGTCTCACTAGATAGATACATACATACATACATACATACACACATACATACATACATATATACATACATAGCTACATAGATAGGATATATATACATATATAAATAGGAGATACATAAAACTGGGGTATAACTGTTTAGATCTTCATTTTTATTTTTTTTAAGTTTATTTATTTTGAGAGAGAGAGAGAAAGCAAGAGAGAGAGGGCGAGTCCCAAGCAGGCTCTGCACCATCAGCACAGAGCTGAGTGTGGGGCTCGAACCCATGAATGGTGAAATCATGCCCCGAACCAAAATCAAGAGTCAGATGCTTAACTGACTGAGCCACCCAGGCACGCCAAGATCTTGATTTTTAAAATCTGGAATATGTATTTTTATATTCAATTAAGGAACTCGATCTGAGATATTTTATGCAGACTCACCGAAAACAACCTGTCACAGCAGATTCAGAAAGTCATTAGTTCTTTGAAATATGACACATGAAACCCGGGGACAGAGGTTAGCACACACTTCATGCTGGGCGCTGTGTGTCATTTATGGCATCTCAATTTAAAAATAAAACAGCACACAACCTACTTTCCCAAAAATGTGGCTTCTTGATCGTGAATCTCCAACTCTTCTTCTCAGTGCTGGAGCTTCTTATCCTTTTTTGTACTTGGGTCTCTCTACCCTGCCTTGGGAAATATTCTGCTTGATTTTTGTCCATTTTTTTTCCCCCTTAATAGGCAGCCTTCCACAGCGGCCCGAGACAATGAAAAATCACTGGAGCTTTTTTAAACAAGCGATCATGAGGAGCATTTGAGGATTCGTTTGTCAGGGTCATTGGCACTTCTTCTGCGGGTAAGCTCATGTTTCTAATTCGGGACGCAGGGCAAGCCATCAGCTGTGTAGAAGCCTCGTTCTGCTTGACGTCAGCGCTGAGAGCCGAGGTATCTTTAATGGCTCGCAATGCAGGGTGACGCCAGCTGGGTGAGTCGTCCCTGTGGAAAGCAGCTCGCTTGGCATGTGTTCCTGAAGTTACAATTTGGCAGCAGTACCAAGACCTTTCTTCTAGAAACTGCTATGGCCGCCACAACATGGGAGACAGATCTTGAAAGGGGAAATTTAATTTTTCCACCAACTTGTCCTCTGCCGTAAAGCTGATGTAGGGCGCCCTCCGTAAAATCCCTTTCGCGAAGTGCAAACATCAATAGCATTCTCCCTGCCAGTGTTTTCCATGGACGGGTTGAACGTGTTAATGTGAAATGTAAAAATCTCTACACGTAACTATGAAATGTTTAAAGTGTGAAGGGCGCGTTATTTTCATTTCGTGCCACTGTAAACATGAAAAGAAATCATTGAATCCACTAGGCAGAATTGGGCGGGGGAGAGGGGGCCTAAAATTCTCAAATCACAAGTTTTGTTTGTTTGTTTGTTTGTTAAGTAGGCTCTATTCCCAGTTTGGGGCTTGAACTCACAACCCCGAGATCAAGAGTCACATGCCCTTCAGACTGATCCAGCCAGGTGCCCCTTGTCTTTTCTGTTTCCTAACAGAGAGAGAGGGAGATACAGAATCTGAAACAGCCTCCAGGCTCTGAGCTGGCTGTCAGCACAGAGCCTGACACAGGGCTTGAACCCACAGACCTCGAGATCATGACCTGGGCCAAAGTCAGATGTTTAACCAACCGAGCCACTGAGGTGTCCCCACAAAACAATGTTAATGTTAATACTTTGGGGTGGCTCAGTCAGTTAAGCATCTAACTCTTGGTTTCAGCTCAGGTCATGATCTCACAGTTTCGTGTGTTCGAGCCCCACATCGGGCTCTGTGTTGGCAACCCTGAGCCTATTTGGGATTCTCTTTCTCTCTCTCTCTGCCCCTTCCCCACCCACACTGTCTCTGTGTCTCTCAAAAAAAATAAATAAAACTTTAAAAATAAATACATAAAATAAAACGTTAATAATGTACCCTCAAGGTCACAGGTCTGTTGGATAGGAGGGTCAGTCTAATCTGAGGGCCCAGGCCGGGGCGGGGGGGGGCGGGGGGAGGTGGGTGGTTGGTCCTTGGGGCAAGTATGTATATATGATGCCTCTTAAGACCTAGGCTGGGGGGCGCCTGGGTGGCTTAGTCAGTTAAGCGTCCGACTTTCGCTTAGGTCATGATTCGCAGATCGTGGGTTCGAGCCCCGCGTCGGGCTCTGTGCTGACTGCCAGCTCAGAGCCTGGAGCCTGTTTCAGTCTGTGACTCCCTCTCTCTGACCCTCCCCTGCTCACGCTGTCTCTCTCTCTCTCTCCTAGAAATAAATAAAACATTAAAAAAAAAATTCAAATTAGTTCTCTGTTCGTGAAGAAGAGAGTAACTTTAAAAAAAAAAAAAAAAAAGACCTAGGCTGGGAACTGCTACATTGCCCCTTCTGCTCATATCCTATCGGACAAAGCAAGCCACATGGCCAAACCCACCATCAGTCAGGGAGAAAAATATATTTTTCCCATAAAGGTGGAGAAAAAGACGCGAATATTTGTTGGACAGCTGTAGAGCAATCACATAGCAATATGAACAGGCAAAGTTAAATGTGAAGAACTATTAACTACAACGGGAGATTGAAGTTACAAAAGATTGGCTAAAAAGAAGTAAAGAAAACTCTGAAAACTATGAGAGTAGCGGATATAAGGAGCAGCCATTACACCCGGGACTAGGAGAGTTCAAGGTAGAAGCCCTCCTGCCCTCAGGGCTGACATTCAGACCCTAGTAAGATCCTACTCAGCTGTGGCTAGCTGGACAGCACAGAAGCCACTATATTGCTGTGTCTCAAAGTGCCCTCCTCAGACTTCTTATATGAGAACCACCCAAAGGGCTTGTTACAGTCGGAGTCCTAGGTGCCATTGGAACTAACTGAATTAGAATGGGGGGAGGGGGATAGGAATCTGTAGCTTAATCTTCTACCCCAGCCAGCTTTCTGTACACGAGCTTGAGATCTAGGAGCTCTTTGAGTAGAGAGATATTTTGGATTCACCGTCGTATATCCTTGTCTCTTAGCCCGGTATCGGCCACTTACTAGGTGTTGCTTTAGACGGTTGCTCCTGGATTGGCTCCTGGGTTGGTTGGTTGGTTGGTTGGGAGAGAAGATTCAAACCCAACCAGTTGTAACTGGCCATAAGCCATACCCCCAGCCGGATTTTCATGGTGTTTGGTGAGCACGCGCCTTCGCTAATTGTTGGTAAAGCCCAAAGGTCACGTGTCCTCACTAGAATGGCAGACTGTACTTGCCAACCATAGCTGCCACAGTGCTTTCCATTCTACGTGTTTTCCTGCAGTGTGACCTTGACACGCTTCCATCAAGAGGCAGGGCCTATGTCCCCTACCCTTGACTCTAGGCTTGTGACTTGCTTGTAACCGACAGAATGTGCCAGAGCGGTGACACAGGGCTCCTGGGGTTGATTTAAAGGCAACGCAGCATTGTCCTCGCTTTCTAGAACCCTTGCCTGGGGAGGAAGTCTCCACGCTATGAGGAACCCAACCACTCGGAAAGGCCCCACGAGGATTTCTGGATGGCTAGCTCTACCTGAGACCCCGACAACGGCCGGGTCAACCACCAACCACGGAGCGACATGGTCTCTAGGACTTCCAGTCCCGCCTGCTGAGTCACCTCCCGTGCTTAGATCTTCCCGGACTTCAGGAGGCTGCAGAACTGTTGTGGGAGCCGTCAAAAAGTCGTTTTAATCTTTTCTTGTTGGGGGGGAGGGGCGTGGGGATAAGTTGTTGGGCGGCCACACGAACTGGACCCAGTCCTGGACCCGAATCCCCTGGCCGCCTCTTCCTACATCCCCTGTGCGCTGAAACGCACGAGCCTGGATTGCAGTCTTCGCTCGCCAGGCCGTACTGCTGTGACCGTCTTCCCTTTGGCCCGGTATCCTTGCGGAAGAGAAAGCTGGCACTTCCAGACATGGGGCACCGACTAAGTGTTCTCCCTGCAGCGCTTCCGAAACACTGTGGCAGATGCGCCACGGGCCTCCCTGCCTCCTCAATATACGGGAAGGTTAATAAGGCAACACAGAAAACCAGGCCGGGGTCAGTTTAGATCCTGTTCCAACGTAAAACGAAAGTGAGTGAAGAGTCATTTGTGTCACAGCAGCATTCGAGAATGTGGCCAAGTCACCTTTATCCAACCTCTTGGTTTGGAACACCGAATGGAGGGATGGAAAGAGGGAAGAATCGGTGATTCGCAAAGCCTGGGGTCGAAAATGAGCTCATCCACATCTGGTCTGTGTGGTCTGAACGCGCTGCCCGACCTCTCCGCGCCTGGCCCTCTCCATCTCCGAAACGGGGTCAGGTGACAACCGTCCCAGCCCCTCAGGCTGCGCTGCTGATGCTCTGATGTGGTGAGAGATGTGATAGCGCTTTGTCAACCCGTGAGGCAAAATACAAACGCTTGCTGTCCTTTCCGCTTTGTGGAGGGCTACGTCCGAAAAACGAGAGACACAACAAACCGAAAAGTTTTCTAGGCGATTTAGGACAGTATCAATGAAGTCAAGCAAAAGGCAAAACAAAGATCTCTATGGACATGTTCTTTCTTGCTTTGCAAAGCAACCAGCACACACCCGTGCTACCTACGGGTCTCGGTGGTAAGGGCACAGGGGACAGACGGAGCCGGTTTACCCCCCCACCCCCACCCCCCGAGGGTTACGCTGGGCTGCTTTGAGCAAGTTCATCCTCTGCTGCTAAAGTGTTTCCTTCCCCCAACACCCCTGCTTTCGAAACAGGCAGCCACTATAGCTGCTTTGCAAGGACCCATTTCCAGTTCCGATCCTGAAGATAAGCTACCGGGTTTCTACCTCGTGTGGGTCTTCTGTCCCCAGACGGCAGGCTCGGCCCACTCCCGCTGCCCGGGAGCTTAAACGCCAATGTTCTATTTTACACTTGCCTCGCAGAAAGGACCCTTAGAGGCCCGCCGGCCCGCCGTTGGACAGTCGTGGAAACGGAGCCGCAGGGAAGGAGCAGACTGACCAGGCGATGTCCCAGCATCTCCCAGACTGGAGCTCCTCGTCCCATAAATAGCTTCCCCTCGTTATTCCTGCGTCACGCGTGTGCTGCACACCCAGCTGCCTGCTCCACGGCTCCAGATGGTGACTAATAAGTGTCTGCAACTTGACTTGTCTAAGCAGGACTCTAGATTCTACCCACCCACTCACACTCGTTTCCGCCCCCCCCCCCCCCCAGCCTACCCAGTCAGTTAATTGCCGAGGTCCTGGGGCCAAATACCTCTGAGTCGTTCTGATGTCTTTCTTTCCCTGTCTGGGTCACCGGCGAGTCCCATGGCCCTACCCTCAAAATCCATGCAGAATTGGTCTGCCTCTCACCACGTCAGTGACCACCCCCGGCCACCATCCCCTCTCATCACCTCACCTCCCCGACTAGATTCCGTCTCCACTCTTAACGCTTCTCGAGTCTCTTCTCCACACAGCGAAGCTTTAAAGCCACAAAGCAGATCATATCATTCCACTTCTCAAAGAGCTCCAATGGCTGCTTACCTCATAATAAAATCCAAACTCCTTACTATATTTCAGAAGATCCTACATATATTTCATATATTTCAGAAGGGCCCCGCCTACTTCTTGGATCTCATCTCCTACCACTGTTTCCTTAAACTCTCTCTGTTCCAGTCACGATGGCCTTGCTGCTGTTCTGGGAACACACAAGCTCATGTCTGCCCCAGGACACTTGCACTTGCTGTTCGCTTTCCTGACACACGCTTCACCCACAGCTTGGCATGGACTGTCGTCCCACCTTATCCACCTTTGTGATTGAACCAACCTTGACCACTCTCTCAAAAAGAGTATACCCCACCAGTCATTCCAATCCGGAGCCTGCCACCTCCCCCTGGAATTATATCATACATCTGTTCATGTACTTGTTTGTGAAGTGTTTTCTCCACTGGTACTTAAACTCTATGAGGACAGAACCTTACTCTGTCTCAGTCCTTTGTTTATCCAGAGCACCCCAAACAAGACCTACCACATATCACTCACATATCACAATGCCAACCACAATATTAGCTGAATGGATAAGTGAATGAATTTAAAAAAAAAAACTACCATGTAAAATTTGGGACAATCCAAAACTTTTTGAGAAAAACAATGTGTGGATTTAACACACCATTAAGCATGCATGTGATTTCTTTTTTCCCATTTTTTTCCTTTCATAAATTTAAATTTTAGTAAACATACACTGCAATGTTGGTTTTAGGAGTAGAAATCAGTGATTCTTCACTTACATACAACACCCAGTGCTCATCACAAGTGCCCTCCTCAGTGCCTATCATCCATCTAGCCCATCCCCCACCCTCCTCCCTCCATCAACCCACAATTTGTTCTCTATCATTAAGAGTCCCTTGTGGCAAGGCACCTGGTTGGTTAAGTGTCCGACTCTTGATTTCGCTCAGGCCATGATCTCATGGTTCATGAGATTGAGCCCCACATTTTACTCTATGCTGTTAGCATGGAGCCTGCTTGGGATTCTCTCTCTCCCTCTGCCTCTTGTTCTCTCTCTCTCTCCAAATAAATAAATAAACTTAAAAAAAAAAAAAAGAGTCTCTAGGGCCCCTGGGTGGTTCAGTTGGTTAAGTGTGCAACTCTTGAATTTGGCTCAGGTCATGATCTCAAAGTTTGTGAGTTCAAGCCCCATATTGGGCTCTTCACTGATAGTGCAAAGCCTGCTTGGGAATCTCTCCCTATCTCTCCCTCTTTGAAAATAAATAAATAAATAAACATTGTGAAAAACAGTCTTTTGCGGTTTGTTTTCTTCTCCCCCCCCCCCCACTTCCCATATGTTCATCTGTTTTGTTTCTTAAATTCCACGTGAGTGAAATTATATGGTATTTGTCTTTCTCTGACCTATTTCACTTAGCACAATACATTCTAGCTCCATCCACCTCATTGCAAATGGCAAGATTTCATTCTTTTTGGTGGCTGAGTATTATTTCATTGTATGTATATGTATACACATCTTCTTTATCCATTCATCAGCAGATCGATATTTAGAGTCTCTCCATAGTTTGGCTATTGTTGATAATTTCATGTCATTTTTTAGCACATGGTTCTCACAGGGGGAATTTTAACTGTCACGCATCTACCAAAAGGCTATGGTGTTTACAAAAGAGAGAGAGAATAGAGTGTTAAAAAATTCATGTGCAAGGAACCCATTAAATGGGTCCTGGAATTGCTGTTTGGCTCTGTGTTTTCCTGCTGCATATCACGTACATGTGAGCTCACGCCTAGGTGTTTTCCCAGAACGTGCATCTCCCAGAAGAAAGGTGGGCCAAGTATGAGCAGTGGAAGTGTTCCATCTGTGAAACACGATTTAGATTCTCTCCAGAGTCCATTTTCATGGCGGACATCCGGGAATTTCCTGGCAGGAAAGACTGAGACCTGCAGGGGGAGCTGATGGCACATGTCCATTCTGGAAAGCCTTGGAAAACTGAGGCCCAGAAATTCTCAACTATTCCTTCCAGTGGAATGAATTAAAGGGGTCACTGAATTTTAGAAACATCCAAGATGTTCTCCTATTCCTGCCAGAATCTGAGAAATTGATTCTTTAGACTCAAAATGTCAAGTGGTCACATTGGGTTCATGCAGCCCATACAACGCAGGATTTTATCTCAACTCTGGGACCCCTTCCTCTTCCTGTATCGATTTGGATATCCCCACACACCGGCCAAGATAGTGGCTCCAAATGATGGCGAAGAACACCCAAGAAACACACTCTTGAACATGCTGCCTGGAAATGCATAAAAAAGCCAGGCTTGTCATCACACAGAAAGCCTTGTGGATTAATCAAGAGAACCCCAGAACTTTGCCACTGGAGAGCCAAACAATGTGACCTTTCTGTTCAGAGATATAAAGTTACTGAACAAAATGGAAATCATTCTATTAATAGTTTATTTATTACCGTATCACTGGGTCAGAATTAATTCTCATCTTGCATCTAATTTCCCAATGGCAGCCCCACTTCCGTGAAGCCATTCCTTCCTGCAGATTAAAAAGACTGCTTCCTTTCTGACTCTAGTCCTTTGGGGCAACCCTTGAAAATGGAGGTAAGTCGAATTCCCCATCCAACCCACTACAATCTCAAAAATGGGGTAGCGGCTCATCTTGATCTCAGCTGTGTTGAGTCTCAGAAGTAGTGCTCGCTCTCCCTGGCACCACAGGGCAGGAAGAGATTCTTGCTCAGGAGTGATGGGATCATGCAATCCTCCAAAGGCAAGTCCGCACAGGGGGCTTCGTCATTTCCTTTTCGATTTTGTGATTTCTTGGACTTTTCACTCACGATCTTTTTTAAAAAATTTTTTTAATGTTTATTTATTTTTGAGACAGAGAGAGACAGAGCATGAGTGGGAGAGGGGCAGAGAGAGGGAGACACAGAATCCGAAGCAGGCTCCAGGCTCGGAGCTGTCAGCACAGAGCCTGATGCAGGGGTCGAACCCACGAACCGTGAGATCATGACCTGAGCCGAAGCTCCGAAGCTGGATGCTTAACTGACTGAGCCACCCAGGCGCCCCAACGGTCTTAAAAACTAAAAACACAGTTGGTAGAAAAAGGCATCAAGAAACTGTTCATGCCTCATCCCCACTACACATGTGATGTCACCATATCTGATGTGTCCTCCATTGCAAGCAGACAACTAAGGACATACGTCAATTGTAATGACTCCACTTCCCCACCACCCCCACCTGCCCAAGCACAGCATGTCCAAGCTCCTTCCCTTGACTCCCTGTTCAAGTTCCATATTTACCTAATATTCTCTTAACATAATTTACAGTACTGAGAGGGTGTATCTCACAAGGAATGCCAAAAGTGAAAGTACAACCATTGGAATATCCAGGCCCAGGTTGTTACCAGCGGTGTGACGGTCTTCACCCGCCTGTGCGCAGGGTCGTCCTTCCCGGGACGCACCCCTGCAGCCCGTCATCTGCAGCTGGGTCCTCTGCGTTGGCTGTGTCCCACACTGCAGTCTTCATCTCGGTGTGGATCCCGAACTCTTATCAAAAATGTCTTTGGAACGTTACACTGCGCCGCAGCGTGGAGACGGAAGTTATTTATATGCCAAAGAGTAACCCTCATATACTAGCGCAATAAATTGGAATCGAAATCACCGGATCTCTCAGAATATATCTTAGGGTTTTCTCTTTTTTTTTAAAGTTTATTTGTTTATTTTAAGAGAGAGAGACCATGAACAGGGGAGAGGCAGAGAGAGAGGGAGAGAGAGAGAATCCCAAGCATTCTCGGTGCAGAGCCCAATGTGGGGCCTGAGCCCATGAACTGTGAGATCACGGCCTGAGTTGAAATCAAGAGTTGGGTCCTTGGGGCACCTGGGTGGCTCAGTCGACTTTGTGCTCTCTCTCTCTCAACAATAAAAATTAAACATAAAAAAAGAGTCAGATGTTTAACTGTCTGAGCTATCCAGGCACCCCGTAGATTTTTTTAAATATTTTTTTTCATTTTTAAGTAATCTCTACACCCAACATGGGGCTTGAACCCACAGCCCTGAGATCAAGAGTTGCATGCGCCATCATCTGAGCCAGCCAGGCACTCCTATCTTGGATTTTTCTAAGCTAAGCAAGGTTAGCTTAGAAAGGTAACTTTTTCTCAGGTGCTAGAACAACCATCAATCAAAAGCTCCATGGGGCGCCTGGGTCATGACCTCGGCTTGGGTCATGATCTCACGGTTCGTGGGTTCGAGCCCCGCTCTGGCTCTGCGCTGACAGCTCAGAACCTGGAGCCTGCTTCAGAGTCTGTGTCTCCCTCTCTCTCTTCCCCTCCCCCACTCGTGCTCTGTCTCTTTCTCAAAAATAAATGAACATTAAAAAATTTCTTTAAATAAAAAACTCCTGACTGATTACCAAGACAATTGTTTTAACAACAATCATGGGGGTGGGGGGGAGAGCTAAACTAGGAGTTTAACCAAAAAGGAAATGCAGATATATAATCTCAATATGCTGCTCAATTCTGAAGGTGGTCATCAAGTTCAGGGTTATAAAGGTCGCATGTCCACTGGGTGCTGTGTAGCCCTGCCAAGAGCAATTCATAAAAATCTCCAAAGTCGGGATGCGCTGACATAAAAATTTTTACTATCCAATGAAAATATTGAGATATGTTTAAATAAAATGTTAACTATACAATAAAAAGGACAGTAGCATGTAATTAACTGTACCGAGAAATGTACGCACCTACCCATTAATGTTTCTTTTTTTTTTTTTAATATTTTATTTATTTCTAGGAGAAAGAGAGACACAGCGTGAGCAGGGGAGGGTCAGAGAGAGAGGGAGTCACAGACCGAAACAGGCTCAAGGCTCTGAGCTGGCAGTCAGCACAGAGCCCGACGCGGGGCTCGAACCCACGAACCGCGAGATCATGACCTAAGCGAAAGTCGGACGCTTAACCGACTAAGCCACCCAGGTGCCCCCCCATTAATGTTTCTTAAATTGTGGACAGTAGCATATACTGGTTCAGTCCCCGCAAAGCTGTGATTAAATCAACAGTACATTTTATAACCTCCAGCCCATGAGGATGGAAGAACGGTAACTCCCAAGCCTTCCCTTTCTCCTCCAGGCTCTCCAGCTCCCCGGACCCGTGGGCAGGGACACTCAGGTGCTGACGCACTCCTCTCACCCCTACAATGGGGGGTGGAGGGTGCTTCTGGCTTCTGTCTGCTGTCCCCAGTGCCCATTCTGGCGCCCCCAAGTCCACAGCAACCCAATGAGTTCCAGCCTTAACTGTTGAAATAGCGGGCTACCTCTTCAGAATTCATTTCGAGAAAGGGACCCACAGTTAAAAGTGTTTTGAAATCCACCAGACTACGTTATCTCTAACGTCATTTTGGTTGGAAAGTTTTCCGATTCACCGACTGCTGCTTTTCATCTGAATTGAAATAGGCTTTATTTTCTTTAGTTCCCTTCAAGGAGCTGAATCAGAAGGTTCAAGAGGCTCAGCCAGGAAAAAGGGTGAGTCCAGCTCTTGTCCAGCTGTTTTCAACTGAGGTTAAAAATAAAGAAATTAAAAAAGGAGGTCTGAGCTCTATCCAAGGCCTGTTACATCAGAATCCCTGGGGAAAGACAGGTATTTCTGGAAAATGCTCTCCAGGTGATTCTAATATGAATCAGGCCGAGGACCACTGATCTAGTGGGAAAAAAAAACAAAACATTACGCTCTGTGGGACTCAGGGACCCTGAGAGTCTAGACTCTGCCGTGTCTTGGGCAAGACACTTAGTTCTTTGGACCCAATTTCCATTTCTGCAAAATGAAACCTATGGGTTGGAGACTTAATCCTTTCAGATCTGATGCTCTGTCACCACGTGCGTAGAAATTTCAGTATAATCCTGATTCAAACTGCACTTTGAACGAAAACTACCACTGTAGATCACAACCAACCCAAGTGGCCTCCGGTTGCCACGTAGACTGACCTTTCCCAGCCCTCGTTCTTCTCTGCACCTTTGATTCTGTGGCCCCACCTTCCGAGTCCCTCCTCCCCAAGGGAACATATTGCGTTCACTAGAAGGAATGAGCCAAGTTTTAAGTAAAGGATCAAAGGAACCCTGACCAGAGGGAGGAGCGGAAACAGACGGGGACAGAGGAGTGACCAGAGAGGAGAGTCTTTCTGGGACTACGGGTGCTGGGGGGCAAGCGTGGGGGTAGATCCCCAACGTCTCGCAGATGCGCCCGCAGTGTTGCTGGATGTACTGCTGACCTACGAAACATACTCGGAAGGAGGACGGGCTGTTGTGGGTGTGAACGTGATACATTTAGTATTTTGGATCTGTTGACTTTGAGGCATCGAAGTTCACATAACTGCACCCTGAAGGATATGGCCCCGAGGACCTCTGAGATTCTTCCAGACCTTTCGCTCATGCCACAAGCAAACGCCATGACACTATCTGATGACACTGGGAAATCAAGTGTGCGCTCTGGGAGGGGGTCTGTCGGGCTCGTGGAATGTCCTCTGTCATTGTCCTCTAGCTCTTTTGACCTCCTTCTCAATTCCTTCACACTCATTCCTTGTTCATTCCCTCTCCCTCAGTTCTCAAAATACCGCATCTGGAGCTCTTGCTTGGCATGTGCTTTCCTCTTTGTATTTTGTCACCAGAGGATGTCCATGAACGAATGGAATGAGGAAGTACGAGGAAGGCGATTTTCGACAAGCATGTTTGGCAGGGAGAGGTCTGGCAGTAAGGACGGAAGCAGATCACCTCTCCCCTTCAGAAAAAAAAAACCTAAAAAATACAAAACAGACATAAAACTCGATGAAAACAACAGTCTTGGTGTAGTCGGCGCACGGGCCATAATAATAGCTGACTTTTTAGAGTGTCGGTAATAATGCTGATGAGATAAGTGCACTCTATTTGTTAGGTGTGCTCCTAAAAGTTTTTCATATGTCGTGTCCATACACGATCTCATTTTGTCCCCACAACAGCCCCAGCAGGGAAGAATTATTATCTCTACTTTGTGTAGGAGGAAGCTGGCTGAGAGGTTCTATTAAGATGGCTTGGCTGGGGGGCAGGGGGGGTCAGCTGGATTCAAACCCGGGTCAGCCAGACTCAAAAGCCCAGACTGCCCCACCGTGCCATCCAGCCCCTGTAGCATTGCCTTACATGACAGCATGGTAAGTGACGTGCCTACTAGTGACCCCAACTCATCTTTTCACCTCCTAGTCTCAGAAGGTGCAAGAGGGGCGGGGCCATTTAGGAAGAGTCCTCCCCAAATGGTCAAAATTCAAATGCTTTAGTTAGTTCTCAATTGGTTAATCTTCAATTACCTGGAAAATCCCCTTATATGGGGATCTTATCTCCCATGACCTAAACAAATGAGCAATTCCAGGAGTTTTCTTGAGATCAGACCACCAGAAATGCACACAGAGGGGTGCCTGGGTGGCTTAGTCGGTTAAGCATCCGACTTTCGCTCGGGTCATGATCTCGCGGTTCGTGGGTTCGAGCCCCGCGTCGGGCTCTGTGCTGACTGCCAGCTCAGAGCCTGGAGCCTGTTTCAGTCTGTGACTCCCTCTCTCTCTGACCCTCCCCTGCTCATGCTGTCTCTCTCTCTCTCTCCTAGAAATAAATAAAAATATTTAAAAAAAAAAAAAAAAAGAATGAAGTTCTTTTTTTTTTTTAAATGTTTTTTATTTATTTCTGAGAGAGAGAGAGAGAGAGACAGCGTGAGCAGGGGAGGTTTAGAGAGAGAGGGAGTCACAGATTGAAATAGGCTCCAGGCTCTGAGCTGGCAGTCAGCACAGAGCCCGACGCGGGGCTCGAACCCACGAACCGCGAGATCATGACCCGAGCGAAAGTCGGACGCTTAACCGACTAAGCCACCCAGGTGCCCCAAGAACTTCATTCTTTAATAAAAAAAAAAAAAAAAAGAAATGCACACAGAATGCCAGGTGCAAAGGCACTGGGATTTTGCACAAGAGAAGAATAATATATTCTGGTTGCTTTCCGAAACCCTAAGAAACCATGTCCCAACTGGCTTAGCCTTTTTTTGTTTTGTTTTTAAGGAAGACCTTCTAAGAAATGCAATGGCAATTTTTTAAAAGTTTAGTTATTTTGAGAGACAGAGACACAGAGAGACAGAGAGCAAGCACAAGTGGGGGAGGGGCAGACAGAATTCCAAGCAGGATCCGTGCTGCCAGCAGAGTCTGGTGTGGGGCTCGAACCCACGAACCATGAGATTATGACCTGACCCGAAGTCAGAAGTCGGATGCTTAACCAACTGAGCCACGCAGGTGCCCCTTGCTTAGACTTCTGACCCATAAAAACAAATTAGCCTAGTGGATTCAGAGAAGAATCTACCCAAAGTCTTTCTCCTGGATCCCTCTCAAAATGTGAGTCATAAAAAAAAAAAAAAAGAGTCATTACTTTTTTTATATTTATAGATTAAGTGATGTCCACCTAAGTCATTCCTTTTCACTGCCCCCCCTCCCCCCCAACTACTGTCGCACCACGGATCAGCCCAGAAACAAAATGTCCTGATGGCATCAGATCAGTCTCCTGTTGGCTCACTCCTGTCCAGCGCTGTGCTCCTAAAGGATTTCAAATACACTGCTCCGTGGCTTTCTCTTTTTCTCCCTTTGCTTGACCATCAGAATAGCAAGAGTCAAGGTAATTCATTCAACTTTCGTGCTTCTACTTTTCTTGAGCCAAGAAAGTGCTAAGACGGAGCTTTAAGACACAAGTGTGGAGTTAGAAAAAGTGTCCCTTACACCCGGGTGGCTCAGTCGGTTAAGTGTCCAACTTCGGCTCAGCTCACGATCTAACCTTCCTGAGTTCGAGCCCCTGTGTCCCGCTCTGTGCTGACAGCTCAGAGCCTGGAGCCTGCTTTGGATTCTGCGTCTCCCTCTCCTTCTCTGCCCCTTCACCACTTGTGCTCTGTCTCTCTCGAAAATAAATAAACATTAAAGAAAATTTTAAAAAGAAAGAAAGAGGGCTCCTTCTCTTTGAGTTAAGTCGCTTTGCTTCTTTCGGCTGAATCTGCACCGTGGGGTTCGGGCCCCCCGGCATGCCCCACCTTTGTTATTTTCTCACTGAACTTGTCAAGTACATCCTTGCCCCGTCAGAAGCCAAGCGGAGTGCCTACACTTGAAGGGGAAGCTTTTAGGGCAGTAATCTTACATTGCTGAGTTCCCAATAAATTAGTTATTCTAAGTATTAAGGGGGGACTCCTGGGGGAGCTCACGGGAGGCCGGGGGTCCGGCAAGGTGCACCATTGCTTTTTTGCTGTTGTTGCTTGAAGCTTCCCAGTTTGTGGTAATTTGGTAGGACAGCCCCACGAAACTAATATGGTCTCTGATTTTTCACTGGAACATTCTTTTTTTCTTTACATTCGCTAGAAAGTTTGAGCCTCAGTCCTCTGAGTAGCAAATGCTAATGTAAGGTGGGAACTCCTGGCACCGGGGAAGGGGTTGAGAAAGCAGGGAGCCATCTCCCATCACACCCACACACACACTGCCTACAAAATTAAGGCGAAATTCCTTACTGCGTCCTTCCCGACGCATCGCGCTCTGGCCCAGCCCCATCTTTCCAGGGTCAGCTTGGTCGGAACAGGCTCATCCCTCATCCAGCGGCATCCACTGTTCAGCCACCGTAAATAACCCCGTCCTCTCCCGTCTCACCGGTCCGGGTCCTCCTCATCGTCAAGTTTTACGCTATGGACCACCTCCTCCACGAAGTACATCCTCCATGACTAAGGATGCTTTAAACAGGAAGTTCGAAAACAGCCAACTCAAGCTGACGTCGACAACGACAGGAATTTATTACCTCAAGCGCCTGATGGAGAATAAAAACGGTGTTAGGTAAGGACTATTCTGGGGATTCAGGGACTGGTTTATTTTTGTCGCTTCATTCACCTTCTGCGGTCAGCCCCCTCTGAAGCTGACTCACCTCAAAGGTACACGATAGCTTTCAAGCAGCTCCTGCGACCTCCCCCTTCACCTCCAACAAAAAGGAGAGGTTGTGGTCGCTTCCCCAGCCAAAGGCTTGACCGTCTCTCTGATTGGTCCAGCTTAGAGAGCATCGTCACTCAGGAGCCAATCACCGTGCCCAGGGGGAACGGAGAGCCCTGATTGGCCAGCCCAGGTCATGTGCTCCACATCCGCCATATTTTCCTCGAACCCGGTGTCTCCCCCAAGGGGAGCGGAAGGAAAGGATGCTGGGAGATGCGACCTGCTCGTTGCGGTGTGCCCAGTTTGTGCCCAGTGTGTGCCCAGTAGCCTTGTCCACAGTTGTGTGAAGGCACCGATCATCCGTTGAATGTACTCTATTCCAGTATTTGTACCCTCCCCCCCCCAACAATTCCTTGGAACTGGGGACTGTGACTTCGTCATAGGCAGGTCTCAAGTTAGCCATTCTCAGGGTGGGAGCTCGATCAAGTGTTGGTGAAGTCACTATTTTTTTTTAAAAGGAAGTAAACGAAAAGTTGTTTTCATACTTGCAAATTCCCAAAGGATCGTGTTTCGTTGTTTTCTGCACATTGATGACTCCCCTCTCCAGTAAGGCTAATCGCGGGCGCCACCGAGGGTTCTCACGTGCTGTAATCTGATATATTAGAACATTTTAGTCATCTAGAAACTGAGTCGAACGTCCACTGCATTTTTTGTGTGTGAATGTGTGGATAGTTATAAATAGACATGGAAAAACACTGGGGCTGGGTGAACTCAGTTGGCGGGGGCCTTGGATTTGGACCCCCAAATATAGCCTGCTAACAATTTGCCACAGGCCCGTTTTTTTTTCCCCCACAGTTCATCACTTGAAACATTCTGAGCAACGATCCTGAATATTTGTTCAAGAGTACATTTTTTCCACTTTGTCTTTCGGCCAAATGTGTGGCTTTTTCTTTAAAAAGAGATGAGAACCTCAGGCACGGATAAATATATACTCTGGCGCTTGGCTATAATACAATTCTCTATAGGCAGTTCTGTCGCATGTCTGTGGGTTTGGTTTAAATCTGGAAGCCTCCGGAAGGCCTCAGTCTCACACTCCTGCCCCCATAGCCGCTTATGACGAGAAGGCCCAGGGAGTGGGCCACAGACATTGTTTTCCATTACATCGAGCCAGACAGAAAAAGGGACGCTCAGTGAGGAGTCTCTCGATAGACATGAGCCCGGGGAAGCCTTTACTTTCGAGCTGTCTGGCGCTACTACGGCTCGCCGCCCCCCCCCCCCCTTTTCCCAGTGTTGTCATACAGCTCCCATCACCTACCTTTCTTTCTCTTCCCCTCCCTCTGCCACCCCCACCCCACTCCAGCTTTCCCAGCCCAGCCTCACCGACGGATTTGACACATCTGATTCCAGTTGACCCAGGTATTTCCCAGTGTAAGTTTGGTCCACGTCCAGCAGCTCAAGTGCATCACGGCGCTGGAGATCCGGGCAGACTTTCCCATGGGCACCATAGAATTAATGAGGTTTAGATTCCCAGGCTAGACCAGAAAAACCCATGCAATCCGGATGTGCTAGTGATAGCCTGGGTGAGAGTTTGGAGTCACATTCTGAAAGAGAAAAAATTAAAAAAAGGCCGGATCTTCACTTAGCCCTTCGCCCCTGGCCTCACCCTCTTCTTTCTGTCTCGGAGGCAAATGGGATGGATTCCTGGAGGCGAGTGGCCGTCAGAACACCTCCTTGAGTAGCTGCAACAGGCCAGGGCTGCCTCCCTGTAGATCTTTTTACAATTAGGAAAGGAAAAAGAAAAACATGAACCTCCTTGAATCATCCACTGTAGGCAGGCGTCTGCTTCATACAGCAGAACACAGCCCTCAACTGAATCATGGTAGTTCTTTCTGTAGCTCCTGAGGTACTGATTTTGGATTATAAACAACGTGGGTCCTCAATGTCTTGATCGCAAGGAGGCCACGATTGGCCTTGCTGATCCTGGTGTCCCTTCCCCGTCAGGACTGGTGGATGGGACGGGCTTTGTAGAAAGACCACTGGATGCACCTGATGGAGTAAAAGGCCGGAAGGAAGGGCAGGAGAAGCCAAGGAATATATATGCTCTTGTTTTGAAGTGGGTGTGGGAGGGGCGCCTGGGTGGCTCAGTAGGTTGGGCGTCTGATTTTGGCTCAGGTCATGATCTCACAGTTTTGTGGGTTCAAGCCCCGCATCGTGCTCTGTGCTGACATCTCAGAGCCTAGAGTCTGCTTTGGATTCTGTGTCTCCCTCTCTCTCTCTGTCCTTCCTCTGCTTGTACTCTATGTGTGTCTCTCTCTCAAAAATAAATAAATATTTTTAAAATATGGGTACGGGAAACTAAAAGCTCTCGGGCAGTCGCAGCCCACCTGGCCATGAAGATACCACTGACAGTTTTCTTTCTGACAGAGCGTGGAGCAGCCTGAATTCCCACTGGTTCTCACTGAGTTAGGCCTGGCCCACCCTCTGCTCCCCCGGAGAGGGACCGTGGTGCACACGGGGCTTCAGCGGGGGTGTCGAGCTCCCGGAAAACACAGCTAGTGGCTTCATGAGTGGGAGACAGAGGTCAGAGGGCCTGCAGCGCAGCCTTGGGGCCACGACCATCGTTTGTCAACAGGTGGTGGCAGCGGCCCCGAGAGTTATGTGCCATATCTGGTCACAAAGTGTCATCTTCCCACAGGTGTGGGACTTCACAACAAAGGACAGCAGCTTTGCTGGGCACCAAAGATGACATCACCGCTCCAGTGCTGGAGAGAAGAGAGGGGAGAGGAAGAGAGCTCCAGGCAGGAACCTTACAACTATTGTCATTTTTAATCATCAGAGTCATAGTTACCACCTTCTTTTCCTGAGTATTTTCACTATATTCTGATGTCTCACAATATCCCTTGGAAGTAGGAAAGGCTGGGGTATTATAGTCTCATTTAACAGTTGAAGGAACTGGGGCTCCGATGAAGGGGTAAACACCCGCAGGAAATCAGACCTGATTCTCCACTGAAAGTGACGCTGGGGAAGGGCTGCAGCATCTAGGGTCCCGCAGGAAACAGATGGCACTCTTCAAAGAGGTGACTCACAGGAGCATAAGGAAGGGGACCGTTCACAACGGTGTGTGAAGAGAGTGAAGCAAGCAGCCCCGGGGCCACCAAAGTCAGGAAAGCCCTTGCCACCCACAGGCCTGCAGGGGTGAGGAGGGGGAGCATGGATCTTTGGGGAGAGCATGCCCACCACGTACGAGAACACCCCATCGCTCTTTCCTCCCACCCCCCCCTTTCCTGTCGGTTGGCGCCTCCCGTGGGCCAAACCCAACTGGAAGCCAAAGGGCAAATACACCCCGTATGGTGTTCCCGTCCCTGACGTCAGCTTCCCACAGCCGGGTGATATCTCCCAGTGGAGAAGGGCGTAGAAGGGGGACGGAAAATGTCCTGCCGTGACCTGCGGTGTGCTTATTACACAGCAGAAAATGTCCTAAGGGACGTCTGTGACCATCGCACGTAATCCTCGCTGTGACCCTGTGCAGTAGGTATGAGACCTCAGGTCGCCAGTGCATGTGTGTAAAAGTCAACTGTGTGTTTCTAGAATCTCATTTCAATGCAGGGTTTCCATTCTTCTGATAGGTGGCAGAAACTTTGTCTCAGCCAGTTCATGGTTTCTTCAGCCAGTTCTGGACCCCAGCACAGGGTAGGCCTGGAGACCCCTGCCCCAGGGCCTTTGCATACACCCACGTGACTCCCAGAATGCCCGGGCAATGGCGGTTTCTCTCCCTGCTTCCCTATCGACATCTTACAAGGCAAACTTGCTCCCACCTCATCTCTTGTCCTTAGATCAGGTGCATGCGGGCCTGTCCCCACTCTAGGGTCTCTCTAGGTCCCGCTCTCTTTCACCCGTATGAAAGCTCAGAAACACTTGGTGTTGTCCTATCGTTCTGCTGGTGATGGGCGGGAGGGGGGTAGGGAACAGTGTGTGTGTCAGTGTGCAGCCTTCTCGATCTACCGGTCTCGTTTGGACCCGTGGGGGAATTGTCTGAGATGTGCCAGGTCAGGGCTCCACTCCGGAAGCGAGGCCACGGTTCTCTGCAGAGCCAAGTCCCCAAATGGATCTGGAGTTTTGGTTGTGCCCTTTCCCTTGGGGGCCGCTCCAGGGTCCTTCTCTTGGGATCACGTGGTGATATCTACCCAACCCTCTCGCTTCTCCTGCTCCCCTCCCCTTGGCCGGCCTCCTTCTCCGCCACCGCCTTCGGCCTGTGGAATCTTGAAGCAACGAATACTTTGGGGTGTTGGAGAATGGCTTGAGGAACCTGGTATGTTTCTGTTTCCAAATATACTATTCATGCATCAACTTTATCTTCTAAGTCATTCAAGGATTAGGATTTGGAAGCTCCAAAGTCTAGATCTGGGCAACCTGGGGCCCTTTCTCTTCAAAAACTTTGATTTACTCTCTACCGTGGCAATAATTAAAAACTTAAACGAAGGGGCGCCTGGGTGGCTTAGTCGGTTAAGCGTCCGACTTTCGCTTAGGTCATGATCTCGCGGTTCGTGGGTTTGAGCCCCGCGTCGGGCTCTGTGCTGACTGCCAGCTCAGAGCCTGGAGCCTGTTTCAGAGTCTGTGTCTCCCTCTCTCTCTGACCTTCCCCTGCTCACGCTGTCTCTCTCTCTCTCTCTCTCTCTGTCTCCTAGAAATAAATAAAACATTAAAAAAAATTAAAAAAAAAAAACTTAAACCAAGACTTGTCCTCTCGGTGGTCTGCCTTTGCCTGTGGCCTCCCTTCCCTGGGGTAGGAAGCCTCAGCTACCATCTGAAAAAGAAAAGCCTGGGGCACCTGGGGGGCTCAGTAGGTTACGCATCTGACTTCGGCTCAGGTCATGATCTCACAGTTTGTAGGTTCGAGCCCCGTGTCGGGCTCTGTGCTGACAGCTCAGAGCCTAGAGCCTGCTTCGGATTCTGTGTCTCCCTCTCTCTCTGCCCCTCCCCTGCTCACACTCTATCTCACTCTGTCTCTCAAAAATAAGTAAATGTAAAAAAAAAATTAAAAAAAAGAACCTCCAGTTCCAGAAACTTCCCAGAATGCAAACGATAATAGTTAAGGCAGAGATGGATTGACCACAAAGCTAATGAGGCTTATGTTTCAGGGGCCCTTACTTTTAAGGGTTTTGGAAGAGAACCAAGCAATGGATTATGGATTCAGTTTTTCTAAAATATGCAAAATTTCAGATGTTTCAAAACTACGCTCAGTTAAGACCACTGGCTCCTTCCGCTCAGACTTCCTCTGCACTACATTCTGTCCACTTTGGGTGGCGCTCTAGTGGCTGTGGGTGTGTGGGAGCTTTTGCCAAGAAGTTGAGCAGTGTCTACGCAGTAGCATCCTCAGTTCAGGGCAAGAGCAGCGTGTCCCCTCCACTTGAGAGGGTCCCGCTCTTTTCTCCTTTGGCTCTATCCCTACACGAAGGGCGAGGAGTCTATGGGGCCAAAGAGACACGTGCGCCTGGAGTTTCAGTCTTTTCTAGACCACACCCCACGGGGGGCAAGCAGGGAAGGTGCCTGTCACAACTCCCTTCACGAAGAGCGTGCCAGTCTGCCGCAGGGAGTGCAGTTCGCTGGGATCCTCTCGCCGTTGAGCCTTCAGAATCTGTCAGTGTTGGAGTCAAGGCCTTGTTCTTCCCAGGCAGCCTTCGGCTAACGATGAAGC
The DNA here is from genome assembly GCF_003009895.1 of Hyaena hyaena. Classification (NCBI taxonomy): domain Eukaryota; kingdom Metazoa; phylum Chordata; class Mammalia; order Carnivora; family Hyaenidae; genus Hyaena; species Hyaena hyaena. Next base: position 2,897,185 of record NW_024080686.1, on the reverse strand, counting down.
ACCCCAGGGCCCTAACAGCTGGCCATTGCTGCCCAGGGGGAGCCTCTCCTAATGGGCCATCTTTTTTTTCTAATGTTTATTTTTGAGAGAGAGAGAAAGGAAGGACAGAGAGAGGGTGACACAGAATCCAAAGCAGGCTCTAGACTCTTAGCTGTAGGCACAGAGCACAACACAGGGCTTGAACTCACGAACAAAGGTTGGACACTTAACAAACTGAGACACCCAGATGCCCCTAATGGGCCATCTTTTTTTTTTTTAATGTTTGTTTATTTTTTATTTTTTTTAAATGTTTTATTTATTTCTAGGAGAGAGAGAGACAGCGTGAGCAGGGGAGGGTCAGAGAGAGAGGGAGTCACAGACTGAAACAGGCTCCAGGCTCTGAGCTGGCAATCAGCACAGGGCCTGACGCGGGGCTCGAACCCACAAACCGCGAGATCACGACCTAAGCAAAAGTCGGACGCTTAACCAACTAAGCCACCCAGGTGCCCCAATGTTTGTTTATTTTTGAAAGAAAGAGAGATGGAATGTGAGTGGGGGAAGGACAGAGAGGGTGACGCAGAATCGGAAGCAGGCTCTAGGCTCTGAGGGGTCAGCCCACAGCCTGGCATGGGTCTCGAACTCGCAGACAGCGAGATAATGACCTGAGCCGAAGTCAGATGCTAAACCAACTGAGACACCCAGGCGCCCCTAATGAGCCGTCCTTGTACCGCAGCTCCCAGACTGGGTTGGCCAAGACTTCAGGTAGGCATTTCAGTCTGCGTCTCTCTCTGCCCGGTTTCCATCTCTCCCTCCTTCCCCAGGCCTCAGATTTGCCCTGTGGTGTGGAGTCTTTCCCCACCCATTCCTGCCCCCTGGTCTTGTAGTTTCAACAGACATTACCCCCAGTAAACCTCTAATACTCCCGGGATGCCTGGGTGGCTTGGTCGGTTAAGCATCCGACTCTCGGTTTCAGCTCAGGTCATGATCTCATGGTTTGTGAGTTCAAGCCCTGCATCAGACTCTGCCCTGACAGTGCGGAGTCTGCTTGGGATTCTCTCTTTGTCCCTCTCTCTTTGCCCCTTCCCTGCTCTCTCTCTCTCTCAAAAATAAATAAATAAAAGCTTAAAAAAAAAGAAGAAAGAAACCTCTAAATCTCCCACTTCTGACTCAACTGTTTCTTTTGGGAGGGCCAGGCTGACACGCTGGTACTAGGAATGGCCCGAGAAAGCAGGTAAGAAGGTGTGATCTGGGAATCTGACCAGTTATCAATGGGGGGATTCCATCCCAGGGAGTATGTACACAGAGCACACTGGGTCCCCGCATTAAGGGGGCAGTCCAATAGCCATCGTTTTCACTGACGTTGACTTGGGAGAATGTTCCGATGGTGGGGAAGCCCAAACAGTGCCATGCTTCAGGCTTTGGAAAAGTAGCGGGGCCTTAGGGTCTGGGGTACGGAACAACTATATAAAGACCATGGGGGGGGCGCCTGGGTGGCTTAGTTGGTTAAGCTTCCGACTTTTGCTTAGGTCATGATCTCACGGTTTGTGGGTTCGAGCCCCGCATCAGGCTCTGTGCTGACTGACTGCCAGCTCAGAGCCTGGAGCCTGTTTCAGAGTCTGTGACTCCCTCTCTCTCTGACCCTCCCCTACTCATGCTGTCTCTCTCCTAGAAATAAATAAAACATTTAAAAATTTTTTAAAAAAATAATAAAAATAAAGACCATGGGATCCAATAGTTGCCTCAGGTTGCTGACCTTCTAGAGAGAGAGAATGAAAGACCGAGGGCAATTAACAGAGAATAAAAATCTAAATACAAAAGCCAAAATGACACTTTGGTAGCTCCAAAAAGTCCCGGAGAGGAGAAAAATCTAAAAATGAAACTCAGAATAAAAGGTGAAGTCGCCAAGCTTCGCTGATGACTGAATATTCAGCCACAGCAGGTGTGTTATGAGCCTGACGCATGGGATGGGGTCATCTGGGAGGAGGCCCCCAACAGTCTTCCTCCCTGAATCTCCTCTGAACCCTCTGAATCACTTCTACTGCGACATTGGGGTTAAGAATAAAAAATATAGTACAGTAAAGCCTTGGTGTGTGACTATATTTCGCTCTGGAAACACGCGTGTCATCCAAAGCACTCGTATATCAAAGCGAATGTCAAGAACCCTTGGCTCCGTTGTGATCATATGATGTTTGGCCTCATGTAGGACTCGTATTGCAAGACGTTGCTCATTTATCAAGTTCAAATTCATTAGAAACGTTTGCTCATCTTGGGGGAAAAGTTTCTTAAATTGCAATGTGTTGCAACTTCTTTCTCCTAAGTAACTATTCCCTTGTCTGTTTCATTTTGTTCTTGCAAGTTTCTATCCTTCTTAAAAACGTCTCCTCCCAGCAGAATAAGGCTCCGTTCCCACAAAACCTGGATCCCTTCCTGAATGAATATTACTCTCGTGAACCCAGGCAGTGTCCCATCCCCGTGAAGACCTGGACACGATTCCCCTGTTTTACAGAGAAGAAGGCTTAAGGCCCACGGATGAAGCTGCTTACTCATTCTGGCTCTGAATGCCTTTTCGTCTGGGTTCTGGTATCTTCCTGCTCCTTCCTGCTTCTTGCCTCTGGGACTCCTGCACCGCCCAGGAGAGGCAGAGGGGGACTACCCGGGAAGGAGAGGCCTCTCTAGTTAAGCCTCCCTTGAGGCGCACCGTCTGGCTGTGTGGCAGCCGTGGGTGGGGACACAGGGACCACGCGGGGTGGCAGCTGAGATCCAAGCGCACACGGCAGCTTTTGTGGGACAAAACTGGGGCACTTTCAGGCACCCGGGCCCAGACCAGGACCCTGCAGCGTCAGTGACCTGCTGGTGTGGCTTAACCCTGATGTCACAAACAGACACGGGAAGGAGGGTGGCGAAGGATTGCACATCTGTTGCTTCCTCGTTTCCGGAAGCTGCGGGGCTGGGCGTGGAGCAGCCTGCTGGGTAGAGCCAGAGCTTAATCCAGGTTCAGGAGGGCCGCTAAAGGCACCTGATGTGTCATTCACCTTTGGGCCCTGGATCCTCCTTTGGCGAATCAGGTTGTTCGGAATTACAAAAGCATTGCCTCTGAGAGCAGAAAAGACCTATATATCACTGAATCCAGCAAGTCTCAGGTCCGCTCTGGTGGGATAGAGAATCACTAAGGACAACATGGTGACTTGTTCCAAAAGCCAAGTGTATTCGATTTAAACCCTGTCACTTTGGCTTAGATTGAATCTTATCATTTTTTTTTTTTAAATTATTGGTGTTTGTTTGGCGTTAAATATCCCTTATGAGGGGCACCTGGGTAGCTCAGTCAGTTAAGCATCAGACTCTTGATTTCTGCTCAGGTCATTTTCTCACAGTTTTCAAGTTCAAGCCTCAGGAGTTCAAGCTTTCGAGGAGCCTGCTTAGGATTCTTTCTCCTTTCCCTGCTCGCTTGCACTCTCTCAAAAATAAAAAAAATAAAAGTAATTTTTAATTTAAAAAAATTTAAAAAACTGTCGCTTATGGGGCACCTGGATGGCTCAGTCGGTTGAGCGTCCGACTTCAGCTCAGGTCATGATCTTACTGCTTGTGGGTTTGAGCCCCGTGTCGGGCTCTGTGCTCACAGCTCAGAGCCTGGAGCCTGCTTCAGATTCTGTGTCTCCCTCTGTCTGCCCCTGTCCTGCTTGTGCTCTGTCTGTCTCTCTCAAATATAAAATAAAACATTAAAAAAATTTTTTAAAAACTGTCCCTTATGAAATAATGCTGATAATGATAATATTTGTAAGTTTCGTTGTGTGTCACCACATGCTGGGCATTGTGCTCAAAGCTTTAACTTTTGTCTCATTTTTTAAATGTTTATTTATTTATGGAGAGAGAGACAGAGCATGAGCAGGGGAGGGGCAGAGAGAGAGAGGGAGACACAGAATCTAAAGCAGACTCCGGGTCTGAGAGGGAGACACAGAATCTAAAGCAGACTCCAGGTCTGAGCTAGCTGTCAGCACAGAGCCTGACGTGGGGCTCTAACTCACAAACCGTGAGATCATGACCTGAGCTAGGATCAGACACTTAAAGGACTAAACCCCCAGATGCCCTTCCTTTTGTCTCATTTAATTGACACAAGAACCCTACAAGGTGGATACTAGTATGAATCCAATTTTACCTCCAAAGAAATTAAGACCCAGAGATCAAGGGGGCACATGCTGTGCAGTTAGGGCCTGAGCCGCAGCCCTCTGACTTCACTGCACATACTTGGTCATCGCACCACCCTGTCTCCGGAGACTAAATGTGCATTTAAACTGTTATGTCTTCATCTCACAAAACGAAAGTCTGTAAAACTTGCCAAAGCCTTGGCTTCCTTAAAGAACTTGTACTGGGGCGCCTGGGTGGCTCAGTCGGTTAAGGGTCTGACTTCAGCTCAGGTCACGATCTCACAGTGTGTGGGTTCAAGTCTTGCATCTAGCTTGCTGCTGTCAGCAGAGAGCCTGCCTCAGATCCTCTGTCCCCCTCTCTCTCTGCACCTCCCCACTCACTTTCTCCCTCAAAAATAAATAAACATTTGGAAAAAAAAAAAAAACAAAACAAAACATAAAAGACCTTGTCTAGAAATCAGGAATCCCAGGAGCCATTGAGATAGCCCATCCAATCCATCTGACCAACACTCAGGAAGACGAGTTGCCCATTGCCTCCCAGCAGGTTGGGAGCAAAATCAAAGAGAAGACCCGGGCGGGTAGATGTTCAGCATTTGTGAGACAAGAAAATTGGGGGAATTCCCTTTGATCTGGACCACAGCAGACTCCAAGAAAGGCAGCCTCTAGAAATAAATTCAGAAAACAATTCGTCTAACCTATGTCTCCCCAAGGACCTCCTGGCTTTGACATTGTACTTCAGGGTAGCTCCAGGAATGTCTCCACCTTCTTCAACAGAATGGGAATTTCCAGACCTTGGTTCCTACTGGGTGCTGCCTCGCAAACCACAAAGGAGAGTCTGGAGGCAGGGCCTCCCTCTGCCTCTGCGGTACCTCCTCCCACTCAAGCAGTTGGCTGTCTCCATGGTGAAGGTGGGAGAAAGGGAGAGTTCAGACGGTTTCCTTGGCAACAGTGAAGGGGAGCTTGTTGCCTTGGTGATGCTGACACTGGGGAGGCGGTGGGTCTCTGAGTATGTGTTCTCTACCCCAGCTCCCACCCAGCGCAGGTCATCTGCTGGGCTCTCTGCATTAGAGCCTCCAGAGGCGGGGATGGACCCTATAACCATCAGAATCCCTCTCTGGGTGCAGGCAGGCCTGGTGTGCGGCACCTCAGGTCACCTGCGGGGTTCTTAGTTGCCTCTCATCCCTAAAATGGGGCTAATATTAGGATCAGCCCCTGGCGGCTGCAAGGAAAGTAAACATACGCACCGGTGAACTGTAACCTTTGTTATTACACAGTAACTACGATCACCTGCTAATCAGCGTTGTTACTACAATGCAGAGAGAGGCAAGTCGGATTTAATGGGACCGTTTTAGGGAAGAGGAAGCAGGAGCCCAGGAAGGCCTGAGTTCCGGCCTGGCTGAGCTCTGCTAGAGCGGGAAGCCAGATATTCGGACCTGAGACCCAGCGCCCTTTCCACCCACCCCTCCCCTCTCGCGGCTGGCCCGGCCTGCCCTGGTCTCCCCGCTGCAATCAGAGGCCGGAAGCAAAGCGGCTAGTCCCTCCCCTCCCCCACGGCTCCCACGGTTGGCGCCGAAGGCCTGAACCGAGTCCCCGCGAGCATCTGGATGACGGTCAGAACAATTAATAAGCACAAGATGGGAATAGTGAATTCATTTAGCCGAGTCTTCCCATCCCATAAATTACTGAAATCAGTCCAGACGCAAGTCCGATGGAATGCTGCTGTTTCACTAAACGGTTTTGGCATCGCCTCGCCCCTAATGGCATTCCTGAACCCTACGGCTCATGAATTATTAAGGTTTTTACGTGTGTGATCCATTAGTTGTTTAGAAAGTGATACATCATTCTGGGAAGACTACCGGCTTTAGAGCTAACCAGACTTGGAAGCCAATGCGAAATTCCACCGTGCACAAGCCGCGTGACTTCGGATGAGTTCACAAGGCCATCCGAGCGTCAGTTTTCTGATCTGTAAAACGGGCGGGTAATAAGGACGCCTCCGGGCAAATCTGCTGTGAGGCTCGGAGGTGATACGCGTAAAGCGGCCGGCACGTGTAAGTCATCCGGACCACGGGCCGCCTTTCTCGTTAGACACAGGCTGTCCCTGTCATCATGCTTCACGGCTGGTTCTAGTCTCGCGCCCCCTGTCGGTCCTCCGTGGGGGGTGGAAGGAAAGGCCGTGCCCCGCAGGGCTGTGCAAGCAGCAGCTGCACCGGGGAGTTGGGGAAATGTCGGCCCGTGTCAGCATCGGCTCCCGGTTGCTTCGCAGGCAGGGCCGGGGAGCAGAGGGGCTTAGGGTTTCAGCCCGCAGCCAGCCCTCTCCTTCCAGGTCAGACAGCACAGGGAGCCGCTTCGCTGAAGCCGCTCGCGGGGTGCTCTCCACGGCTGCCTGGGGGCGGCCGCGTGGAGGGCTGTTGGTCACAGCCGTGGGACGGGGCCCCGGAGGGCCCGGACTGCACGCCCCCCTCCAGCCCCCAGCACCCCTGCCTAATTGCATCAGAAGTTACTATCAGAGACCAGAGCCCACCAATAAAATTGTATCTCCCAGGAATTTAGGATCGGGTCCAAGAAAGAGCTCAGTTCGTTTCTTAATGTCATGAGAATGCATGTCTAGAAAGCCTGGGTGGATGTTTAGCCGTTCGCCCTCACGAGGCGCTCGATCTGCGGGAAGGCGCGCGTGCGCGCACACGTGCACGCGCATGCTCGCGCACGACTGGGCAGGGGCCAAGTTCAGGGACAGAGGTCTCAGATCGTAGACCTGACCCCTTCTGGGTCCTGGCAACATTTCTGACCTTAGGTGTGGTGAAACAGCTTAAGATAAATCCCCCCTCTGACTTCTGTGGTTGCTGTTAAACGAAGTTTATTTCCGTTACTTTCACCCAAAGGTTCCCGAGTCACGTAGTCCCTTACAGGAGGGAGGCACAGTGTAGACAGCAGAGTGAATGCTATGATGTCCTTGAGGAATTCAGTTCACCAAGTTTCAACTCCTCAGACTTTAAATAATCATAAGGTAGGGGAGCCTGGGTGGCTCAGTTGGTTAAGCGTCCAACTTTGGCTCAGATCATGATCTCAGTGGTTCACGGGTTCAAGCCACATGTCGGATTCTGTGATGACAGCTTGGAGCCTGGAGCCTGCTTGGTGGATTCTGTCTCCCTCTCTCTCTGCCCCTTCGCAGCTCGTACTCTGTCTCTCTCCCCCCCCCACTCTCTGCCCCTCCCCGCTCATGCTCTGTCGCTGTCTCTTTCTCAAAAATTAAAAAAAAATTTTTTTAATTGTAATAATAATAAGGTAACTCCCACCTGCTGCGTAAAAAGATCATGAACTTTTCTCACCTCAGCTCCTCCTCAACATAAACACCCTGCAAAGTCCAGCAGACGCCAGTTTTTAAGAGCCTCCACAACTGCATTTGCTTATCGTCGTTCACAGATGCCTGATGAGCTCACTCCCTGCTGGGGACAGAAGGGACTTGGAAAGTTGAAGAGGTACAGCCACTTGCCGCCTGCCGCGGTTAGGTTTTCTGACTAGCTCCTCTGGGAGCGCCTGGGGGGCTCAGTCGGTTAAACGTCCAACTTCGGCTCAGGTCATGATCTCACAGTTTGTGGGTTCAAGCCCTGAGTCGGGCTCTGTGCTGACAGCTCGGAGCCTGGAGCCTGTTTCAGATTCTGTGTCTCCCTCTCTCTCTGCCCCTCCCGACTCGTGCTCTGTCTCTCTGCCTCAAAAAAAAGAATTAGCTCCTGTGGAAGTAAATCCTTCCCTTTGTGCTGGAAGCTGTCCGGTGACAGCCACCACAGCCAACGAGAAGTTCTCAGGGGCTTGGGTTTGCCCCAGAGATCCAGCCATCCTCTGGGCCCCAAGGGCTGTGAATTCAGAGGCACCTTCGACGAGGCCCAAGATGGCGGTGTGTCCAGAAGCCAGAGCCAGGCCAGAGGTCGTGTAGTGTGTAGCTCAGGGACGAGGACCCTCCGTGTGCGGGCCACTCCGCCAGTCTCTGAGGGGCTGTCATGAGGACTAAGGGGGAGGTGGGTGCCGGTACAGGGAGGGCCTCCCAGGAAGCCGGCTCTGAAAAGAGCTTAGGGACAGGATGTTTGTGAAGGAGTGTCACTGGCACCGTCCCCTGAGGAGGGGGGAGGAGGGAAACGGGACTGGGCAGAGGGGGACGGTGAGGCCCAACAACGGAGCCCATAGGGAACACGGGGGCCATGATGACCTTCACAGCTGTGGCCCTTTGGACCGAGCTGACCAGGCCTCTGTACCTTCCCCGGTAGATGCGGCTCCCACAGAAGGGGTCTAGCCCGGGGCCGGCCAGCTGTCTGCAGTGGAGACAAACCCCGAAGAGGCTGACAGCTGAGTTTGTCTGACGACAGCATTCCCAGCAGCTGGGGAGCGAGTTCTCCAGGGAAATGGCTGGGGGGGGGGGGGTTGGTGGCACATCACGGTGTCCACAAAAACCACGCACCTGCAGAAGGCAGAGTAGAAGCTTGAGCATGTAAGCCAGCAACGAGAGGCCTTAGTCGATAGAGTGCAGGGTTTCACCAAGAAATAAAACTTTAACAAGTAGAACCATCACCAAAATTGGCTAGGTGACATTGGAAAAAAAAGCAAGCTGGTCTAGGAATCAGAAAACCTGGATTGGGACCAGGCTCTGCTGGCTGTGTGAGCTGGGTAAACCCTCTAAGCCTCTCTGAGCCAAATCTGAAAATGGCAATCATAATACCTATTTTGCAGCATGGATTCGAGATTAAAAAGCTAACACACGTGGCTGGCCCCAGCCATGACCAAGAGCAAGGATGCAGAGAAAGTCACTTGGCTGGCTTGCTTTCGCTGATGAATATTCAGCCACTGTGGATATTATAAACATGATTGATTTAACCAGAAGGGCCATGACCTCTGGTTTTTTATGGCCTAATGAAGCCCAAAGCCAGAACCACAAAACTGACGTTCATTCTTGAAGCCTTCGGAACCCAGCAGTTGTTCGATGTCTGAGAATTTCCATTACCCTGGCTCTAGGGAGAGGGGAGGTTTACACACGGCACTTGGGGCTCTCACTCAAATCTGGCAGAAATCTGTGGGGACATGGTCATCGTGAGTGACTCTGGCCAGATGACATCCTTGAGAAGTTGGGGAAGCAGTTACTATGAGCGGTCCCAATATGCACGTGCACACACACGTGCACACACACACGATCCTAGAATAGGCAGATTTTCACAGATAACCATCTGTCAAACCAGCATAAAAACAAAACAAAACAAAATGAAAAAAACCCCAAAACTCATTTCGAGGATGAGTACAGAACCATCCACGGCTCAGATAATTAGAATTGAAATCACGTTTGCCGCCCAAGTTTGCAGGGAGTAGGAGGCAGCGGAATATTTTTATTCCTGGTGACCTAAATGCTGTGTCATAAACAGAACTGTTAGAAGGTCCCAAGCGTAGCAGCCTTTTTTTTCCCCCAAACTATTTTTTATTGTGGTATTAAATACGTTCAGGGTTTTGTATGACTAACCTCATCATCCATCTCCTGAACTCTTTCCTCTTGTAAAACTAAAGCTCAGGGGCGCCTGGGTGGCTCAGTAGGTTGAGCATCCGACTTCGGCTTAGGTCATGATTTTGAGTTCATGGGTTTAAGCCCATCGTTGGGCTCTGTGCTGACAGCTCAGAGCCTGGAGCCTGCTTTGGATTCTGTGTCTCCTTCTCTCTGCCCCTCCCCCATCATTCTCTCTCTCTCTCTTTCTCTCTCTCTGTCTAAACCATCACGAATTCACTGTGAGCTAAGAAGAAAACTCTGTACATTAAAAAAAAGTCCCTCAATGTTTCCTTTTTAAATTTTTACTTTAAACATCACATACACACAGAGATGGGCACAGAATCAATGTAGAGCTTAGTCACTCTTTATTGCCCAAGTCAAGTAATGGCACATTGCCAGAACCCTGGATGGCCCTCATGGCTCCTTCCCAATTATGACTTCCTTCCTCCTCCCTAAAGATAAACACTTCGTCCATCATTCATTACCTCTCGGTTGTGCCTATGTTTATAAACCTTTTCTTCAACAGAATCCCAAGTATGTGGGTTTTTCTGTGTCTGCTTTCTTCTGCTCCACATTGTGTTTGTAAGAACCCATATGCTATCAATTTGCTATGATTCTTCTATTTTCCCTGCTGCATAGTTTTTCACAGAGGGGTGTTCCATAGCAATTTTTACCCATTCTCCAGGTGATGGAATTTGGGGGTGCTTCTAAGTTTGGGAGGACTTGTGGATAATGCTGCCATGAATATGCTGCATAGGTCTCTTGGTGAGCACACATGTCCAGGAGGCAGATGCTTAGGAGCAAAATGTCAGCTTGTTGGGAATACCTGTCTTCAGTTTTGGTTGGTGAAACCAAACTGTTGTCCAGAGCAGTAACTTTGGGAGCCATTGATCTGTCCACCACATCTGGAAAACAAAATAAATAATAAGATATTAAAAAATGAAGATTTTTCACCTTTCAAGTTGAGGTTTTTAAAAAAATAATAATGGTACCCACTGCTGGTGAAAAACATGAATTGTTAGACTTCTAAACTACTCCATAATGAATTAATACAACCTCCTGGCCAGGTGATTTGGCAATATGTATTAAAGATTTTAAAAACGCTTATTCCTTTTAACCCCTTGATTCCATTTCTAGGACATTAAAATAGTCATATGTTGGTAAAGTATGCAGCCATTAAAAATCATATGCTTGAGATATTTTACATTTTTAAAAATATTTTTTTTACGTTTATTTATCCTTGAGAGAGAGAGCGAGAGAGAGATAGCATGAGCAGGGGAGGGGCAGAGAGAGAGGGAGACACAGACTCTGAAATAGGCTCTAGGCTCTGAGCTGGCAGTCAGCACAGAGCCCAACACGGGGCTCGAACCTACGAACCGTGAGATCATGACCTAAGCGAAAGTCGGACACTTAACTGACTGAGCCACCTAGGTGCCCCAGAAAGAGAGAGACTCTTAAGCAGGTTCCACACTGTCAGTGCAGAGCCCGACACAGGGCTTGAACCCATGAACTGTGAGATTATGACCTGAGTGGAAATCAAGAGCTGGATGCTTAACCAACTGAGCCACCCAGGGACCATGGGTGACACTTATTACAAGATATACCATATCTTAGGTGCCACTTACTTATGTGTGTAGAACACATTAGTTTCATATAATGTTTTATATAATTAGAATATGTTTTATAAAATTATTAGTTTTATATAATGTCTGCAAGTTCCAGAGTTCAATATTGCACCCACATCCTTGCTTCGGAATTGTATGATAATATTAGAACATTAAAGTCTCCAAGAAATCCTAGAAGAAGGAAAAAACATAACTGTTTAACTCAACATTTCCCATACTTATTTGACTTTCATTCTCTCTCTTCATGGAATCCACATGACAATTCTGCAAAACCACTATTCTACATAACGTACTTGAAGAAAATTTTCTTAAATAAAAATCTTGAGAGAGGAAAAAAAAGACCCAGAGAATGACGTTAGGATCATATGCAGATATGTATGTATCGATCTATCACATGTACATAAAGAACTAGAAGGGCATATATCTTTGTGAATTGCTGTTACTGGCGTTTTCTTGGTTTCATGCATTTCTGCCTTTAAAATTTTTCTACACTGAACATTAGTACTACTTTTATAATCATAAAAAACATGCATATATAAGTGCATGCATACGTGTGTATATGTGTATATGTGTGTTTGTTTCCTTAAAATAAAATGTCAGCCATCCACAGGCCTTAGCTGGAGACCCCGGGTCCTGGCAGTAAAGGCACATGGAGGGCCCTGTTGTGGTCCTGAAGTGTAAGTTCTTCCTGTCCTTGTCCTAAAAATGCAGGAACATGAAAGGCAGAAATGCCTTCTTGAGTTATGATGTTCCCGGTGACCTCTGCCTTTTTGGAAATGCCTATGAGCATAATTTGTTTATTTTTTATTTTTTTAAAGATTAAAAAATTTTTTTAATGTTTATTTATTTTTGAGAGAGAGAGAGAACGTGAGCAGGGGAGAGGCAGAGAGAGAGGGAGACACAGAATCTGAAGCAGGCTCCAGGCTCTGTGCTGTCAGCTCAGAGCCAGATGCGGGGCTCGAACTCACGAACTGCGAGATCATGACCTGAGCCAAAGTTGGATGCTTAACGGACTGAGGTGCCCAGGCGCGCCAAAAGATTTTTAAAAAATTTTTTTTAATGTTTTATTTATTTTTGAGAGAAAGAAAGTCAGGCCCCAGGCTCTGAGCTGTCAGCACAGGGCCCAACGCGGGGCCCGAACCCACGAACTGTGAGATCATGACCTGAGGTGAAGTCGGACGCTCAACCGACTGACTGAGCCACCCAGCCGTCCCAAGCACCATCTGTTTGAACAGTGTCTGTGGGTCTTGTGTAATATGCAGTAGAAGCCACGACCTGTTCCGTAATCCAGGGGCTCTTCACAAGGACACTCAGAAGAAGTTTTGGCAAGAGTTTCATTCCAGGAAAATGTCCGGCTCTTGCAAATCGATTTGTATGCATTCTTTTGTTAGGAAAACGAAACTGTGTTACCCAATGTGCTCCTCACTTCATTTCAGTCGCCGGGAGATTTAGACCCAAACTCAGGACCCCTTTGTAGTAATAAGCTTTTAGGATCGCTGGGCTCCAAAATGTCAGAATCAGGGGACCCCCCAGAGAATGTGTGGTCTCATACACACATAGGGGGAAACTGAGGCCTCTGGTCCGTCCTGACTTTTCTCAGCCACCCTGTATCCCTGATGTAGTTTATTCCTAAGTGTGTCCCTTTGCATCATTAATGTTGGGAGGCTGCAAATAGAGGGTTAGCACAGCTCAGAGCTCAACAAAACAGGAGCACAGAAGTGATCTTCCAGTAGCAGGAAGGGAACCCAGGTAATTTCCGCTAACTAAAGAGATAGAGTCCAGTGGGCATTTTGGACACGTTTGGAGAGAAGAGCTTTGATTTAGCGAGGGACCTGGGCATCGCAGGGGAGGGTATGGCCTTGCCTCTTGACCCTGTGAATCAAGGAGACAGTTTATCCCAGGGAGGTGGTTTGACAGAGAAGCAAGGTATATTTCTACAAGGTTAATTTCTAGGGCGTCAGTTCCGTGTCGGCCCTGAAGTCTGCAAGCCACTATCTGGCCCTCTAAACCCTGGGTCCCCAAATGCGGCTGCAGGAGCTGGGGTCAGAGTATGACATGTATTTTTTTCTGTTTGGTGGTTTGGTCATTTTGTTGGTCTGAAGCACAGTAAGAAGAATAAGGGAGGTTGTGGGGAGCTCTCAGAGAAACTCAACTCATTCGCTTTGGTTTTGCCATTTATTTCATGAAAGGCTGGCACTGGACACCGTTTTACATTTGTTTAAATGTTTATTTATTTTTGAGAGAGAGAGAGAGAGAGACTGCCAGAGTGGCAGAGAGAGAGGGAGACACAGAACCTGAAGCAGGCTGCAGGCTCCGAGCTGTTAGCACAGAACCTGGCATGGGGCTCGAACTCACAAACCGTGAGATCATGACCTGAGCTGAAGTCGGACGCTTAACCGACTGAGCCACCCAGGCGCCCCTGGAAATCATTTTAATTCTCCTTCAGGGCAAAATAAAATGTCATCAACCCATGCCAGGCCTTCCCTGATTTCTTTTCTAAAAATGATTTTTGGGGCGCCTGGGTGGCTTAGTCGGTTGAGCGTCCGACTTTCGCTTGGGTCATGATCTCGCGGTTCGTGGGTTCGAGCCCCGTGTCGGGCTCTGTGCTGACTGCCAGCTCAGAGCCTGGAGCCTGTTTCAGAGTCTGTGTCTCCCTCTCTCTCTGACCCTCCCCTGCTCACGCTGTCTTTCTGTCTCCTAGAAATAAATGAAAAACATTAAAAAAAAAATTTTTTTTTTAAATTAAAAAAAAAAATAAAAATGATTTTTGGCGATGTGCCAGACCCCCAAGTGTGTGAGCCCTTGTTTCCCTGGCCCCTGACCGGTTTTGCTGCCAGCATGTGCCCGGGAGGGAAGCCAGGCCCCCAGGCCCTCGTTCAGAAGCAGTGGGTGAAGCGGGACGCCTGGGTGGCTTAGTCGGTTAAGCATCCGACTTTCGCTTAGGTCATGATCTCGCGGTTCGTGGGTTCGAGCCCCGTGTCAGGCTCTGTGCTGACTGCCAGCTCAGAGCCTGGAGCCTGTTTCAGTCTGTGACTCCCTCTCTCTGACCCTCCCCTGGTCACGCTGTCTCTCTCTCTCCTAGAAATAAATAAAACTTTAAAAAAAAATTAAAAAAAAAAAAAAAGCAGTGGGTGAAGCAGGTCTGAAGCACTGCCCCAAGGCCCTTTCCCACTTCGCCTCACAACTGTCCCCACTCAACACCCAATGGTGCTCTTGATACATGGGTGGTCGTTCCTTAAACACGTATAGCTTTGGGACCCTTGCCTTTGAGGTGGGACTGTCCCTGCCCATAGTACCATGATCCCTTCTGTCCCTGAGGCCCAGCCTGCCCACTTGGCAACAAGAAACGAACTATAAATGTTTGCAAACTGGTTGTGTACAGTAGCCCCACAACTTCCAAGGAGATCTACCACGAGGTTTGCCTTGCATGCAGCCTTCCAGAAGCTTCTGGTGGGTGTCCGGTCTCTCTCCCTCCAACTCACGGCATCTTGTATTCACAATGGCCACAAATATGTTAGGGTCACATGTGACCTTTAAAGATCTGTGTGCTTGAGGTCAGGGAACATGGCTTCCTGGTGTTTATATTCCCTGTGGCCTCATGTTTACGGAACAAAAGAGTCAGTGCGGAATGAGTGAGCCCCTCAGTGGCCCAGCTCTGGAAGTCGGCACAGGGCAGTACGTGCGACTGGTGGCCTGCCTCCCTGAACTTTCCGCCCCACGCTCAGCCCCGAGAGCAGTGGTGGCAGCATTTACAGGTGACAGGGGAGAGGCTGTGTGAGCGGGCAAGAGCCACGTCTTTCGCTGCCGGTCAAGGAGGCCGATAGCGATGATCGTTGATTAGAAGTCTGTTCGGAGCCAAGCACCTTTCATATATTATCTCATTTGTTCCTCATCTCAACCAAATAAAGCTAGAGGTCTGGGGCTCAAAGAGGTAAAACAAATTGCCCAGAATTGTATGGTCAATAAGTGGCTTTACAGGTGGTGTAGATGAAAGGTGTGTGTCCCCTCAAAACTCATATGTTGAAAATCTCGTTCCCAGGGTGATGGTTTTGGAAGGTGTGGGGTCTCCGGGGGTGATTAGGTCACGAGGGTGAAGCCCTCATGAATGGGATCAGTACCCTTATAAAAGAGACCCCAGGAAGTCCCTTCACCCCTTCCGCCATGGAGGACAGTAAAGCATCTATGAACCAAGAAGTGGGTTCTCTGTAGACACCGAATCTGCAGACACCTTGATCTTTGGCCTTCTAGCCTCTAGATATTAGTTCCAGAGTATTATTCTAGAATATGAATATTCTAGAACTGTGGGAAAGAAGTGTTGGTCATGGAAGCCCTTCAGTCTACAGTATTTTCATTATAGCAGCTCAACTGAACTGAGATACAGAGGCTCAGTCTGACACTAAAACCTGTTCTCACTCCACTTTAAAAAATTTTAATGGTATTTTTTTTTATTTTTGAGAGAGACAGAGCATGGATGGGGGAGGGGCAGAGAGAGAGAGGGAGACACAGAACCTGAAACAGGCTCCAGGCTCTGAGCTGACAGCACAGAGCCTGACGCGGGGCTCAAACTCACGAACCATGAGATCATGACCTGAGCCTAAGTCAGACGCTCAACCCACTGAGCCACCCAGATACCCCCTTTTCTACTTTTAAGGAGAAGGAGCCAGCCACAATGCCCAGGCCCAGGGCCCAGAGGCCCACCCCAGAAACCCCCTCGTCAAAGCCCTGAGAGCCACGTTCCCTGCACTGAAGGTGCAGTGACCATGTGAAGGGAAGGGACTGTTCATCACAGCTGACAATGTCACCAGGTGCTGCCGCAAAACTCCGACTATTTCAGGTGCCACATGGCTTGCAAAAGCAAAAGGAGGAAAAGAAGCTTGGTTTAGCCTGTGTTTATTTTTGTGAATAGGAGAGTAAAGGCAGTAGAGATATTCCAGGGCATTCAGAAAGTTTCGGAAAGGGAAGTGTTTGTCCTTTATCACTTGACCCCGAAACTCCAGCAGAGTGCTAATCTTTGACGAAGTCTGCCTCCTTGATAGGCACCCTAATAATAAAAACAAGGCGGACGGGAGCATTTTAACGCATGACACATCAAATCCGTCCCCTGAGATGGTGCCCATGCCTGTCATAGCCCTGTCTGGGCGGCTTTGAATGGCGAGCATGGGTAAGTGGGTCATCAGTGTTTGGAGCCTGGTAGCAAGGGAGGGGTACGTACAGGTCTTCAGGAAAGCTAGTGGCTGAGCTCCCCCTGCTCAGAGTGTGAGCTCGGCTTTCAACAGACCAACGTGAATTTTCTCGTGTTCTTGAATGTCCTTGCTCCAAGAACCCCCAGCTTGGGCAACCGTTGTGCATTCAATAAATATTACTGGTCAGGGACAGTCTGGGGACAGAAGTCAATCTGTGGGGGGGAGGGGGGAATGTCAGAGGAGGTTGAACTGGGATCTGAAGACTGGGAATTCCCCAAAACGCATGCCAGCCCTTGTCTAGGGTCTCAGTGACTAGACCTTCAGTTTCCTAAAGAGTTTTTTTTAAATATTCTTTTAAAGTAAATATTCTGCAATATCTAGTGAGCCGTTGCTGGCGTTGATTGCAGAGATGCAAGATTTATGTACTTCTCCCCAGATGACCTGGCTGCCTCAGGAAGTTACGTGGATATTAGAGGCAAGAGGCAGGGGTGGGGGTGGTGAGAGGCAGGGAGGCATTTCGGAGGGCAGCTTTGAGCTCTTGTTCCTTTGCAAGTCACTTCCCACCCACTGTGCCATCTGGGCCTCCTCACGGCTCCTAACAGAGACCATAAGACATGAACAAGGATGCAGATGCTCCTGCACAGAAGTCCCGGGTCTTCAGGAAAAATGTGGACTTAATTTGATGAAGGTTTATTGTTTCTCTTTGTCAATTTCTTTTTTTTTAATTTTTTAAAATGTTTTATTTATTTCTGAGAGAGAGAAAGAAAGTGTGAGCAGGGGAGGGTCAGAGAGAGAGAGAGACACAGAATCTGAAACAAGCTCCAGGCTCTGAGCTGGCTGTCAGCACAGAGCCCGACACGGGGCTCGAACCCACAAACCGTGAGGTCATGACTTGAGCCGAAGTCGGACGCTCAACTGACTGAGCCACCCAGGCGCCCCTCTTTTTGTCAATTTCTGTACCATTATTTTAAAAATAGTTCTCTCGGGAGACACCTTGGCTGCTCAGTTGGTTGAGTGGCTGACTTTGGCTAAGGTTATGGTCTCACGGTCTGTGGGTTTGAGACCCACGTCGGGCTCTGTGCTGACGGCTCTGAGCCTGGAGCCTGCTTTGGGTTCTGTGTCCCCCCCCCTCCCGCCCCTCCCCCATTTGCACTCTGTCTCTCTCAAAAATAAACATTTTAAAAACTTTAGGAAAAAAGTCTTCAAAAAATAGTTTTCTTGGGATATCATTTGTATACCATGAAAACATGTGCATTGTTAGAAGTGTACAACTTATGGTAGAGTTAGAATTTTTTAAAACAGAAATCTATTAAAAAGATGCTTAAATTTCTCATTGTCAAAATCTATTTTTGACAATATTTTCAAAATGGTTTCACTTTTCTAATTGCTTTATTATCAGTGGATTTCAGACTATATAAAGTAAAATATCACCATGTTCAGTGATTAATAGAAAAAATAAAGGGAGGCGCCTGGGTGGCTTAGTCGGTTAAGCGTCCGACTTTCGCTTGGGTCATGATCTCGCGGTTCGTGGGTTCGAGCCTCGCGTCGGGCTCTGTGCTGACTGCCAGCTCAGAGCCTGGAGCCTGTTTCAGAGTCTGTGACTCCCTCTCTCTCTGACCCTCCCCTGCTCATGCTGTCTCTCTCTCTCTCTCCCAGAAATAAATAAAACATTAAAAAAATTTTTTTAAAAGAAAAGAAAAGAAAAAATAAAGGGCACAATGTAGCAGTTTTTGTGAAACCACCACCACTGAGTGTTCCCAGAGTATTTCCACGACCCCCACGAGGAATCCCACATCTGTGGGCGGTCACTGCCCGCCCCCTACTCCCTGGACCATCTTGTCGAAGGCACCAGTTGGTTCCTCCAGGGATCAGAATCAAGAGGGCCTTCTTGGATTCCCAGGAGGACAAGCATTTGGCTGTGGTCCTTTAGGGAGTCAGCGGTGGATAGCAGAGCACTGCAGGGAAAGGAGGGTGAGGATCTGGAGCAGTGGTTCCTGAAGGTTCTAGAGAACTTGTTGACATGAGGCTGTGATTCCGTAGGTCTGGGGCATGGGGGGGAGGTGCAGGGAGGGATTCACCATTTCAACCAAGCACCTAGGAGATGCCACTGTGGTACCCTCTTTGAGAACAAGGAGCCGGAACCACCAAGTGGCACCAAGGGGCTCTTCCGCTGAAGGTCACCAGAGAGGACAAGGGGTACAGTGGGAGGTCCTTGGATCTGAGTCTGGCCGACCTGGACCGAGGTCTGGCACCCCACTCCCCATCCCACTGGTTGTGACTTGGGCAAGGTGCTTTGACCATAGGGACAAAGTGCCACCCAAACTGGTTGAAGCAAGAAAGTGACATTATTGGAAGCGTCACAGGAGTCTCCTTCGAAGTTTGAAGCCAGTGCTCAGACAGCAGTGTTGACTTGGCAAAGCCAGTAGATTCCTCTTCTACGTGCAGACGCCCTGTGTCCGGCGGCATGCGGAAGCGGGAGGCAGGAGGGACTGGAGAGCCTGTGCTCATGACCTTAACCTGGACAGAGAAGCTGGCCTCCCAGAGGTTCCTGGGTGCTCTTAGAAGTCAGGAGGGAAACATCGCAGCCGACCGCCCCCCTCCCACCCCACGCCGTCTTCCAGACACTGTAGCTACTTAGAGCCTCGCTGCTCTTCTCTAACGCGAGCTTTCACAGGGACATCTCTGGTCACTTCACAGCCCTCCCCCATCTCCAAATATCAGGACAAAGGGCCCTTTCCCTTTGCGGAAGGTTCCCAGGTCACTCTAGAAACTGACCCCATCCTTTCCGGAGCTCCGCAAACCACCTTGGAGGGCTGGCTTTGCCAAGTCCCAGCTCGTCTGTGTAAGTGAGGTCACTAAGGACCTGCCCCATGGGGACTTTTTGTTTTTGTCTCTCCAGAGAGCAGCTGGTAGATTTTTCCATTAAAAAAAATTTTTTTTAATTCTAATAGATCATCGTGTTACATAAGTCTAAGCCCTGATAGAACATTCTGTTACAAGAAGATATAGGGATATTTCAGAAAACCAAAGGGCCTCAAGAGCAATCGGAACTATAAACGGGGGAGTCGTCAGAACTATCTCTGGGTTTCTGGGGGTCATTGCGTGACAATGTCATCATTTGCTCTGTGGACAACAAGCTTCTATTGCCTCTATCGGCATGTGGTGGTAGCATTGCTGGCCCTTCCCATTTAAGGACCTAATAGGGGCTGAGAAGCACTTTTTTTTTTTTTAAGTTTATTTACTTACTTAGAAAGAGAGGGAGAGAGAGAGGGCGTGCACATGTGCTCGAGAGCCAGTCGGGGAGGGGCAGAGACAGAGACAGAGGGAGAAAGGGAGAGAGAGAATCCCAAGCAGGCTCCTCACTGTCCCCAATGAAGGGCTCCATCTCACGACCATGAGATCATGACCCGAGCCAAAATCAAAAGTCAGACACTCAACCGACTGGGTCACCCAGGTGCCCCTGAGAAGCATCTCGGAATCTAGGATCTAAACTTTGATAATATCCCACTGGCCGCCTTGCTTGGGGCGTTTGCCCGTCTCTAGTAGTTGAATTAAATGAAGTTTGTGTGACACAAGGTTACACCGGCAGGAACATGGCTGTGGGTGGGGTGGGCTCTCAAGTTACGGGGAGCATGATGGGAGGGAGGCACTCCAAAGTTTATCTAGAACAGTCTGACAGCATATACAGAACGTATGTGTCGGAGCTGCTGCTCTGTTTTAAAACAGGGATGGCAACACCGACCTCGTTAAGAAAACGAGTTCCGTGAACAAGGAGGATGTCACCTCCAAGCAGCCGTCTGGAGCCTGGTGACCATTCTCATTAGGGAGGCCACCCCTGCCAGCCTGATGGTAACCCTACAGCGTGGACCGTGGGCTCCTCGGTGTCCTAAGCTGAGGAGAGGAGAAGGAGGGGACCCTGCAGCTTTGCGGGGCCAGGAGGGGAGGCACCCAGTGCAGGGCAGCTCCGTACCCCCCTGACTAGTGGCAGCACCCAGCCCTGAGTCAAGTTCAAGGTGGTGGCAGCTCCATCCCCCCCTTGGAAAGGCACCAGGCAATTCACAGGTTGTCCCTAAAACACGCACCGTCTTAACTGCTCAGCAATGAGATGGGCTCCGCGGAAGCCCGGACCAGTATAAATGGGCCTCTTTATGTCTCTGCCTTCACGCTAAGCAGAAAGAACAGCAGAGCTGGGGAAGAAGGACATTCCAGAAATGCCATGGAGAGACCTCAAAAAGAGCACTGTGCTGTCTGCTAAAGGAGGCGCTTCACGAGAGAGATAGGAGCCCCAGGAAGAGACCGAGGGGCCCCCTGCCAGCCTAGATGAGGCAGCAATTCCTCGTGAGCCCTGAGGACAAGGGCGGGGACCACAGCCCCGTCTTGGGCCGGCTCGCCTCCCCCTGCCTCACGTTGTCTCCCATCGACGATGGTGAAATTTTGCCACAGCGTTGTCATTGGGACTGGACTCCAAAGATATCTGATTGCCCGAAGATCCTAGGAGGGAGGGGTGGCTGGTATTCGTTTTTTGTTTGTTTTAGAGAGAGAGAGAGAAAGCAAGTGAGAGTGTGAGGGGGTGGATGGGGGGAGAGAGAGGGAGACACAGAATCCGAAGCAGGCTCCAGGCTCTGAGCTGTCAGCACAGAGCCCGACATGGGGCTTGAATCCACAAACGATGAGATCATGACCTGAGCCAAGGTCAGATGCTTAACGACTGAGCCACCCAGATGCCCCTGGCCGGTCTTAGTTTTGAACAAAGCCATTTTCAAAGAGGGTGACTATTCAGTCGTATCAAGAATAAAGTTCTGCTTCTAACTGTAAACTTATTTACTCTATGGAAAACATAGAACTTTTTCAGTTCTACAGCTCTGGGGGACACAATTGTAAAAGAGGAAGTCCCTCCTTCTCAGGTCTCCCCCTCAAGTGGGTGGTGGTCAGGTCCTCCCAAGTGATTGGCACCTCCGTGTGATCTCATCTGGTTTGAGAAAGTAAAGGTGATGCCTCTGCAGAGAATGTTTTTCCCCAAAACGGACAAATCAAATACACACACACACACACACACACACACACACACACACAGAGTCCTGCCACTTACTAAGTCTCCTGAGCCACCCAGGGACCGCAAGTCTTTTTTTAATGTTTATTTATTTTTGAGAGAGAGAGAGAGAGAAACACAGAGTATGAAAAGGGAGGGGCAGAGAGAGAGGGAGACACAGAATCCAAAGCAGGCTCCAGGCTCTGAGCTGTCAGCGCAGAGCCTGATGCGGGGCTCAAACTCATAAACTGTGAGATTATGACCTGAGCTGAAGCCATACACTTAACCGACTGAGCCACCCAGGCGCCTCGTCACTTACAACTTCTTAATAAGTGGAATTTTTTAATTTGTTTGTCTCTTAATAATGGGCACACTGATTTGTACCTGTGGGCGTAATTTGGGTACAAGGTTTAGGTTGGAAACAGCTGTTCCCAATGCCACTGCTTTGCCTTTTTTTCCATCACAGAAAGCAAGGTCAGAAGTTTGGGTTATTGTTATGAGGTCAAAGAAGAGACTACAGCTTGAGTGGCTCGATGTTGCCTATTTTGGGAATGGGACTTCTGAGTCATGACCTGAATTAGGCACAGGTGTTCTCAGCAGCCCGGAGAATTGAGAGATGTGGCCGAGGGCCCATCCTGCAGTCTCTTCTGCGTGGGGGTCCATGAGGCAAAGAGAACCCAGGCAGGTCAGGACTGGGCAAAGAAGCACACACAGGCACACCTAGAATTAGAGTTCCCAAGTGGCATCCTGGTAAGGGACAAGGTATGGCCATTCCTTGGCAAGGTCTGGTTTCAAATCCTACTCCCAGAAGCTTCTACCCTCTGGGATATAGGGCAGTTCACGATCTTAATTCCGGAGCCTATCAGATGGTACTAATTCACAAATTGCAAGGTCGTCATACGAATGAAAGACGGTGCCTGTTATGTGTCCCCCACACAGCAGGTGCGTAACAAATGGTACATACTATTGCTGGTGTTCACTGCCCAGACCCCCAGGCTAAGCTCTTGGAGGGCAAGGACTGATTTATTCATCTTTGAAATCTCCAAAGGGCAGGAAGTTGTGCGGGTGGCCATCAGTAGATCCTTGTGGATTAACCCACCCGTGGCTGGGACCCCCGCTATCATCCTAACCCTATCTTGCCATACACACCTGTGGACCATACTTCTAAACGTCCCCTCATACATCACGGTACTGTATTGCCCAGCAGAGTGAGAGACAGCAAGCAAGCAGCAGAAGTTGAGAAAACCACAAGCCTATTTCCGTTTGGGTCAAAGGCGCCCCCCCCCCCGGCGCGGGGGAGGAGTAGGATTTGAAGGGAGGGGTCAGAGGTGAGTGTCGCGGAGGCTCTGATTCTGAAGCCGCAGCGCCTGGTGCAAAGCCAGCGGGCGCTGTGGGCTTGTGGGTGCGATGTGGCTGAGGGTGTGGTAGGCAAATTCACTCTCGTCGGTTCATTAAGTGCTGTGAAGCCCTGCTGTGGGGGCTCCGCGCTGCAGGCGCAATGGTCCGATGCGGGTAGAGAGAAAGGAGAGCTAACGACCAAAGTTTCTGAGGACCTAGGAGTCAGTGCAAAATCTTGTGGGCGCGCACGGGAATTAGGGAACGGGTAGCCCCGTGCAGGCATCAGAAGGTCGAGTTGGATAGGACCGGCCAGGGGAGAAAGGACACTGCAAACAGAGAGCAGTGCTCCAAAGTCCCCGAGATGCTGAGCTTGAACGTGACAGTGGCTGCTTACAGCAGCCTGCAGTCCCGGGGGCTCATGCCAGGTCTAGCAGGGGGCACCCCCAGGGGGCGTCCTGGGGGCCTCCATCCTGGGAGCTCTGGACACTCAGTCCCCAGGCAGGAAGGGCAAATCTGAAGGCAGAACTTCACCCTGACGCCTTCGGTCACAGCCGGCTTTCTGCCTCTTGTTCTGGAACTTTGGGCTAACGAAGGACAGATTTGAGCCTTTTCATTGGCAGTCCGCTTGGTAGACCGGGCACAGACACCCAGGACAGCAGCAGATCGGATGACGTTCCAAAGGTTAAACCGCGTTAGGACGGGGCAGTGCACCGCTCAGATTGGTGCACGCTCGGATTCAGAGTCGTCTCCAGCAGGGATTGGCAACACCCTCATTCCTGTGACATCTGTCTGCCATGCCAGGCTTCAAAACCCCACCATCAAAGAGGCTGACGCCTCCACGGCCGAGCTCTGTGCCAGACGGCAGACAGCACATGCTAGGTGTTTGCGCTTGAACACGAAAGAGGAACAGAGTACAAGCACACACCTCTCCACCCACATCCTCTCCCCAGGGCCTACCCTCGAACAGCAACGCAGCCTTCCAGAGCGCCGTCAGGAGACCCGGCTCTGGGCCACTGTTAGTCTGTGTGACCCTGGGCACATTCCATTGCTCCTGCAATCTTTTCATCCGTGAGCTGCATGGTGAGGAGTCTGCCTGTCGGCTCACAGCCTTACAGGTGGTGATCAGTGGATAAAGGCCAGATGTGTATGCACTTCGTGGCTGCACCACAGAAAAGAGGTGACGTCCAGGCATCTGTCCCTAGTTCGCTCTGATGGTTATTGCCATGGCCGAGTGGGAAAGAGCTGGCAGTTCTCTTCCCAGAGAGAAGCGGAGTGTGCCTTCTCTAGTGACTCCCAGCCCCGCGAGCATCCTCACGGGGAAGTCACAGTCAGGGCTCCATGCTCCCCACTCCTCTGCACTCGTTTGGGTGGCCAGAGAGGCCACATCGGGCCCCCGCAGCAAGGGTGGGCCTCCCTGGGGTCAAAGTCAGAGAGGAACTCAGGACCGTGGAAGGGACTTTGGACGAGATTAGGGAAACATTGGTTTGGTGTCTCCTGTATTCACCGGGCACTGGGGCTTCTATGCCTTAAATAATCCGCATGGCAAGCCGGGCTGAAGCATCGGTGTTATTTCCATTTTGTGAGGTCCGATGGGCCACGGAGGCTGCCCATGGCTTTGACCCCACTCCGTCCATGCAGAACGTCCCGTCGCTTAGGTATCATCTGAAATGTCACCCGCTCAGGGACGACTTCCGTCTTCCTTCTCTCACACAGCACCTGGATCTTTCACCTAACAACGGTGCAACAGTACAACTTCTTTGTGCTGCTGTTTCTAGGGTCCACCTGGACTGTAAAGGCAGGAGCCCCGTCTATTATGTGACCACCATCTTCAGAGGGCTTTGGAGGCATTCAAGAAAGCACGGTTGAGCAGAGCGTGGGAATAAATACAGGTAGAGGGACTCGAACACACATCGCCCGACTGCCTTACTTTCTTCTTTGTCATTTTCACCACATTTCTTTCTGGATAAGAGAGGAGAGGTGATGTTTCGGAGGGGACTTTGCAATAAGACCCCAAAGTTCCGATAATCTGACTCATCTGGAAAACCACCGAGCACCTGGTGATGAGATGTGGCAAAGGCCTCGGCCATTCCCAGGACTCTCAGTCATCTCTTCCCATCTCATAATTTACACCGTCTCCAGAGCCCTGCAGGTGTTCAAAGATTTCGTCGAGGCTGTGGAGTAAGCCAGCTGACCTTGCCCCTCACCCGTGTAACACATGCGGATGACAGCCAAGAAGCCCGTTTTGTCTATACAAACATCTGATGATGTGCATCGGTTCAGCCAGAGCTCAGAGCACGCTGTCAGTGTTATCAACGCGCATTAATGTTCGTTGTGTTATCAACGCGCATTAATGTTCGTTGCACCACTTCCCTGCTGGGAACGCTTTCTTCACCCTCTTCTCTTCCAACCCCAGTCCTGGCAGCCCCCAGAGATAACCAGGTGAAGCTCACACTACTGCCGGCACATAGTAGGCGCTTCCTGATTACTACCTCCCTTCCTTTGCCCAGCTGTCACCAGTGGGCCCCGGCCTGCATTCTCTCTTCCCCATCCCCCAGGTACACCCTCTTCTCAGAGTCCCTCACCACTGACTCCTTCCCCCTGCAATTGGCCAGTAACCCAGCAAACCAAGCTGGGACATTTCTCCTCTGAGCCTGGTTGGTCTCCAAATCTAGTCTGTGAGCTCCTTAAAGACAGGGACTCAGCCTAACAGCTCCTCTTTCCTGATGGGGCCCTGGGGCCTGGGGCTCAGCCCAGTTTGATGGCTTAGAGTCCAAGGACACCCACACAGATACCTCACTGGTATCCAGACGAAAAGGGAGCAAAGCAGTGGACAAACAGAAGTTCCTGTCTCCCATTTCATTAAAACTGTGTGAATCTCTGTCACATTCTGGGCTCGGGCTGTGTCCGGGGCCCAGCCCCTGGCCCTCCGCCAACTCGCAAGATTCCATTTCAGTTTGGAGTTTGAAATCTGTCATGCGTTGACATTTTGGCCAAATGGCTTAAGAGCGCTGTTGTCCGGAATCCACTGAGTCTGCATTTTGTACAACTGCCCCCTCTTCACAAGGTGTCGCCCCTGTGTTCGTTGAGAGAGGCTCAATACACGAGAACCTTCGAACCAGACATTGCCCCAGTTCCCCCAGAGAGCTTCTGCCCTGGGAGGGCAGGGGTGAGGCCGCAGACACAGGAATGTATTCATTAACCTCATTCAGAGGCTACAAATTGGTTCTTTATTCACAACAGGGAATACAACTTAATGAGACCTCTTTTTGTTTTGCAAATCAGATGTACAAATAAGCTGATAACAATTTAAAAAAATATATAAAACCAGGATCTCCGGATTACGGGAGCAAAGCCTGTAGCTTCTAAGTTCCTGCCTGACTGAGGAAATGGATTTGAAATGCTAGGAGGAAATGAGGAGGTAAACGTTCTTGTCTATTTTAGTTTTCCGGTGAGGTCCTATTTCCTTTCGATTCTGTATAAACAAAGAAAGAACAGTTGTTGGTTTGGTTATTTCAGATAACCCAGGTTTTTCAAGTAAACGTAGTTTATCCAAATGGGGATCTAATAAATGACTAAACTTTTCCAGAGTAGAACTCCTCAGCTAATAATGAGAATAATAGCAGATCCCATTTTATCAGGCAATTACCATGTAACAGGCACTTACTAAGCAATTAGCATACCCTAGAAACACTGTTTCCTGGCTACATCCACTTCACGCAGAAATCCCATTCCTGAAAGTCTATTGCAAAAAATAAAATAAAATAATCTATGCAGTGAAAAGGTGTGTGTGTGTGTGTGTGTGTGTGTGTGTGTATGTGTTACAGCATTGTTCATTGTGGCAAAACCGGAAGTGAGGTGATTATCAATAAATACGGTAACAGATGAATAAAAAATATTATTTTTAAATCAAGAAACATTATGCCACCATTAAAGTCCGAGCTTTATTGAATGACCAGAATGGATTTCCAGAGAGTGTTGTTGAGCGAGAGAAGGAAAATGCGTAAAACTGTGTATAATAGGGTCTCTATTTCACAAAGACCAAAAGCCTTTTATACGATTACATAAATTCAATGAAGTGTATGTATCGCTATGCTTTTGGTGCTGTGGTATCATGGAGGAAAATACAGATGGCACGTTCTAGGGTGTCCTGTGGTTATCTGGGGTGTGCAGTTGGCCCAGTTCCAGCTAAAGCTGAGATGTGAGGAGAGCGGGCTGGAAGGCAAGGAGAAATCACACGAAGGAGAAGGGAAAAAGGATTCCACCTTGAGAAAATCCGAAATACACCAGGATATATAATATAATCATGTTTATGTTTTGCTCTACAATCATCAGTGCCAGCTAAAAGTAATAAAAATATCAGAAAACTTAAAACAGTATTGAATTTTTCTCAACCTTATGAAACGTTCTTTTTTCTCACTTCAGAGATGAGGAAAAGGGTGATCTGATTTTCTAAAGGGCCTCTGATTCGAAAGCCTAAATTCCGTTGCTGAAATGATGATGCATAGTGATTGAGATTAAAAAAAAAAAGCCAACACTAAAGTATAGTAAAGATCGTTAAACTCGCCGAGACCCAGAGATACTGCTGCTAAAATGTGGGGAAAGAACTGTGCAGACACTTCTCATGCACACACAGAGGCACACGTAGTAGGTGCTCAGCTTAGCTTGACAAACACGCTAAGAGGTCAGTCTCCGCAGAGGTTATGGGAGGGGCGCCACGTCCCTGAAGGAAACTCATTCTGAGAAGTGGGTAATCCCAGGCAGGGAATGAGGCCGGTGTTAGGGTGAAGCGGGGAGGGCACAGGCCCAGAACCCGCCTTGGGGGCCTCAGAGCGGCTCCTGCAGCGGTAACAAGAGGCCTGACCCCCTGCAGGCAGCCAGCCCAGCAAAAGTAGGTGGCGAATGAGCGGCATTGACAGTGACCTCTACCCGAAAGCTCGCTTCACCCTGGAAGGCAGTGAAAGCAGTTAGGAATGGTGCCGGGACAGGAGGAGGACTCTGTCCCCACCCTGAGGTCAGAGAGGACGGCTGTCTGGCCAGAGCACGCAGCCGACCTCAGAGCTGCCCCTGACACAGCCCCACCAGGCCTTTCAAAAAGTGGCCATCTGCTCACGTGCATAGAAGGGGCTACTCAGTTATGACACAGTCGCTGCGGAAGGTCTCTCCTGAAAGTGACGTGGCTAGAGGGCCCTCTCTTTCCACCGAGATGAGGCAGCAGGCCCAGCATCGGCCACCATGGAGGCAATGAGTAGGGCCCTAAAGGTGCTCATGTGGCCACACAAGGGACCCCGGAATTTCCACTGGCTGCGCAGGCAGTCACCATTCAAGGAAGACCTGAAGCCCCTGCTTTAGTGACTGCAGGGAGGCCACCCCGGAGGTCGCTGGTGGAAGCTGGTCATCCACAGATGGGGAACAGCCAAGTTCATGTTCTTTATGAGCTGGCAGTAAGGGTATGCCTGTGAGGACAGATTCACAGGCAGGTTTTAAGAAATATTTGGTCGGGGGGCATCGGGCTCAGTCAGATGAGTGTCTGACTCTTGATTTCAGCTCGGGTCATGATCTCACGGTTTCATGAGATCAGGTCCCACATCGGGCTCTGTGATGACAGCAGGGAGCCTGCTTTGGATTCTCCCTCCCTCCCTTCCTCTGTCTCTGCCCCTCCCCCGCTGTGTGCACTGTCTCCCAAAATAAATAAGTAAACATTAAAAAAAAGAGAAATATTTAGGGAAGAGAATCTCACAGATAGTCTTTCTTCTATTCTGGGTGGGTAAGGGCTCCTGGCATTAAGGTTTGAATATTAAGGAAGGGTGACTTGATTTTTTTTTTTTTTTGACAGAGAGACAGACAGACAGAGTATGAGCTGAGGAGGATCAGAGAGAGAGGGAGACACAGAATCCAAAGCAGGCTCCAGGCTCTGAGGTGTCAGCACAGAGCCCGACGTGGGGCTTGAACTCACGAGCTGCGAGCTCATGACCTGAGCTGAACTGTACCTTTAACCGACTGAGCCACCCAGACACCTTTGATCTTATATACCAAGTTGGTGAATGGGAAATGTCAATTACATGGATATAGATGCACGTAGTCGAACTACAAATCTTATCACGTCACTCCCCTGCTTAACATCCACCGATGGCTTCCTGTGGGATGAAGCCCAAACTCGATCATAGGTCCCAGGCCTGGAGAGCACAGCACAGCACATCTCTCTTGGGTCCTCCACTGCAGCCACACTGACATCTTCGGGCCTCTAGGCCTTGACACGTGCTTTGGCTTTTGTTTGGAACACTCCCTGATCCAGTCATCTAGATAGTTAGTTCTTGTTTACCCTTAGAGATGTAGCTTGAAATGTCACCTCCCCTGGGAAGTCTTCCTTTGCCCATTCCTCCTCCTAGATCGGATTAAGCCCTCCTGCCCAGTGCTTGGACAATCACAGTATTCCTTGCCCTTTATTGATATGTTCTGCTTAGATAGGGATTCTGTTCCTTGTTACTGCATCCCCGGTATTTGGTGTGTAGAGAGCACATTGTATGTGGTTAGACACATATCTGTCAAAAGTCTGTATGGCGAAGGTATGTAATTTACACAAAGAAATCGTGTTTGTAACCTTGTTACCATTCACCAGTGCTGTAAGCACTGAGCACAGCATTCAAGCACTTTACAATCTAACCCTCATCAGCTCCATCCCATCTGCTTTCTGTTCCCTAAACATGCTTTCCTTTTCATCGATGGTGCCTAACACACAACAGGTGTGCCCTCAGTGCTTATTAAACTGCCCGCGTGATATGCTCCCGGGTCTTTTCACCTTTTTTCCTTCCTTGATGATATGCCTTTCTTTTGCCCCTGCCTGGCCACCTTCCCCCGATCTTCTAAGGTCCCACGGACATGGATATCTTTACGAAGCTATCTCTGTCCCCCCCAAGCACAGTAAGTCTGGCCTCGATGTGTGGCTCCCTGCACCTTGCTCCTGACTCCTCGCGGCTCCTACTGTGTAAAACCATGACATGTCTACAGAGCTGGCTCTCGGACTCACCTTGGATCATTGACGGTACTGGCACCGTGCCTTCTTCCTTCGGTCGGCTCCAGCATCTAGCACAGCCTCTGCTGCATAGCTGATGTTTAGTAAGTATTTGTGGAAGGAATAAAGAGTGAATGGATGCACGAGTAAATAAACGAAGGAAGGAAGTGTACACTTTCGCTCTTGGAAAAGTACCTGGCTGTAAAATCCACTGGAACCCATCCCAATTTCCTGCCACAGACCTACGGAGCCTGTCATTTGCAATCAGAATCAGAGAGATCATCCCAGCATGCTGGGACTTGGTAGAATCCTTTTTTGTTCCTGATGATATCGAGGTCCTAAATGTGCAGGTTATACAGCAAATTGCATAAGAATGAAATGGGTCATGATATTGAGATTGATACCCATGCATTTCAAGGGTCATTAGTCATCTGCATTTGATGTCACCCCTATTTCAGGTGACCTGTAATGCACTTTTCATTTATTTTTTTTAAGTTTATTTATTTTTGATAGAGCAGGGGAGGGGAAGAGAGAGAGGGCGAGAATCCCAAGCAGGCTCTGCATTGTCAGCATGCAGCCTGATGTGGGGCTCGATCCCACGAACCATGAGATCGTGACCTGGGCCAAAATCAAGAGTTGGATGCTTAACCAACTGAGCCACACAGGCATCCCTGCAGTTTTCATTTCTTAACAAAATAATAGTGGTTCCTTAAAATTGTATAGCAGTTCATAGTTTACAATGTCCTGTAAAAAAACACACACAGACAACAACAAACTTCTGAGCTAGGTATTTGTGGTTAAGTAACTCACCAAGATCATTTAGCTCTTAAGCAATGGACTTAAGGCTAGCACTCAAGTTTTATGGCTCTGTGAACTTTCCAGGATACAATATCTGCCTCCAACATCACAATAAACAGTGGTTAAATATTGATTTGAGGCTCGTTCATGGGAAACACTAGTATTTCTAATCGATACCATCATTTCCTACTTCTAAGAATTTTCTGAAGGAGACATAGTCGAGACTTGTCAAACCTCAGGTGATAAGATCTAAGGTAAACTACAGGAAGAACCAGAAGTGTGTGTGTGTGTGTGTGTGTGTGTGTGTGTGTGATAGAGAGAGAGAGAGAGGCATGTCAGTGACTCTGTGTGTGGAATATTTGATGCTTTAGGGCATGCAAAAGTGTGAGCGTGAACAAAATAAACAAATTCTCAATGCATGGTGTCTGCACAGATTATGACCTTAATATTTGCCAGTGAATTAATCTGCCTTGTGTTTAAAAAGTTCTCTGGGCCACCTGGGTGGCTCAGTCAGTTAAGCATCCGACTTCAGCTCAGGTCATGATTTCGCAGTTTGTGGGTGTGAGCCCTGTGTCGGGCTCTGTGCTGACAGCTCAGAGCCTGGAGCCCACTTGGGATTCTGTGTCTCCCTCTCTCTCTGCCCCTCCCCCACTCATGTTTCTTTGAGTTTCTGTTTCTCTCTGTCTCAATAATAAATAAAACATTAAAAAAAAGTTCTCATATAAGTCTTCTGCATTCAGTGAGTATTTCCATAGAGTGACTTTTAAAAGTATAAGTGTGCATTCCAAATAACTACAGTCATTCATACTTTCATTCAATAAAGAATGTCTATGAGTGCCAGATACATAGCGCCCCCTCAATACAGCAGTGATCAGAACAGACAAACCCGGGACCCCTGGGTGACTCAGTCGGTTAAGCATCCGACTTTGGCTCAGGTCATGATCTCACGGTTGGTGGGTTCGAGCCCCGCGTCGGGCTCTGTGCTGACAGCCAGCTCAGAGCCTGGAGCCTGTCTTCGGATTCTGTATCTCCCTCTCTCTCTGACCCTCCCCTGCTTGCGTTGTCTCTCTCTGATTCTCAAAAATAAATAAAACACATTAAAAAAAAAAAACCCAAAAACAAAATCGACAAACCCTAACCTCTTGGAGTTTATATTCCTTTGGGGGTAAGAGAGAAGGATAACTATGCAGTTATATAGTTATATAGTATATTAGATGATAACTGGCATGAAGACAAATGTGGGAAGAAATGGAGCTGAGGGATGCCAGGGGTGAGTGGGGCTGGAATTTGTTTATTTTTAAAGTTTATTTACTTATTTTGAGAGCACGAGTGGAAGAGGGAGAGAGAAAGAGAGAGAATCCCAAGCAGGCTCTGCACTATCAGCACAGAGCCCGACATGGGGCTCCAACTCACAAGCCGTGAGATCATGACCTGAGCCAAAATCGGGACTCAGACGCCCGACGGACTGAGCCACCCGGGTGCCCCAGGGGCTGGAATTTAAATCAGGGTGTTCAGGCAGGTGGCATTGGAGCAAACCTCTGAGAACAAGAATGAACTGTGAGGCTACCTTGGGGGAAAATCTTCACCTTTTCGATGAATGCTCACAATTTAAACAATAAATTCCCCCCCCCACAAAAAAAAAAACTTTCCCCGAGTGGCTCATGTCCACTTTGCTGCCCTGTAAGAGGGGATACGTCAGGTGAGGTCATGGTTTCCGGGGTATCGGGCACCTCTGTGACTCTCAGTGCTGCACAACAGTGTAGCCACGTCCGTGGGGGCTGAGACCGTTCAAGTTCAGGGAGCTATTTGCTCCTTCGCCCAGTGGCCCCAGATCTTTCTTTCACACCGACTCTGCCACCCAGGCAGTGTGGCTGGGGCACTGTCTCTGGGTCGCCACCCTGCACCTTTTATCTGCTGTGTCTAACATGCCGTGGGTTTGTGAGGACTGGGTCCAGGAGAAAACAACCCAGGCAAAAGCTGAAATTTTACTGCCAGGGGCTCCGGGACATCCGCTCCGCCTCCTCAGATAAGACCTTTCGTGCCTATTTGTTCATTCGAGACTTCTTTTCCGACTGTCTGAATGCCAGATAACTGAACCCCTGAATCTGCAATAGATTTCTTTCCTTTTAGGCCTCAGATCCATCTTCTGTCTGATTTCAACAGAGTATCTTGCCAGAGACAAGTTAATGCCTAAGTCCCACTGCTGTGGCCGAGACAGATTTTGATGGAGCAGCAGGTGGGGAGAAGGTTCCGGAATATGATCCAAGAGCTCCCAGATGCAGAGAGAGGACCCAGCAACAGAGGACAGGGACTGCTTTTATTTTCCTAACCGGTGCCGCTCTCTCGCACAACCCAGTACTGGCCCAGAGCACTGTTATTACGTGTAAACCTCAGGGCAGGTAGAATGAAAAGTACTCTAACAGAAGCTCCCGAAAAGTGCCTGGGAATTCATAATAAGGAATAAATTCTTAGTAGGCAGTTTGGGGAGGGTCTGCAGAAGAGGTGGTGTTTGAGTTAAGCTTTGCAAGATGAATGAGGTCTTCAGAGGTAAATAAACAGGACACTTTTCCAGCCCAAGGGGACAACACGAACAATGGCCTGGAGGGGTGAAATGCATATAGTTTATTGACCAAAAAAGGGGGGGGGGCACCTGGGTGGCTCAGTCGGTTAAGCGTCCCACTTTGGCTCAGGTCATGACCTCTCAGTCCATGAGTTTGAGCCCCGTGTCGGGCTCTGTGCTGACAGCTCAGAGCCTGGAGCCTGCTCTAGATTCTGTGTCTGCCTCTCTCTCTGCCCCTCCCCTGCTCTCTGTCTCTCTCTCTCCCTCTCTCAAAAATAAACATTTAAAAAATCTTTAAAAAAGAAAAAAGGGGAGAGAATGGTTCATAGAACTTCACTTTTCAAGCACTTTTGACCTGAAATCTAGGGTCCTTTGGGTAATATCCTTGCCTAAGACCCTGCTTTTTTTTTTTTCTTTTCTTTCTCCAAGTTTCCATTTTTGCAACATTCACATGCCCTAAAGGCATCAACTACCAACTAATAATTCAATGGTGCTGGGCTTGCGGGGGTACAGAGGAGAAGTGGGGAGAGGGGCTGTGAGTTAGCAGGGTCCAGCCGGAAGTGAGCCTTACCCAAACTCCAGAAAGTGGATTTTAACCCACAGGGCCGTGTTTCCCAAAACACATTGTTTGGAGGAGCAGTTCTGAGGGCCATTGCTTGGAGTTGCTTAAGAAGGCTCCTTTGGTCAAACGGATTTTGGAAATTTGCTGGGCTCCATGAGCCTGAATGGGTCTCTTTCCTCTGGGATCATCGGGGCACGGGGACTCTGCCCGGGGGAGAGAGGCAGAGAGGGTGGCATTCTCTGAACTCAAGTGACACGGCCTGGGGTTTCTGCGTCTCAGAGGAGAGGGGGCACTCGGGGACACACTGCTGTAGCTCAACAAGGAGGCGTGGAGAAGCTTTTCGAGCTGGGGAATAACACCAGCCACAGAGAGGCATCTTGGAGAGACCACTGAGTGAGCCCTGTAGGGTGTGGATGCGTGGTCACCCCAGGGAGCAGCCACCAGAGGTGATGAGTCCTGTCTCTGGCAGGGGTGGGGAGGCCGGTTCATGTCTAGATGACCCCTTCTCAGAGGCCCAGCTGGACGGCAGGCTGGTGTGGGCTCCTTTTCACGTCTGATCTAAGCCCCACGGCGTGCCAGCTGTGAGCAGCTGACTCAGGTCTCCAGCTTCCGCGCTCCGAGAGGCTGCAGAGTGGACAGGGGTCGGGCAAGCTGAAACCAAAGTGGTACACATTGTCTTGTGCCCTCTGAGGAATGCTGTTTTCACCAGAGGGGAAAGAGCAGCGGAATGGAAGCTGCCGGCCCTGCCTGGCCAGGAGAAGCTTCTAGAGCCCGCCTTTGTTTGAGTCTGAATCCTCTATTTGACATATGGGGAAACTGAGGCCCGAGAGGAAGGGACATGCCTCCACTCACACAGCTAGCCCCACCATCAGATAACTCTGTGTGGTCACGATCTCCAAAACAGCTTCGCGTTAGCATTCTTACTGTTAAACGTTATCACTTTTTTCAAGTGTTTTGACTTAGTGCCCAGGACCCTTCGGGGTGATATTCTTGCTCAGGTGCCAGTAAAAAAAAAGTTTTCTGGATTGATATTTTTTACAGTCTTTTTTTTTTTTCAAGTCACTTTCTTTTGATTATCTTGCCTTTGGCTTTCCTGCGAACAAAGAGAGTTTAAAATGCAAGTAGGCTAATGGCAGGAACGTCCTTTGCCAAGATTTGAATAGCGCCAACGAGATCTCTCACCAAACGGTTTCCTTTCCCAGTAAATTTTCCCTCATCCTTCACTTGACAAGTGACCTTCAGAGAAAGGATTCGGATTCGCAAAAGAGAGGAGGCAGCTGCCATCGGAAGATAAAGACAGGGACCCTCGTAAGGGGTAAGAGGAAATTCGAATCTGAGTTCTCCCTCGGCTTCCGGGGCCTTGAGGAAGTCATGTTCCTTCCCTTTGCCGTCAATGTCCCTTGACTTCCCACAGGCAACTTCTGCTCTGGCCAGATGTTTAGTCTTGGTCCCCAGAACCGACCAAACTTCCCCTGCTCGGTCCCCTCAAGGCTCTGCTCATTGGAGCGTTGTGCTGTTCCGGCCCCTCCTGTGTCCTTCAGATCCCTGCCTCTGCCCCGAGTATGTCCCTAACTTCTCCAATTCAGACTGTCTGTTTGGAATGCTTAGTACTTGATAGGATGTCCAAACAGAATGGCTCCTTAGAGGTTATTGACTCTATTTTTTTTTTGTTTGTTTGTTTTAGGAGAGTGGAAATAGAGGCAGAGAATGGGAACAGGATTTGCCCGAGATCGCACAGTTAACAAATGGAAAAGTTGGGACTCGGTTTTCTTGATTCTTGACCCATGCCCATTTTTTAAAGTTTTGTTTTTTATTTATATAAGTAATCTCTACACCCAACATGGAGCTCGAACTCACAACCCGAGATCAAGAGTCTCACGCTCTCCCAACTGAGCCAGCCAGGCGCCCTGACCCACGCCCATTTTTTGGTATCGATATGGTTTATACCAGCTATTACATTCACTTTCCACTTAAGAATTATAATAAGCAGTGGTACCTGGGTGGCTCAGTTGGTTAAGCAGCCAACTTCAGCTCAGGTCATGATTTCATGGCTTGTGAGTGCTCATGAGGGCTCGTGAGTTCAAGCCCTGCGTCGGGCTCTATGCTGACAGTGCAGAGCCTGGAGCCTGCTTCGGATTCTGTGTCTCCCTCTCTTTCTGCCCCTCCCCCACTCACACTCTGTTTCTCTCCCTCAAAAATAAATAAACATGAAAAAATTCATTCATTTATTCAAGTAGCCAATGTTTATTGAGGGCCATGTTCAAGCACAATGCTACATACTATTATTCCCATTTCATAGTGGAAGAATGTGACACTGAGAAGTCCCATGACTTGCTCCAATTTACTGCATAAATTGATTCAATAGGAAACAGAACTGATTCAGGTGGTTTCCATGAAGGAGCTCTTTCCAGAGGTGTGGACGGAATTGAGGCACCCAGACATCAGTAGCAATGAGTTCAGTCAGTCAGTCAGCTCTTCGTTCTAGCAAATCCATAAGCTGAACACTTACTCCTTGCCAGGGCCTGTGTGTACGTCTCCCTACCCTCCTCCCCAAATAATGAGGTTAGTGACTTTGTCTCACTTCTCTTTGAATTCCCCAGTCACAGTCCCTGGTGGCTGGTGGGCAGTCCAGCCATGTTGATGATAAAGAGCTCCCGGGAACCACTGGGAAGCTGCACTGAAGGAAGCCTCCAGAACACGCCCTGTTGGTGCCTGAATCGCCTTCATGTGGTCTGGGAAGGAGAGTGTGCATCATATTCGGGGGCTGAGGTCTCTGATGCTCTGGGAATTCTTACCACTTCCCACGACAGAGCTGGGAGGCCAGTGTCTTGCTTCCAGAACATCTCCACTATTTCCTCGCTCTTGGCTCTCCGCTCTGGCTGCAGAGTCCCAGGCCATGTCCGTGAGGGCACACGAAAGCCGAGCTTGGCCCTTTCCTTCAGACTGGTGGCTCACGCCTTCCCTGTGTCGTGGTGACAGAGTGATGTATGTCAAGGTTTGAACGGCTTTATCTCACGGGTTCTGCTGGGCTACAGCAAACAATGACTGTGTGTAAACAGCCCGGCCCTGTTCAAACACCATCGGTGAGAATGTCAACAAGAGATGGAAAGATTTGAAGACTGTGGCCATTGGCATTCTGCCTCCTGTGCTTGTCACAGTATATTTCTTTCCTTTTTTCTTTTTCTTTTTCTTTTCTTCTCTTCTCTTCTTTTCTTTCTCCTTCTTTTCTCCATTCTCTTTCTTTGTTTCTTTCTTTCTCTTTCTTTTTTCCTTTCTCTCTCTTTCTTTGTTCTTTCTTCCTCTCTCTCTCTCTTTCTTTGTCTTTCTCTCTCTTTCTTTCATTTCTTTCTTCCTCTCTTTATTTCTTTTTCCTTCTGGAAAAGTGCAAAAGAATCACAGAGGACTATTCCTATCACTTGCTTCTGTTTTATGTTTTTAAACCCCTCTCTATTTTTATCTATGTCCAAATACACTTATGGCATGTAGATACAATAGGTGATCTTTGTTACTTAGGCCTAGCAAAATCTGTAGGTCATCCTTGACACCTCCTTTCTCTTCTCCTCTGTGCCCAGATGCAAGGTGGGGACTCTAGCAGGATTTAAAAGAAAGGACTTTGAAT
Source organism: Hyaena hyaena (assembly GCF_003009895.1). Classification (NCBI taxonomy): domain Eukaryota; kingdom Metazoa; phylum Chordata; class Mammalia; order Carnivora; family Hyaenidae; genus Hyaena; species Hyaena hyaena. Next base: position 2,859,823 of record NW_024080686.1, on the reverse strand, counting down.
GTGTGCCGGGAGTCATATTAGTATAGCCCCCTCACATACGTTTTCTTGTTTTAACACTGGAATCAATTCTACAGAGTAGATTTTACAGATGAAGGAGTGGAGTTCAGCAAGGTTAAGTGACTTGCCCGGTCACACAGCCCATCAATGGTGGCACTGAAGCCTGAACCCACATCTCATGTGTCCAACTTCTATCTCCCTCATTGGGTTTTGCCACTTCGGATAAAGGAGAAAAATGGGCCCCGTGCCCAGTGGTGATGAGAACAAGGATCTACCAGAGAGAGTGCTTCTACATTCACCTGCTTCCAAGAATTACCACAAAAAACACTTAGCAAAATGGCCACAAAGAATCCTGAAAATCTTAAGGGTTGGGGACGGGCAGAATAAAACCTGACCAGGCCAAGTGGCCATCCTTTGGAAGAACAAGTGTTTTCTCTCTACCAGTTGTGAGCCTGTAGTTTTCGTGGTACAGTGTCACTCCTACCAAACCACACACATGAGCGCCTGAACTATAAGCCTGTGTGTCAGGGAGAATCCTTATTTGTTTTTAAAAAAAAGCTCTGGGGCGCCTGGGGGGCTCAGTCAGTTAGGCGCCCGACTCTTGATCTCGGCTCAAGTCATGATCTCATAGTTGGTGAGTTCCTGCCCCGCATGGGGCTCAGCACTGATGGTGCACAGGCTGCTTGGGATTCTGTCTCTCCCTCTCTCTGCCCCTCACTTGTTTGTGCGCTCTCGCTCTCTCAAACTAAATAAATATACTTTAAAAAAAATAGCTTTTACCCTTGATCTCAGTTGGGCCCTTCCTTCCTCCTTGGTCTCGTTTTCCCAGCTTTTATTCATCCTTTCAGATCCCATCAGAATTCTCACTTGTTGGGGCGCCTGGGTGGCTCAGTCGGTTAAGTGTCCAACTTTTGCTCGGGTCATGATCTCACAGTTCGTGGGTTCGGGCCCCGTGTTGGGCTCTGCTGACAGCTCAGAGCCTGGAGCCTGCTTCTGATTCTGTGTCTCCCTCTCTCTCTGACCCTCCCCTGCTCATGCTGTGTCTTTCTCTCTCTCTGAAATAAATAAAACATTTAAAAACATTTTAATTAAAAAAAAGAATTCTCACTTGTTCATTAACCTTCCCTGATCCCCATCTGGACTTGGCCCCGTTATAATTCTCTTAGCATCTTATTGTTTTCGTCGTAGCTTTTACCATGTCTGTAATTATTTATGTGATTATTCATGTCATATTCGTCCCCTTCATCGTAACCCTAATGAGGGTCCACAGAGACTATTTCTCTGCTGTTTATTGCTGGGTGACCAGTAACATACGTGTCTTTGTTGAATGAATAAATGAGTAAATGATCCTGTCGGCTTCTGGACCACCTGTTGGATATGCTGAGAGCTGCACGAGCCGTCTCTTTCTGGCTCTCACAAAAGCCCTACTGAGAGGAGCTGAAGCTCAGAGACGTGAGTGAATCTGCGTACAGCTAGGAAAGGATGGGGTGAGGCGTGGAATGAGGTTCCTGTGACTCTCCTGCCAGCCTGTGCGGCGGTGTGGCCCGGACTGGCCTGCAAAGCTGAGCTCATAGCTCTGACTCTCGGGGGGCCCGCCCCCTGTCTTCACTTCATGAAGGCCCGACTTCATTTAGAGGCCAAAGTGGCAACTGCAATATTACAAGAGCAACCTTAGCAATCAAAGGGCCACTTAGGGGCCAGGAAGTTAAAAGTGGTTTCTCAGGGCTCCTGGGTGGCTCAGTCGGTTAAGCGTCCGACTTTGGCTCAGGTCATGATCTCATAGTTCGTGGGTTCAGGCCCCACATCGGGCTCTGTGCTGACAGCTCAGAGCCTGGAGCCTGCTTCGGATTCTGTGTCTCCCTCCCTCACCGCCCCTCCCCTGCTCGTGCTCTGTCTCTCTCTCAAAAATAAACATTAAAAAACAAAGTGGTTTCTCATTTCACAATAAGGCAAGCTTTTATGGAAACTAAGTGTTATCCCTGTGGGCTAACGACCAACCACCTTCCAGGTTTTTTTCTTTGGATGCTTTGCAAGTTTTTAATTACTCACGAGCATAAACCACCTAATTACAAATGGTGGCCTGTGGATTATGAAAACGGCTCCCAAACTGGCTTCCTTCCACCTTTCCTTCATCATACGGCTGCTGAGTCCCAAGTGCCACCCCCATCGTGCCCGTCATTGCTGGTGACTTCCCTGGTGCCCACCACACAGGGGACAGAATCAGAGGACGGTGGCCTCCGCCAGTATCTTCAATTCCAGTGAGTCCCAGAAGGCAGCAGAGGCTTAGTGACGTCTCGCTTTACGTTAGTCCAGACTCTACGCCTTCCCTGCTCAGCTCTCCTTCTCACCACACACCCACCTACTCTCTACTCATTACTTATTTTTCCTTTTATTTACCTCATAATTTCCACATCTGTTTCTGTCTTGCTTAGAAGGCTCTTCTCTGTTTCTGAACCCTACTGAATCCGACGGACCCGGGTCATATGCCACATGTCCTTTTCCTGATCCCCTTGCTAGAAGATCTCTAGCTCCAGGACCCTTCCATCCTCTTTGCATATAATTTGTGATTTTTTTTTCAGGCACTCACATTTCCTGAATCACAATTTTACTTGCGGGTTTTTTGGTATGTACGTTCATTCAACCATATGGTCGTGAAACAAACACCGAGTATCTATTCAATTACCATTTCTAAAATGTATTTTTTATTTTAAGTAGGCTCCACACCCAACGTGGGGCTTGAACTCATGACCCTGAGATTAAGAGTCGCGTGGGGCGCCTGGGTGGCTCAGGCGGTTAAGCGTCTGACTCTTAATTTTGGCTCAGGTTGCGATTCACAGCTTGTGAGATCAAGTCCCAGGTTGGGCCCTGTACTGACAGATTAGGATTCTCTCTCTCCCTCTCTCTCTGCCCCTCGCCAGCTCATGCACACATGCATGAGATGTCTCTCTCAAAATAAGAAAAATTAAACAAAAAAAAGTCACATGCCTCACTGACTGAGCCAGCCAGTGGCCCCCATTTGTGATTTCTTTTTTTTTTTTAATGTTTATTTATTTTTGAGAGAGAAAAAGAGAGAGACAGAGTGCAAACAGGGGAGGGCCAGAGAAAGAGGGAGATAGAACCCGAAGCAGGTTCCAGGCTTTGAGCTGTCAGTGCACAGCCCATGGGGCTTGAACTCACAAACCATGAGACCGTGACCTGAGCTGAAGTCAGATGCTTAATCGACTGAGCTACTCAGGCCCCCCTCCTCCATTTATAACATCTTGATTGCAAGCTCTGTGTAGGAAGAATCCATACTCACTGTCTTTTTGTAGCTGCCAAAGACCCAGCACAATGCTCAAGCTGAATTTAGATGGGGAGCAGCACATGGGGGACTGGACAGGAGGGCGGCCCAGAGGGGGAGGCTAGAGAGGTAAAACAGCACTAGCAAACTCAGAGAGGGGAGGGCATGGCTTCTTTTGGGAACAGTGTGTTCTATACGGTGTAAAGTCTGCTGGACCAATGTATTTAAAGAATGGAATGGTAGGAAAGGACTCTTCGCACGGTGGATGGTAAATGATGGGAAGTCACTAATTTACTCCAGATACATAACAGACCCATTTGGGGGGCTGTTAAAAACACCAAAAAGAAAAGAAAAAAAAAGAAAAAAAAAAAGAAAGATACTGCTCTTTTCATGTAGGTGAGGTAAGCACCTTGCTAAATATTTTGTTCAAAGCACCAGGGATCCAGAGCTCGGGAAGAGTCAAGCCCTTCAGTCAAGGAACAGAGGAGGGGGATGAGAGGCTTGGTGGATGGAGAAGGGAAGGAGGGATGACATTCCGCATGGGTGGAAATTTGCTTAACCAATGAGTGAAGAAGAGAAGAGCCAAGTCGGTTCAGTTTGAGAAGTAGGGAGGAGCAGGGAAAGAAACATCTGGAGGCTGAGGACACCTTGTCAAAAGGCCCAGATTCCAGGCTGAGGATTTCAGCGTAATCACAGAATATCCAATGGGTTTTTTGAGCAGGGAAATCTCATAAAGCATCCTGAGGACATTTCCATCTCACTAATGGGGAAAATAAGATCGCCAGAGATGACATCAAGGTCTCTCGCCAAACTGGTGGGACCAGGTTCAGAGCTGAGCTTTCCAGTTCTTGAGACCATTCTTCTCCAACATATATATGCGTATATTTTTGGAGTGACTTACCATTTACCTCCAAGTACACTTTCGAGCCATGACGAGCTTTATTCTCCTCTGAGTTATCATTCATAGCATACTAGTGAATAATTGGTCTTGGACGCATCCAGAATCTTTCATCTAGAGATCTTAAGGGGCCTTAACGACAATCAAGCTTCATTATTTCTGTTTTGTGTATGAGGAAACTGACTCACAGAGGACACAGGAATTTTCTCATTCATGCTGAGAGTTATTACCAGAACCACGAATGAAACCTAGGATGAAACCCTAATTCATAAACCATTAAACCGCGTACCCTTTATAGTAGTGGAGTTTACTATTATAATGACACCTTTGCACTGAGAGTTCATTCCTTTATTCTATTATTAAATCTTGGCTTATGTGGGGCAGAGTTGTTATGCAAAGTGAAGCGAGAAAAGTTGTTGCGTGTTTTGGTGATGCCCAGACCATTCAGAGTGTCTTGTTTTCATCCATCCACGCATCCATCCATTCATTAACTCATTGATTCATTCCATTATCATATATCTGAGTCCCTATTACAGCAACTGGAGAATGGGCAGAGTAATGGTACCATTAGCAAAAGGCTGTTTTGAGAAAGAAGTAAGATAATCTCTATAAAGCGCATTGTCTAGCACATGGTAAGCCCTTATTCAAAAGAATAATTATTGTCATTAAACAAGTAATTTCAAGTGCCACACGGAAAGACAAAATTAAAAAAGGGTTCTTTCACAGCCCTGTTTATGGGTGGAGAAGGTAAGCCTGTATCTGAAGGGTGGATTAATTCATGAGAAAGAGGTAGTGTCCTCAAATTAAAAACTGGAACAGAGAAGATGTGTCTCACGTAGACCAAATTGGGGTTCTTTGAGTTTGGACTACAAAGTGTGAGGAGAGCTGGGAAGGTACTGCTCGGTAGTGGATATAAAACTGACGCCAACCACTTAGAAATGGGCTGAGAATGAGGAGACACAGAAAAGAAACAGAGACAGGGGCACCTGGGTGGCTCAGTCGGTTAGGTGTCTGACTTTGGCTCAGGTCATGATCTCGCATTCCATGGGTTTGAGCCCGGCATTGGGCTCTGTGCTGATAGCTCAGAGCCAGGAGCCTGCCTCAGATTCTCTGTCTCCCTCTTCTCTAACCCCCTCCCAAAGTAAATAAATATTTTAAAAGTTTTAAAAAACCAGACAAAAATGCAGATGAAATGAGATGGAGCTGCTAAGTCTTGCACATCTACCTAGTGATTTATGTTAGAATCAAAGCCTTAGAGACTGATAGGCTGGCCTGTTTAAATTCCCTGTATTCTCTGTTTATTTTCCCAATACTCTTCCTTCATCTTGAACACAATTTTTGTCCAAGTTCCCACCTGTGCATCGGTGCTCAGAATATATCAGAGACAGTGTTAAAAAGGAGCAGCCAAGCTCAGATGGAGCCACAGAACAGCAAGAATACCCCCTGAGAAGTGAAAACAAAGGAGACCTTCTTTATGTGACTCATTTGGGATGGGTTATGTTTGATATTACTAGGAAACTGCCATTTCATGGAGCCTTTTGCAATTTCAGTCTTCTGTATGTCCTAAAAACTGGGTTTACAATCTTTCCCAGTCCGGACACAAAATCTAGAAGTTGTTAAGGAAAATGTTGATAGATTTGGTTTCATAAAAGATAAAAGTCTTGTGTGACAGAAAGTACCAAAGCCAAAACTGAATGACAAGCAACAGACTGGAAAAAATATTTGCAAACTATAACACAGATTTTAACATTATAATAAAAAGGGATATCTACATTAAAAAAAAAACTCCTATAAATCAATAAGAAAGCCCAATGGACAAAATGTATAAGCAGATAATTTCAGAAGAAATAGAAACACAAAATGCTCATCTTCAATAGTAATTAAGGGAATACACTGAAAACATGTCATTTTGTTTGTCCATCAGATTGGCAAAAATTAAAAAAGGTTTCTAACAGTGAATACTGGCAAATGTAAAGGTAGTTTTTTCTACTGACAGTGAGAATGTCAACTGGTGTAGCTTTATTTTTTTATTATTTGTTTTTTAAAATTTGTAAAAAATGTTTTTAAAATTTATTGCTGAGAGAGAAGCAGCATGAGCAGGGGAGGGGCAGAGAGAGAGGGAGACAAAGAATCCGAAGCAGGCTCCAGGCTCTGAGCCAGCCATCAGCACACAGCCCGACGCAGGGCTTGAACCCATGACCGTGAGATCATGACCTGAGCTGAAGTCGGATGCTCAACTGACTGAGGCACCCAGTGCCCCTTATTTGTTTTTAAAGTTTATTTGAGAGAGTGTGTCCATGCGTGCGTGCGTGTGTGTGTAAGTGTGTGTGCAAGAGCACAGGAGAGAGGCAGAGAGAGAGAGAGAGAGAGAGAAAGAGAAAGAGAATTACAAGCAGGCTCTGCACTGTCAGCAAGGAGCCCAACTAGGGGCTTGATCCCATGAGCTGTAAGATCATGACCGTCATGGCCTGAGGCAAAACCAAGAGCCAACCGTTCAACCAACTCAGCCACTCAGGGGTCCCATCAAAAGGTGTAGCCTTCTGTGTTTTAAGTTTATTTATATTTTGAAAGAGACAGAGAAAGCATACATAGGAGGGGAGGGGGAGGGGGAGAATCCCATGAAGGCTCCACACTTTCAGCACAGAGTGCTGAAAGCCAATACAAAGCCAATGTGGGGCTTGAACTCATGAAACGTGAGATCATGACCTGAGCCGGTATCAAGAGTTAGACACTTAACCTACCAAGTCACCTAGGACCCCTGGTGTAGCCTTTTTAGAGGACAGTTTGATAGAATCTATAACTATTTAAAGGATGCCTATCTTTTGATACAACAATTTCACTTTTAAGAATCTATGCTATTTGAGAAGGTCCACATGAAGGCGAAAAACACAAGGATGTCAATTGCAACAATGTTGTGACAGGGAGAAAATACTGGTAACATCTAGGCACCTCTCCTCCTCTAGGCACTTTGTAACAGACTATATGAGGAAACAGATACTGACACTAGGGTCTGGAAGAGACAGAATTTCAGTCCAGTTTGTCTCCAGAGTGTTCTTAACTACTATGGTCTCTACAGGAGAGTAAATAAAGTCTGGGGCATCCATACCACGGAATATAGTCCAGCAGTTCAAAAGGATGAGTTAGGTCTCTGTGTACAGCTATGGCGATCTAAGACATGTTATTAATTAAGGGAAAAATCAAGTTGTGAGAAAGACTATGATCTGATATAATACCTTCTATGTGGGAAAAAGGTACGTTTGTGTATAAATACAAATATGTATGTCCAAACATAAGGTAAAGGCTTTGAATGACAGGAGAATGAGTGATGTGTAGAGAGATTTGGGAGAGTAATTTTTTGAGGCATGTCTTATACATGTCTGGTTTAACTTTTATAAGAATGCATTTGTGCATTGCTTTGGTAAAAAAAAAAAAAGAATTGTTCTGTTGACCAAGGGAAAAAAAAAGTTTAACTCCTATTTACAGATCAGTCTTCTTTTCTTCCATGCGAACAACGGTGTAGGTCTTGGATAAAAATCGTCTACAGTAGGGCTTTTTCTAGCCTATTGGAGAAGGTGCCCATTGACTGTATCTTATGGATCACGACCTTTTCTTCTCAAATAAGGTTTTTACATAGAGCACTTGGGAACATGACTTCCTGTTAGCTCACGAAGCACCATAAAAATATATGGCCAGCCACTGAGAAATTAATTTGGAAACTGAGAGGCACGTGGTGCTCCGTTCGCTTTTCATATTTTATTGTCTTCAGGGTAAAAGATCTACAATGGTGGATTCTCTCTTATTTTGCTCCAGTGCACAAGCAGGGGCGTCTGGCGCGCTCTGTTTTCTTGGTGTGGTTGGGGAGGTAGGAATGAGTTATTCAACACTCAACAGATGTAAAAGACTTACCTTTTGACCAGAAGTCAGTGTGATTATCTGGGAGGAAAAGGCTGTACAAGATCTTCCAGGGCCTCTTCCTGCTTAAGTCCAAGTGGCTTTGACAAAAAGCAACACCATGTTGCCACTGGAGCATTTAGTGATTAAATTGCTACAAGGTTCAGGCTTTAGAACTCAGACTGATTTGTGAGCTTGATCTCTCACCGTCAGTGAGAAAAGTTCGAAAGATTCTTATTATTTAATGGGTAACAGATTGTAGCTTTTTTGGAGTGGCCCATCTAGCTGACTACAGTTTTCCAATTTTTGATATTTTCATGTGGTCTTAAGCATCTTAACAGAAAAAAAAAACCCTCTTATTCATTTGAAGACTGCGTTCTCGTTTCTGCAGGTGCTCGCTTTACATAGTTCTAAGTGGTGTGTACAAACTATTTCGTATGTGTTGTTCATTCAGCCTTATTTCCAATCCATCTTTTCACGGACTTGCCAAAATTTCATGCGCTTGACAGAAACCCAAAATACCTTCCAGGATTCTTGCTGTTAATGTGACAGAGCTTGGATTATTCTCCAACCGTTGGACAACTGGGCCCATTCTAGGTTTTGGTCATTATGAGCATTCTGAATAGCCCTGCTATAAACATCTTTATGCAAGTTCTCTCCCCATCCCATCCCTCCCCTCCCCTCTCCTGCGGATCATTTCCTTAGAAACGTATTTCCTTAAATGGGTTTACTGGGTCAAAGGGGCTCAATGAACAATTTTATAGCTCTTGGCACATATTTTTCAGATTGCGCCCAGAGTGGATCTGGCCAATGGCACGGGCCGCGAGAGGGCAGGAATGCGGAGGAGCGGCCCCTATAACCACCCCTCTTCCGTCCCCCCTCCCCCGCCCCCAAAGGCAGGGACCTGGAGAAGGCCTTCGGGTGGAAGCGTTTTTCTACCGCCCTCCGGTTCCCTTCCCGATCGGCGCTGCAGCCCAGGCCGGGAGACTGCTGGCGACGAGCACAAAGGTTTTCGGATTCCAGGGCTTGTGCCCTGGGGGCGGAAGCAACTCGTCCAAGCCCTCCGTCCCAGGACAGGGTTCCCGTTTCCGACCTTCCGACTCCCGCTGCACGCCCCCCCCGCCCCTCCCACTAAAACCTCCCCGGCCCCGGCAGGCCCCGGGCCAGCGCACGGCTCCGCGGGCGAGGGCAGACGCTGGCGGTCGCTAGTATGTCGGCGCGGGTGAAGCCAGGCCCGCATAGCTGCGCGCTGAGTCAGCGGGGGCGGGCCGGCCCCCCCCCGGCCCCCCAGCCCCAGCCTCCACGACCCCCCCCGGGCGCTGCGGCGGCGGCGGCGGCCGCCAGACCCCCGACTCCGCGGGGTCGCCCTCCGCGCCGGCGTCGGGCGGGAGCCGGGCGGCCGGAAGCCCCCCGCGCCGGGCGCGCTCTCCCCTCCCCCGGCTGGAGCCCGGCGGGTCAAGTGAGGCGGTGACCGCGCGCCCGGGAGTTTACCCTCGGAGAACTCAAAGGAGGGGGAGGAGGAAGCGGGAAAGGAAGGAGGCTCCAAAAGGAGAAACGCGGAGCGGCGCAGACGGGAGGAAACGAAAAAAAAAAAAAAAAATGGAGGCGAAGGGGCGACAGGAGGCGGAGGCCGGCGGGGGCGGCGGCGCGCGCGCGCGCGGGGGACGGGGCGGGGCGAGCGGGGGCGCGCGCCGGCGGCCGCGGCCCGAGGGGCTTGTGGGTAGCGGCTGCGCGCGGCCGGAGACGGGCGCCGCGCGGGAGTGTGTGAGGGGAGCGGGCTTGTGGGACCGAGGCGGCCGCGGCGAGCATGGGGGCGGGCTGGCGGCGGCGGCCGTAGGTGTCTGAGCCCGGGCTTCAGCCTCCCGGAGCCCCAGAGGGCGGGGCGGTCCGGGCCCGGCGGTGGCCGCGCCGCTTCCCCGCTCCCGCCCTCGGAGTCCTGAGGGAGCTCGCGGCGGACGAGCGGACCGGGCGGCGCGAATCTGACTGAGGGGCGGGGACGCCGTCTGCTCCTCGCCGCTCCCGGCCGGGCCGGGCGGCCCCTCGGACGGCCCCAGGCCCGGGCCCGGCGCCGAGACCCGAAGCCGGAGCTAGAGGCGCGCGGTGGGCCCTTGGCGGAGCCCCGCCCGGAGCCGGCGGTTCGGGGGAGGCGGGGGGGTGGGGGGACGGCGCTAGGCCCCGAGGCGCCCGGGCCGGAGCGCGGGGAGCGGGGGTGCGGGGCCGGGCGGCGGCGGCGGCATGAGCCGGCCCCCGGCGACGGGGAAGATGCCCGGCGCCCCCGACGCCGTGCCGGGGGACGGGGCGGGCGCCAGCCGCCAGAGGAAGCTGGAGGCGCTGATCCGAGACCCTCGCTCGCCCATCAACGTGGAGAGCTTGCTGGTAGGTGGCCGGGGCCCGGGCGCCCTCCCCGCTGTGCGCGCGCCTGCCCCAGACCCCCCCTCCGTGCCCACCCACCCGTGGGAGGGAGGTCTCGCCCCACCCCGCCCAGCTTCCGGCAGCCGGGCCGGGCCGGAGTTCCCGCGGCGGAGACCCACGTTTGATTCTTGCCTCCTGCCTCCCGGCGCCGGTGTCATCTCCGGCTGCCCCTTCCTCGGAGCCCGGGGAGGGAGCACCCCTCTTCTCCCTTCCCGCGGCGTGCGGTGCGGGGACGCGGGGTCGCTGCTCGGGCTGCTCCCCCCCATTCCCGGCGGGAGTACCCCCACCTGGGGTCGGTGACCAAGGGCGGTCCTCGTTCCCCCTTCAGTCGGCCCCCTCGAAACGCGTTGCCCGAGTTCTCTTGCGGGCTCAGTTGTCCTTGAACGCCGGCGGCCGCAGCGAGTGCGTTTTAACGTCTGGAAACGTAAGTGGCCGCGGTGGTTGAGCCCGAGTCCGCCTGGATTGCGGAGGAGGAGAAATCTCTCCTTTCCATTGTGTCTTTTTCCCAAGGCAGCCTGTGCAGTACAAACGGGGAACCACGTAAAGACCGTCGACTAAGAAAGGAGTCGGTCTGTGTCACCAAGTTGAAGTGCACCGTGTGTGTGTGTGTGTGTGTGCGCGCGTGTGTGCGCGTGTGCGCGCGCTTATTCCTTACTTCTGTTAGGGTAGACGTTGGTGTTTCACAGGCAGCTTGATGAGCGTGCAGCAGAGAGGCTGCTTTGTGGAGAAACGGGGTGCGGGTTTGGGCCCTGGGGGGGGGGGGCAGAAGGTGGAGAGGATGCCGCGGGTAGTCGGTGAGTCAGTGATGCCCCGGAGGACCGGAGTCCGAGCGGGCGATCTGTGCTCGGGTCCCCTAGGTGCTCGGATCGGCGCCCCGCTTCCAGAAGCCTGGCGCGCCTGCACGCGGAGAAGGCGGTGTCCCTCCCCAGCCGGCGGTTCACTGACTTTTCTCCAGAAGTCACTGGTTACCCTTTGAGGTTTCTGGCATCGTTTTCCGAGTGACTCAGTGCCGTTTGGCCAGAGCTTTTGCAGGAACTGAGTGGAGCGCGTCTGTGCAGTGAGCACGGTGCGGCGAGGGACCGTCTCCTGTCAGACGCGTTGGGCATCCGCCTCGAGTTGGGAGCTGGGTGTGTGTTTTCACAGCCCGGGGACGGTGTAGGATCGGTTGCATGAAGGACATAACGTTTCCGAGGCCAAAGCAGAGACTCCGGGCTTCACGGCCAACGTTTTCACTGTGGTGTTCGGCTAGCAAAACTTTGACCTAAGGCCAGAAAGTTCGGTTAAAAATAGTACCGCAAATCTCAGGCATTCACAGGTCCATGTGCAATCCCAGATCGAAAAGCTTTGCACTTCGCTTTCATTTGTTGGGTCTTTACTGATGTTAATTACAGACGCTCAGGTTATTTTGAGCTGGACCCTAAGCGGTGTGTACCTGTAATGTGTTCATAACGTTCCGGTTTGTTTTTTTTTTAAAGTATTTTCTGGGTTATTAAAATGAAGGCTGTTTTTAAAAGTGAAACTTTACACGTTTCACCAACAGTTGGGTCCATTCATCTGTGGAGAGCTCAGTACTGCCAAGACTTTACACCTTTATCAAGGTGTCGCACTGTTGGTGTGAGAGTTGACATCAGAGGCTGCTGACTGCGCACATTTTGCTGTTGCTGTTTTGTTGATTGAATGTTACGGTTCTGACTTGCAGTAGATCTTACCAGGCCGAAAATTGCCCCTTACTCTCCTTTGGAGCAAGGTGGCAGTGCCTCTTTTGCCGATGATGAGCTGAAAAAAACAAATTAACTGTGTTGTAGTAAGTTGGTTTTAAATTACGTGTATTTTATTGTACAAAACAGAATGAGTTCTTTTTTTCCCCTCTGGTAACGTAAAATTTACCACCTTAACCATCTTTAAGCATACAATTCAGTGGCATTAATTACATTCACGTTTTTGTACCACCATCACCACTATTCTATTCATTTCCAGAAAGTTTTAATCTTTTTAAACAGAAACTCAGCGAATCTATACAAGAGTGTTATAAAGCCATATTTCTTGAAATACTCATGATATAATGGTTGGGATTACTTTAAAGATTTGAAGCCTTACGGTTTAGCCTGCATGTCACAGTTGATCATTGTTTTACTGAATATGGCATTTCTTTTGGTTTTATTATAGACCGTAGTAGTTTTCTTTAACAGAGGAAAAAAAACTTAAGGAATATAGTCTGATGAAAACACAGCCATGGGTCTTAGTTAATTCATTCAGGAGTTCAGAGAGCACCATTATAATTGTGGACTAAGGCGACAAAAGTATGAAGCTGAAATATACCAGAAGTTACTGTATACTTATTCTTAGAAGGTAAAACGCTGTAGGAAAAAATGTTAGGTGAGATTACATGCAAAGTGCTTAACTCAGTGCTTGGTACATAGCCCTGCTCGTTAAATTTAGCTCACTTCTGCTTGCATTTAGCATAGTTAATTGCTTTAAGTTTCCTGCGAAAAGGAAAATGATTTTATTGGCAACTACTTCTTGCTATATAATTTCGAATAAGTAGCATTATAAATTGAATTAGCCATCAGAAGAGTGCTAGCATCATCAAGCATAGGTAAAGCTGGATTCTAAGATGACATCAGTGTTAAAAGGTTAAATTGTCTTTTTCTCTCTTGCTTTACATAGGTCCTTAAATTAATCAGAAGAGAGTGTATCCCTTTTGTGTTTGCTTATTGTGGGCTGCTTGGTATTATTTAAAAATAGAGTTTTGAGAGAGGTCTGTTTCTGTAATACTTTTTTTGGGGGGGGGAGGGACTTCAGTGGTAAGCTTTTGCAGTGTTTGAAACTTTTTGGTAAACACCCATGTTTTGTTGTCAGGACTCAGCTTCTCATACTGCTTTCCCAAATAATCTGGTAAAAAGAATTGTACTTTAGCGTTATGCTGGAGAGATTTTAGTTTAGTTTACTTTGTAATCTTTATACCCAGTGTGGGGTTCAAACCCATAACCTCAAGAACTACCAACTGAGCCAGCCAGGTGCAGCTGGAAGGATGTCTTTCTTTTTTTTTTTTTAAATTTTTTTTAATGTTTTTTATTTATTTCTAAGAGAGAGAGAGAGAGAGAGAGAGAGAGAGAGCGCATGAGCAGGGGAGGGTCAGAGAGAGAGGGAGTCACAGACTCTGAAAGAGGCTCCAGGCTCTGAGCTGGCAGTCAGCACAGAGCCCGACGCTGGGCTCGAACCCACGAACTGCGAGATCATGACCTGAGTGAAAGCCGGACGCTTAACCGACTAAGCCACCCCGGCGCCCCTGGAAGGATGTCTTTCTTATGCTCTGTGCTTTGGGTTTTGATGTGTTTTATTTTTTAAAAGAGTAGATGTTTATAATTGTAGGATTCAGGCTTGAGTAAACTTAAGACTGGTGTTGATGGGGAAAGGTGATTAAAATTTTATTTATGAACTTGAGTGGCTTAGAATACAAAATACCTTATTTGATTGATTTCATTATAGCGGTAAACTGTATGAAAATATTTACCACAGTGCTTAGATTTCAGTTTGGTACTGGTTATCTGCCTAATTATAGAAAAATTTTATGTGTATTTTTTCCCACTGTGTAATAAGTGCAACTATTACAAAGATATAAAAGTGAAGTGGAATAAACATTGAAAAGTTGTTTTGTACATGTACTTTTGTGAAATAAAAGTTGGGCACCTTTAGCATAAATGGGATTACTTTACTTTAAAACTTGCATTTTTGGGGCACCTGGGTGGCTCAGTTGGTTTAGTGTCCTGGACTTCAGCTCAGGTCTTGAACTCGCGGTCTGTGGGTTCGAGCCCGGTGTTGGGGCTCTGTGCTGACAGCTCAGAGCCTGGAGCCTGCTTGGGATTCTGTGTCTCCCTCTCTCTCTGCCCCTCCCATGCCTGTGTGTGCATGTACGTGCGTTCGCTCTCTCTCAAAAATAAATAAACTTAAAAAAATCTTTAAAAGTTAAAAAAACTTGCATTTTGATGATTATGAAAGAAAATGAATTAGCTGGAGAGGTTTCAAAAAGTAATTTATGGAATTTGCTGTTTAGGTGAAGTTGAGTGTTTTTGAAAGTACGGGTTCACAGTCCCTCACCCACAGTTCTGCTACATGTAAAGAACTCTCAAAACCAAGTTTTTGGTAAAAGTTACTTGATGGTAACATCTGACCTGATCTGATGTTAGAATATTTATAACTGATTCGTCCCTCTTGGTGTAAATAGTAATAGCTTTCCTTGGGGAAATATTAATGTGTTTGATTTCAGGGTGCTAACGCAGACATACAAGAAGGTTTTCAAAAGGGTACTGTATATGGTATATGTAGTTTATTACCATTCTAAAATCCAAAATATTCTGAATTCAGAAACATCTTGCCCTAATATGAGGGTAGTGTAGACGTCTATACATCTTAAATACTGTAGTTGTAAAGAAATTGTGAATATTTATCTCAAAATTGAAGTTGTTTTGGTTGAGTCATGATCCCATAGTTCTCTTTCCCATTTTGAAATCTGAAATATTCTAAACATTAAGAGAATATAGCACGCAAATATAAATTATGAACCATAAAAAACATCCAGGAAATCACTGCCCAATTTAATGAACCAGAACACTAGCGTTTTGAAGTTACTGTGGGTTGCTGCTGCTTGAGCAGTCTTTCTGTGTTCTCTCCTGTTAACCTTGAAAGTTTTTTTTTATCATTTCTTTGTTTTATAGATTACCACATTTGTATATTTTCCTAAGCAGTACTGTTTAGTTTTGTGTATTTTTTAACATTAAGAAAAGGTTAAAATTTATATAGTGTGTTTCTTTGTGAATTACTTTTTTTCAGTCAGAAGTTTTATTTCTAAGATGCACACACATTATGGTTTATTCATTTCAGTGCTACGTAAACTGAAGTGTATTGCTCCAATCTATTTGATGAATATTTAGATTTTTATTCTTTTCTTTTCTGCTGTTATGGACATTGTTGCTGTGAACGTCACTGGAGTCCACGTGAAGGAGTAGGCTATCTATAGGCTAGGGTATATATTTATTTAGGAGTGGAATTGTTGGGTTTTAGGCTATGCTATTTTCAACATAACAAGGCAATGGGTAGAGTTTAAGTTTTCCCCAACATTTTGTTTTTAAATATTTTTTTAATGTTTTATTTATTTCTAGGGGAGAGAGAGAGACAGCGTGAGCAGGGGAGGGTCAGAGAGAGAGGGAGTCACAGATTGAAACAGGCTCCAGGCTCTGAGCCGGCAGTCAGCACAGAGCCCGATGCAGGGCTCGAACCCACGAACCGCGAGATCATGACCCAAGCAAAAGTCGGACGCTTAACCGACTAAGCCACCCAGGCGCCCCTTCCCCAACATTTTATTATGGAAAATTTCAAAGTATAATAAAGTTGAAAAAATTGAAAGTGAACATCTGTATACTTGCCACCTAATTAATATTTTGCTGTATTTGCTTTTTTATATCTATTCCCTTATCCATTTGTCAGTACATTTTTTTTTGTTTCTGATTTAAAGTTGTGGCTATCGGTATGCTTGTCGTTTAAATACTTAAGCATGCATTTCTTTTTCTTTTTCTTTTCCTTCTTTTTTTAAGTTGGCTTTGCGCCTGGCATGGAGCCCAATGTGGGGCTTGAACTCATCACCCTGAGATTAAGACCTGAGCTGAGATCAAGAGTCAGATGCTGGGGGCGCCTGGGTGGCTTAGTCGGTTAAGCGTCCGACTTTCGCTTAGGTCATGATCTCACGGTTCGTGGGTTCGGGCCCCGCGTCGGGCTCTGTGCTGACTGCCAGCTCAGAGCCTGGAGCCTGTTTCAATCTGTGACTCCCTCTCTCTCTGACCCTCCCCTGCTCACACTGTCTCTCTCCCTCTCTCTCTCTCTCCTAGAAATAAAAACATTAAAAAAAATTTTAAAAACTGAGGTTCTGTTGTGTACCNTTAACTGACTGAGTCACCCAGGCGCCCCTGAATAAGTTAAAAAAATTTTTAAAGTACAGTTTCCCCCACAATGTGAGGCTTATACTCACAACCTCAAGATGAAGGTTCGCGTGCTCTACTCACTGAGCCAGCCAGGCGCCCCAAGCATGCATTTTGTTAAGTAGAGCTCAATATTTGTTTAAGCTTTTTAAAGATTAAATTTACATACAATGAAATGCACAGATCTTAAGTGTACTATTGATGACTTTTGACAAATGTACACACCTATGTAATGCAAACCCGTATCAAGATACAGAACATTGTTACCAACCCAAAAATCTTCCTTATATGCCTTTTCAGCTAATTCCACATCCCATTCCCTTAGATTCTATCACTCTTCTGGTTTTTTTTCTACTAAAGATTACTTTAGTCTCTTGTAGAACGTCATATAAATGGAATCCTATGTAATGTGTACTTTTTTGTATCTGGCTTATTTAGCTCAGCATAGTGGTTGAGATTTATCCTTGTCATTGTGTATATCGACAGTTTGTTCCTTTCTTATGACTGAGAGCAGTATTCAGTTACATGTATAAACCATAGTTTGTCAGCCATCTCCTGTTAATAGGTACCTGGGCTATTTTCACTTTTTGGCTTATATGTAATATACTTTGGCTCTTTTTTTTTTTTAAGTTTATTTATTTATTTATTTTGAAAGAGAGCATGAGCAGTGGAGGTGTGGGGGCGGGGGGTGAGAGAGAGAGAGAGAGAGAGAGAGAGAGAGAGAGAGAGAGAGAGAATTCCAAGCAGGCTTCTTGCCACCAGCACGGAAGTCTGACGCTGGGCTCAACTCAAACAGTGAAATCATGACCTGAGCTGAAGTCGACAAACACTTAGCTCACAGCTACCCAGCTGTCCCTGTATACTTTGACTCTTAATAAAGCTTGCTAAGGACAATCTTATATTAAGTCTTTATGAGGACATGTTTCATTTCTTTTGGGTAGGTACCTAGTAGTGGATTTGCTAGGTCATAGGATAGGTGTATGTTTAATTTTTAAGAGCGGCCAGAGGTAGGTGTGTGGTTAATTTTTAAGAGCTGCCAGACTGGGGCGCCTGGCTGCTGGTGTAGGGATTATTCAAAAATAAAGTCTTAAAAAAAATTCCAGATCTTTTTTCAAAGCGGTCATATTATTTTATACTGAGCATTCCGGTTCTTTCTCAGCATTGATTTTTTTAAATTATGCTATTTTATTTTTAAAATTTATTTTATTATTACTTTTTATATGTTTTATTTATTTCTGAGAGAGAGAGAGAGAGACAGAGACAGAGAGACAGCATGAGCAGGGGAGGGTCAGAGAGAGGGTGATGCAGAATCTGAAGCAGGCTCCAGGCTCCAAGCTGTCAGCACAGAGAGCCCGATGGAAGGCTTGAACCCTCAAACTGTGATCATGACCTGAGCCGAAGTCAGGCACTTAACTGACTGAGCCACCCAAGCGCCCCAACACTGAAGTTTTTCAATTTTAGCCACTTTGTGGGTGGGTAGTGGTACCTCATTGTAATTTTAATTTGTATTTCTCTGATAACTAATGATAATACTTTTTCAGGCACTTACTAGCCATTTGTGTACCTTCCTTTGTGAAATATTTGTTCAAATTTTTGCTCATTTAAAATTTTGGGTTGTTAGGGAGCCTGAGTGGCTTAGTTGGTTAAGTGTTGACTTTTGATTTTGGAGTCACCATCTAACGGTTTGTGGGATCGAGCTTGATGTTGGGCTCTGCACTGATAGCTGGAGCCTGCTTGTGATTCTTTCTTCCTCTCTCTTTCTGCCCTTCTCCCTCACAATCTCAAAATAAATAAACATTTTAAAAAATTGGGGGTTCCCCCTTTATTTTTATTATTGAGTTACACAAGTTTTTATGTATCCTATATACAGTTCTTTGTTAAATATGTTTTGCCAATTTTTCCTCTAGTCTGTAGCATTTTTTTTTTCCGTTTTAACCAAGACCTTTTTATGACTATTGCTTTTTCTACGCAAGAGGCTTGCTATCCCCCTGTTACAAGGATATTCTTTTTTGCTTTCTTCTGGAAGTTGTATAGTTTAACTTTTATGTTTAGGTCTAGGATACATGTGAAGCCAATTTTAGTATATGTTGTGAGTTAGGGGTCAAGGTTCATTCCCCCCCCCCCATATTTCCCATACCCAGTTATCTAGATTATCCTGTACCATTTTTTTTCAGCTTTATTGATATATATCTGACATACAACATTATATAAGTTTAAGGTGTGCAATTCATACATGTAGCTATTGCCAAATGTTTACCACGGTAAGGTTGCTTAACACATCCTTCACCTCATGTATTTATCATGTGGTTGTTGCTATTTATATCAGCGTGAGAATATTTAAGATTTTTTTTTAGTAGCAACTTCCAATTGTACAATACAGTATTGTTAACTATAGTCACCACCAAATTCACCAATTTTTAAAAAAATATTTTCTTGTTGGATGGCTTTGGTGCCTTTGTCAAAAATGAATTTACTGATAGGTGAACTTTTTTGTCTATTACTTAGTAACCACATTAAAGTGTTAGATATTGTTCTCTTATTTAACTCATGCTCTATATTTATGGGTCCTATTATTTAACCCATGCACAGTTTATTTATTTTTTAGTTTTAATCTTTTTACCTGAAGGAAATGGGTAGACAGCCATAGTTGAAAAATCTAGATTTTATTTTTTTGAAGGGAAGAAAGATATAAGCGTTTTTAAATATAAAAATAGTATATTCTTATTGTAGAAAATTTAGGAAATAAAGGTGTAAATTCAAATAACAGAATGTGAGGGCAATCTGGCCGTGACATCTGTCACCCCGTTGATCTCCAGGGTTGAATTGGCTGATCTGGCTGGCGAGGCGGGTGCGTCCCTCCCTAAGTTGTGTGCTCGGTGGTCAGAGAGGACGACCTTCCCGATAGAGGAGGACCATTCTTTGGTCAGGGGTATAGGAGCAGCTGCGCTCCCCTGCTAGCACCTCCAGACAAGCTCTCAAATAACACATATCGTCTCCCCACATAGAGTTAAGCTAACATTTCGGTATAATCTGTGTAAAAAACTAAAATATAAAAAAGTAGAATTACATCGTATATGAGCTTTGTTACTGTTGTTTTTACACTTATTGAAGCTTTGTATAATCACATTTATCAGTCTTCTCACTCAAGAGTGATTTCTGACTTAGATGTTATGCTTGGACATCCTCCATCAAGATTATGATATGATATACCTGAATCGTCTCTTAGTACTCTAGTGATTTTATTTTTATTCCATTTGGAATTCTGTTGGAAACTGTGAAGTAAGGGTACAAAGATTTTATCAGGAGGTTTATCTTAAGTATTAGAGCTCCCAAAATAATAATTAGAAGCCTTTGTTTATATCTCTGTATTCCTTTTATTTTACTTTTAAACGTTTATTTGTTTTGAAAGAGACAGAGAGAGCATGAGCAGGGGAGGGCCCAGACAGAAGGAGAGAGAGTCCCTAGCAGGCTCCACATTCCGTGCAGAGCTGGATGTGGGGCTCACTAGCACAGCCTTGAGATCATGACCTGAGTCGCAATCAAGAGGAATGCTTAACCCACTGAGCCACTCAGGTGCCGCTATATATCTTTGCATTCTTGTCTTATACCTTTCTATTTGGGGAGTTGGTGCTTGGGAGAAGAGAGACGGTAATGATTATAGATTTGGTTTTCATTTGGGTGCCTTGAGTGTTTTCATGGGAATACTTACTACTGCAGAACTATACTTAAAAATCCTGTTCTGTGCTGACATTCAAAAAATATATCTGTAAGCTGTTAGTGATAAGGGTTACTGGTGAAGAGAATGGGGATGACTTAGGGCAGCTTACCACTTTCGAGAAAAAACCCATAAAAAAAACATTTTCCATTGGCAAGTTAGCCTATTATATGGAGCTTAATATTTAAATTAATGTGAGATCATGGTAGCATTTAGGACTCTACTAAAACTGTCTCTTCTTTATCCTTAATTGCAGTATTCTTCTCTTTCATCTGTACTTTTTTCTTTAAAAATATGATTGAATTATGGAGATACATTTGTAAATTCTGCAACTGGGAGTCCCAGATGACCCTTGTTCATCTTTTTGGAAAGCATTTGGATCATAATAGTTAGCATTTATTGTGTTTTCTCTCTCTCTCTCTCTCTCTCTCTCTTTCTCTGTGTGTGTGAGGGAGAGAGACACACACACACATACACAAAGGAAGTATTGAGATTCATTTTTGGGTCATCTTTGATAATATTTTAGGGGAATGTTTCCCTAATTTCAAGAATGATTTTATGGTTTGTTGCTTTATTTTGGTAAGGTAGGAGTTGTTTGTTCAGATATCTAAAGTGCTTTATACATTTTTTTGTTATAGTTAATTATCACCTATTATTCAATATCTGATTTCCTTTATTCTCTAAGAGTTTAGACTTTTTTTTAGATATAAAGCAACTGATAGAAATTTTCTTTATTTTCAAGAGATTATAGATTTGGAACGAATTTTAGCACTTAGTTATTAGGGTTGGTTTTCTGTGCCTGCAGATGCACAGCGGAGCCTCCTCCTGCAGTGCCTTAGATGGAAACAATAGAACAGGGTTGGCATTATCGTAATTCCCTGCATGGTTATGATACGGAATGCTTAGTATGCTAAGTGTTGTCTTCTCCTTTCTTTAATTTTTAATGTTTACTTTTGAGAGATAGTGCAAGCCGGGGTGGGAGGGTGAGGGGGTGAGGTAACAGAGGATCCAGATTAGGCTCCGTGCTGACAGCAGGGAGCCTGATGTGGGGCCCAAATTCACAAACTATGAGATCTTGAGCTGAAGTCCGAGGCTTAACCGATTGAGCAACCCAGTCGCCCCCCCCCCCAAGTGTTTTCTTATATATTTCCTGGTTTTTGAGTTTACTTAATGAACAGAATATAAACTCTTTTAGCACATGTGTCTTTTTAGTCTTCCTATTGTTGTGTCCTGTAAATATTTGTCGAATGAACTAACAATTTTCTTTTAAGTTACAGGAGTGATAATTTGTAGAAATATATCCCTGTTTAAAGAGATATTAAAGTATTCCCTAAATAAACATTTTGTTACATGTTCCTGTCACTTATTTCTTACTCTTTATGGGAAAGAAGTAAACAGCCGTATATGCAAAGAGGATAAATTTAAATGGTAAAATTAATTGGAGGTCAAGCAGGAAAAGAGAATAATGATTTGGACATTTTTTGGATTGTGGGAAAACAATTTGGTTTGGAAAGGATTTAAGCTAATTTTATTCAGTATTTTAGGTGAAGTTAAAGACACTTCATGTGGGCTGCATAGCCTTTATCATTTATGATGTTTCTTCTGTTTCCCCTACCCCCTAACTTTTCTTCTGGTAAAATATATCCAGTTCCTTCTTGTATAAATCGGTGATACCTACGTTGAAACAGTGCTTCATGAATGAATAAGGGCAGATGAAATGTTGGTGAGTGTGTTCACAGGGTGAAATTCTTTAAACTAGTATATTGGCCATTATAAATAGTAAGACAGTATTGATAGAATTAAAAGAAAACCGAAGGGCATAAGAAATTTTGATCAGGGATCAGAGTGTTATTACTAGTCACTTATGAATGAATGTTTTGAAAAATTTTCAGATATTATCAAGCATTCTGATTACTAGCATTTTTATTTCATTTAAAAATGTTTATTGTTTGTAATAATCTGTTCTTTAGTAAACCCAGATGCTTGATTTTTGTTGTTCCTTTTGCACTGTATTTAAAACAGCTATAGAAAAAAAAAATGTCCAGTATGGTTTTTCTTCTGTGTCGAGTGGTGGCCGTCAGCAAAGGAGAGCAATGTACAGTATCTTACTTGTAGTAAGTCCTTGATAATTGTTGGTTGAATGATAAGTCCAGGCTGCAGATATAGTGCAGTTGAGAAGACGTATTTCAATCTCTTATTTGCTCTTAGAATAAGCTGTGAAATAAAAGTCTGACAGTTGAGAGTGGTTAGCAGGTGTTGAATACAGGTATCATTGTTTACTAGATTTATTAGTTTTTTTTACTGAGGTATACTTTACATAGCGTAAAATCCACCCATTTGTAAGTATACGGTGTACTGATTTTCAGTCAGTTTATAGAGTTTTGCAAACATTATCACAATCCATTTTCATTAACCTCCCAAAATTTCCTTGACCATGTTTACAGTCAGTCCTTTCTCCCAGGGAAGTTAGCCACTGTTGTGTTTTCTGTGTCTAAATTTTTCTTTTTTTGGAAATTTCATACAAGTGGAGTCATACAATATGCAGTTATTTATTTTGGCTTCTTTGACTTACCATAACATTTTTGAGGTTTATCTGTGTTGTAGCATATATTAGTATTTTATTTTTTTCTTAAAAGTTTGTTTATTTTGAGGGAGGGGAAGGGGCAGAGAGAGGGAGCCACCCAGGCACCCCAGTAATTTGTTCTTTTTAATTGCTGACTAATATTCCATTGTATAGATATGCCATATTTTGTTTATGAATTCACCATATGTGTAGACATGTGTTTTTATGTCTCTTGGCTAGATTTTAAGGATTTGGATTGCTGGGTCAAACGGTATATTTATACTTAAGTTTTTCTTTTTTTTCTTCTTTTACGCTTGATCTTTTTTTTTTTTTTTTTTGAGTTTATTTATTTATTTTCAGGGTGGGGGGAGCTTGAACAAGCAGGACGGGGAGAGAGAGAATCCCAAGCAGACTCCATACCGTTAATGCAGAGCCTGATGTGAGGCTTGAACTCGAGATCATGCCATGAGCCAAAATCAAGTTGGATGCTTAACTGACTGAGCTACCCAGACGCTCCTCTTATACTTAAACTGTTAAAAAACTGACAGACTTAGGGCGCCTGGGTGGCTCAGTCGGTTAAGCCTCCAACTTTGGCTCAGGTCATGATCCCACGTCCGTGGGTTCGAGCCCCACATCGGGCTCTGTGCTGTCAGCTCAGAGCCTGGAGCCTGCTTCAGATTTATCTCCCTGTCTCTCTGCCCTTCCCCTTCTCATGCTCCTCTTTCTGTCTCAAAAATAAATAAAACGTTAAAAAAAAAAAAAAGAAACTGACAAACTTTCCAAAGTGGCTGTATGGTTTTCCGTTCCTGACCAGCAGGGTATGAGGGTTCTAGTTTCTACAAATGTTCAGAGAACACTTGGTATTGCCTATCTTTGTGATGATAACCAGTAACCATGATAGTACATTTTATTTACTAATGATAAATGATGCTGATCACTGCTTCATGAGCTTGTTAATTTTGTTTTTTAAATTTTTACTAAGGTAACATGAGTATGGTCTAGTAAAAGGAGTTTCATTTTGTATCCCACAGG
This sequence comes from Hyaena hyaena, assembly GCF_003009895.1. Taxonomy (NCBI): domain Eukaryota; kingdom Metazoa; phylum Chordata; class Mammalia; order Carnivora; family Hyaenidae; genus Hyaena; species Hyaena hyaena. Next base: position 2,836,063 of record NW_024080686.1, on the reverse strand, counting down.
CCAATTTAAGTGTTTAAAAATAGAATACAAATACATATAGATTAGAGCCCTTTATAGATGAGATTATCCTACTGGCTAGTGTCTCCACATGGAAGGCCCAATTAATACTAAGCATTTTTTTTTTTTTTTTTTTTTTGGTTTAAGCCTGTGGTACCTTTTGCTTCCAAGTAATGAATGAGTCTTGCTGAGCTGAATAGGCCCTGATAATGGCAGTGAAGTCTATACTAGTTGAGTTATTTCAAAGCTACAGATCAAGTTGAAATACTTCTGACTTAAATGTATGGCCTTTCATTGTTTCTTCATTCTGTTTTGTGCTGATACTTTCTTTTTGATTGTTTTGGATTATTTTGAGCATCTTGAGTAAGCTTATAAACGGATTCTTTCATATTGACCCAACATTCATCTTTATAAATTCTTCTGTTTTACATAAAAATTAAAAAAACCAACAATTCTTTGAGCTCTTGGGTGGCTCACTCAGTTGAGTGATGTCAGCTGAGGTCATGATTTCACAGTTTGTGGGATTGAGCCCCGTGTCGGACTCTGTGCTGACAACTCAGAGCCTGGAGCCCATTTCGAGTTCTGTGCCTCCCTCTCTCTCTCTGCCCCTTCCCTGCTCATGCTCTGTCTCTCTCTCAAAAACAAATAAACATTAAAAAAAAAACACAATTCTTAGTATTAATTTTGTAAGTTGGTTCCTATGAGAGTGGGTAACTAACTGGTGTTTTAAACACTGTGTTCCACTTCTCTTTAGCTTACGCTTTTGGTACCTGTCCGAATTTCACATACAGATACAAATGTTACTTCTTTCTTATTCCTAGGTGGCATTGGATATGGACTTGTGGGATTAAATTATGAGCAGAGTTTTGGAATTGAATGAAGACAGTGCTCTTTTCAGATGTGAAAGTAGCTGCCGTATTTGTGATATTCTGTGTCAGGTTATGACCTTACGGTTTGCCTTGTGTTTTAGTAGGACTCCTTTAGGGATCATTCTAAAAGCATGCTTATTGAAATAGAAGTGTTCTGTTTCACTTTAGTTTAGATTGTAGTTTTTGAGTTTTTATTAAAGATCACTCTAAATGGGACTTTTTTGAGCAGAAAGGAAAATTTAGGAAATAATTCTTTTAGTATTTAAGATGCTTTAAGTTATTAAGCATGAATTTTAAAAATTTTAATTGTAGTGATAATCATTTTTCTGAAATGAAAGTGCACTGCCACGAACTTTGAGGCCTGCAAGATGTAGGGAAATGTGTTTTTGTATACTGAAACCCTTGCAAAAATATTTCAAGTATTAAATGTGTGAACATCAGTATGATTTAAAAAAATTTTTACCTTTTTAGGATAACTTACAGGGTTATAGTTTGTAGTAATTAAGACTTTTATATGCATACATATGTCTATATTTTATTGTATTACATAGTGAATAATGTTCAAGTTGAAGTTGAATGGTTAAAAATGATGTGTTGTGATTGACCAGTTTGCCTGTGTTGAGAGAGTCATATTAAAAATATTTTTTGTATGAATCATTAGTTTTTTTTTTAAGGGCCATAATTGGTCATACAATCAGCATATATTGAAATTAGTAAAGATTAGAGGAAACATATCAAACTTGTTATTTTCTTTCAGAGAAATTAGATATCAAGTCAGAAATTAGGGAAAGAGTTCATGCAAAATTTAAAGTTAATATTGATAACCATGTTGTAGCTATTTTAAATTTAGCAAAAGTTGTCTGGAGTTAACAGAATATTTGGAGTTGCTTTTAAGTATCAAAAACATGAACTTTGACTTTTTGTATTGGCTTCTCAATGGTGATATTTCTCAAAATTACTGAAATTAATATGGAGACGAATAATGATGAACTTTTCTCCAAACTTTAGATGTATAGCATGATGTTAGTTGCATCAGTGTGAAACAGTGTGACTTACATTTTTTCAAAAGAGGCAGTTTTAAGGAAGCTTTAATTTAATAATGCATTTACAAAAATTTTCCTACTGGATTAAAATAAGAAAGAAATACATAGATATATCTGGAAATTTAAGAACTTACTACCAATATAGTTTATGTCTTGGTTATTATAGGTAATATTTTAATTTATATCTGCTAAATCCAATAGCTAAGGCAGTGGTTTCAAAATCTTGTAATACATAGCACTCAATTAGAGATCTTTAGAAATATTGATGCCTGGGGGCGCCTGGGTAGCTTAGTCGGTTAAGCGTCCGACTTTCGCTTAGGTCATGATCTCGCGGTTCGTGGGTTCGAGCCCCGCGTCGGGCTCTCTGCTGACTGCCAGCTCAGAGCCTGGAGCCTGTTTCAGTCTGTGACTCCCTCTCTCTGACCCTCCCCTGCTCACGCTGTGTCTCTCTCTCTCTCCTAGAAATAAATAAAAAACGCTAAAAAAATTAAAAAAAAAAAAAAAGAAATATTGATGCCTGGGGTGCCTGGGTGGCTTAGTCTGTTGAGTGACTCCTAATTTCGGCTCAGATCATGGTCTTGTGGTTTCTGAATTTAAGCCCCACATCGAGCTTTGTGCTGACAGTGCAGAGCTTGCTTGGGATTCTCTCTCCCTCTCCCTCTGTTCCTCCTTGTCCTTCCCCACCCCATGAATAAATAAACTTAAAAAAATAGAAATTACTGATACCTGGCTTACAACCCCCAGACATTCTAATGCAATAGGTATGTAATATGACCTGGAGATACTAGGAGTTTTAAAAGTTCCACAGGTGATTGTCAAGTGCAGGAAAGCAAGGGAACCACTGAGATGAGAGGTGCAATATTGTAATTTAAAGATTGGCAGAGAGGGCACTTAAGTCCAAAATGTGTCTGAGAAAAGGAGAATACTTATTTCTTTTTCTTCCTTTATTTTTTGGATAAAGCCAGAAAGCCAGAATTATCTGATGGAAGCCAGAATCACACCCAGGGTACTTGGTAGAAATGGTGTCAGATCCTCTGATTTAGAGTGGTCTGTGGTGGGGCAGTAATTTACATTTAAAAAGCATCTTAGGTGGTTCATGCAGGGTAATCTGCAGATCAAAACTTGAAAAACTTGTAGGTGTTGCTTCTTTTACTGACTTGACAAAACCAAAACCAAACAAATAATCAAGATCTCCAGGGACGCCTGGGTGGCTTAGTCGGTTAAACGTCCGACTTTTGCTTAGGTCATGATCTCGCAGTTTGTGGGTTCGAGCCCGGCGTCGGGCTCTGTGCTTACTGCCAGCTCAGAGCCTGGAACCTGTTTCGGAGTCTGTGTCTCCCTCTCTTTCTGACCCTCCCCTGCTCACGCTGTCTCTCTCTCTCTCTCCTAGAAATAAATAAAACATTAAAAAAAAAAAAAAAGATCTCTTTGGCACACAGAATTGTGTATGTGGAAAAGGCTGGTGAATGGAGAGATGCCAGTTTCTGAAATATCAAGGGTCATCACATTTTCTGTCTTCCTTTAGGGCTCCATAGGAATCAGACCAAGATTTTTCTTTTTCTTATTTTAGAAGGAAATTAATTTGCTTTGCTGAGCTTTTCTGAAGGGAGAATCAGACAAGATAGACCAAGTAGAAATGGAAAACAGTTTTTATTGTGGTAAAATACACACTGTATAAAATTACAATGTAGGAATGTTATTGCATCATACACTTTCATGAGAAATGTAGTCTACAGAGACTTATTGGCCTGGAAAATACATAATTTTGATGCTTCACGTTTAATGGTGACAGGGAAATTAATGACAGGCTGTTTAATCAGTGACAGTGATTTCATTCAGAAAGAAAAATTTCACTAGAAATGTATGGTCCTTCAGAGCATAGCACCTAAAACAGACAGCATGGTGTATGTTTATCTGTGAATGTGCCTGTGTTTAAAAATTAATAAAAGCATACAAAAACTATTTTATGGTCCCTTTAAAAGCAAGCAAAAAATAAAATGCTGTAAAATATTCAAAATCTTTATATTAAACTTTTGAAATTTCATTTTTAGAGCAGCCTTCAGGTTATTGGTTATATTATGTAACAGTCGTATTAACATGTTACTGACTGTATAGATATTTTTACATGCAGATTCTTTGCAATTTTGTCTCTTTACATCATTGAAAATCAGAGAAAACCAGACAGTTCATACATAGTGGATAAGTTGTCCACATTTTTCATTCTCTTCAGCATTCTATATCAGACTTCCTCTTGTGTGTCTTTTAATTTTGGTGGTTAAGGAGTATGTAGGTATTTTAGAAATTTTAAAAAGTTTGCATTTATTGATTTTTGTTATAATAGTTATAGCTATTAGAGGAATGGCAGTTGTGATTTTTGTCTTATTTTTAGTATTTGAAATCTTTAGCAGCTTACTTTTTATAGATTCTATCTTGTAGTTAATAAAATTGTACACTTTTGCGGTCAAAGCAATATTAATTAGTATTTATGAGACTGTAGAATGACACATAGTATCTTTAAAGCTCTAAAGATTTATGGCAGTTTGTACTTTAAAATTTATCTATCCTTTCCAAATTAGTAGTGAATAGATAACTAAAATGTGAAACAAATCTGAAGCTGGGTGGTCCTTCTTTCACTAATACACCTCTGTCGCTATCTTTAAAAGTTTGTTACATGCCAGGTGCCAGGCAGCTGACTCAGTAGGGTGCAGGGCTTTTGATCTCAGACTTGTAGGTTCCAGCCCCATGTTGGGTGTAGAGATTACTTTAAAACCTTTAAAAAAAAAAAAAGTTTGCTTCATATGATTTATTAACATTTCATTGGAAGTATTTTTTCAGTTTAGAAACATTTTGCAATCTGGTCATTAGACTCCTATAATACCTCCGTATTGCACAGGATGTTCCAGCATTTCTAAAAATTTAGCAGAATGCAATTTAATTTGAGACTTAGTGATTTGTGATATCATGTTCATGCTGAAGCAGTTCTGAGGCATTAATTCAGTTATAACTGTGGAATATATGTTTCATGATTGCAACATTTAAAATTAAATATATTCTTTTAAATGTTTTATCTCTGAGAGAGAGAGAAAGACACACACAGCATGAGCAGGGGTGGATCAAAGAGAGAGAGAGAGACACAGCATGAGCAGGGGAAGGTCAGAGAGAGAGGGAGATATAGAATCTGAAACAGGCTCCAGGCTCCGAGCTAGCTGTCAGCACAGAGCTCTATGCAGGGACGAACCCACGAACCGTGAGATCATGACCTGAGCCAAAGTCAGACGCTTAACCCACTGAGCCACCCAGGCGCTCCTGCAACATTTAAAATTAGAATAGGAGTGTTTTGTTAATGTTGTTATCTTCTGGCTAAAGAAGAATTTAGTCATAAAAGCAAGATGTTTACATTATAGAAGAATGAGAAAACTTACCCAAATGATTTTGCTGGTAGTTCTGAAAGCCAGTTTATGCAAATTTTTTCCATAAAAGCATATTTTTTTGTAAAAAAAGGGGAGCTGTAAAATTAAAAAATTTGAGGGCATTACTGAAAACAGGTTTCCATATTGAAGACATTTCCAGAATAGAACACAAGATGATACAAATAAAACTAAATTTAGAACTAATAATAGGAAACTCTAGTAAAAATTGGCTTATGATATTTCCTACAGAGGGAAGCCATAAGTAAGACACTGAATACATTTTTAACAAGTTAATTACTCAGTTTTTGGAGGAAAGTTGGTATGAGAGGATTTTATAACTTTATCATAGGTAAGTTCATCTTTTAAGATAATATGGAGAATGTAAGTTGCTGGCATAATATTTTACTCTCCTACTTTTTTTCCTCTTATAAACAGAATTGTCCAGTCTGGTTCAAGTTATAGCAGATCTGTGAAATGAAAGTGTAAGAATCTGAAAGTAGCGTACTTATTTCAGATAAGTTTTTGTAAACAAAATTCCATTAAAATAACTTTATAAAATGGATCTGGTTTAACCTGTATTAACATATGAAAAAACAAATTAATTGTTTTCCTTAAGAATTTTTTGTTGAAGATAGTAAAGGTGGGAAAAAAATGAAAGGAAATGCCTTGATAATTTTCAAATGTATTTTTAAAAAAAGCAGAGTAGTATATTGGTAAGAACACTGGGCTTGGGGTCAGAAGAGCTAAGACTGGTATTAATTAATTAGATGTTTTATTATCTTCTTGATTGATAATTTATAAGACTATATCTGTCTTCCTCAGGGAGATATGAAGATTAAATTCAGTGGGAAACTAATTCTATATATTAGCGTTCTGTAAACTGTGCAGAACTTAAGATTTATTTATTTTTTTTTTTACAGACAGTTGAACTATCTGTAAAATAGCCTAAGTTATATATAACTGTCTTCAGAAAGGTATGTGCAGACAGAATCAGTCTCCTGATGTTAGCCTTGTTTTTCCCAAAGATGGGAGCTCATTATTTGGCACATGTTAGTTTTTCTAAAGTATCAAATCACTGAATAAAAATTAGCATATTTATTTTTTAATTCACTGAGGATAATTAGTTTCATTGGGTGAATACTTGTGTACATTCATTTTTTTGGCTTACTGTATTCCAGCTGTCCGTTTTTCTCAGCTAAGGTTTATTCTTTTAGAATAGGTATGATATTGAACTATGAAAACAGAGTCTGGTGTTCTTATGTGATGTTAAATTTCAGAAATCCTGATATATAAATACTAGGAAGAGTCATGACAAAAATTTTAAACCTTTAAGTTATTCACTTGCAAAAGTGTTTTAAATAGGGTTTAAAAGAACATTTGGGTTTTACCAGTTGTTTTTATCTGTGGCTTGAATTTAGCAATGTTTGGCCTACTTTAAGTGACAAGAGTGAGCTTAGCAAGCAGATTAATTTTTTTAATCTTTATTTATTTTAGAGAGAGAGAGAGAGAGAGAGAGAGAGAGCAAGCAGGGGAGGAACAGAGATAGAGGGAGACACAGAATCCCTAGCAGGATCCAGGCTCCGAGCTGTCGGCACAGACCTTGATGCAGGGCTCGAACCCACAAATCGTAGGGTCATGACCTGAGCTGAAGTCGATTGCTTAACTGACTGAGCCACCCAGGTGCCCCTGAAACAACTACTTTAGAACACATCAGTGTGTCACATTACTTGTGCCTAAAACAGTAGAATGGTGTATCATTTTCCTTTTTTTCCCTTCATATAAAAAACATGAATACTTACAGGGTTCTTTTGCTAACTGAAATGCAACTATATCATATCTATTGTGTTGTATTGCTTTTTTCATTTATTTGGAGGCCATCCAATCAGAACCTATAATTCACCCAGTTCTTTTAAGGAGTATTCCATTGTATGAATTTGCCTTAATTCTTAAAGCTTTATTAAAATTTTTTAAGTTTATTTATTTAGAGAGAGCACTTTCATGGAATCATGAGATCATGACGTGGGCTGAAATCAAGAGTTGGACGCTTAACTGACTGAGCCACCCAGGTGCCCCTGGATTTGCCATAATTATTTTACTATTTCAGTATTGATAGACATTTAGATTGTTTTCTTCTATTGTAAACATTGCTGCAGTGAACATCACTAAGTATTTTTTGTGCATATCCAGAAATGGAATTGTTAGAGCATGTGCACATTTAAAATTTCAAAATAATCTTAGTTACCTTTTTTAGAGGTAAATTGAACTCTCCCAATAGTAATACACATATTCCCATGTCTTTGCTAGGTAAATATCATCAACCTTTTGCATTATTTGGCAGTCTCATAGGTGAAAAAAACCCAGTAGCTCCTTTTTTTTTTTATATGCTTTTCAGTATTTGATTACTAATGAGATTGAGCACTTATTAATCATAGTTTTAATTCTTTTTAAAGACCCATCTCAAATATATTTTCTCTGTGAGGTCTTCTCTAATTCTTACTTCTCCCTTTCTCTAACTCCAGGCAATGACTTTCTTTCTCATCTCTTACTCTCTGTTGTAAGTTATTAGAATCATCATGTATTATGATTATTTACCTGTCATGTACCAGACCATGAGCTCTTGTAAGGTTGTGACCATGTAGCATTCATAATTTTTCTATATTTTATATCTCAGTTTATTGGAGATTTGGGAACTATAACCTAGTTTTTAGGTAACGGGGTATAAATATTTTAAAGGTAATTTCTTTTTTTCCCCTCTTAGTTTAATTGAGATAATAATTGACATACAGCACTGCATAAGTTTAAGGTATACAATGTAATGGCGGTTCTTAAATATATTGCAAAGTGCAATGCACATTACCACTATAAGTTGACATTCATTACCTCATAGTTATGTAGTATTCATCTTTATGTCTCTGCCCAGTGTCTAGCACAGAGCCTATGTATAGCATTTAGTATTTGTTTAGGAATTTTTATTAAATGGCTAGTCTGATTCCCAACTGGGAGTCTAAAGGTTTGCTGCCTTCTTTTTTGCAGGAGCAGGGAGGATTGGCTCTTAATGTAATGGTTCTAGGATACCCCTTTGTTTTACAAATGAGGAATTAAGTCTGAAGTCTAAGTCTAATGTCTTCTCTGGTTAATGAGATATTTTTATTTCTTTATCTTACCCCACTAGGTGTTGTGAAACCTAGTACAGCTCCAAACGGGGTTACTTATGGTCAAGGAGAAATACTGATTTCTACTAAGATAGATGGCGAGCTTTTCTCAGTTCCTATAGATTAAGCCTAACCAGTGGGGCTTTTGCCTGATAGTCTTAGCTCGTAGTCTTAAACCAATACAATTTATCCAGACTTCATTTGGCTCCTTCCAAAGAGCTGTGAGTCTTATGACCCAATCGACATAGACGTTTCTAATTGTAAGCACTGGTTGACTCCTGAGAGGCCTCATGCCTTTTCTTTTAGAGAATTCCTGAAACCTGTCCTAGCCGCTTTCCCGGGAAATGATCCCACCAAATCCCATTTTATTAGAGCCTTTTCCTGCCCAGGATAAAAGTCCTCATACACTTGGCTTCTCACTCTTGTTCCCTCACCTGTTCTTCCCTTCCTTTTTTCAGATACTTTCAATATTTCTCACCCTCGTTCAGTATATTTCTCATCCTGTTCTGAAGTTAAACGTAATCACTTCTTCAAATTCTTTGCTGAATGTTACTTTTATCTTTGTTTAAGTAATAACACCTATCTTTTTCTTAAGGGCAAGTCCTCTCTAGTGGAACTTGTACCTTTTATTCTTTACAGATCCCAGTGTGGAGAGGACGGGAGGTGGTGTCCTTCTTACCTGGTACTGCGGCGCCTGTGATACCTTCTTGTTAAAATTCCCATTATTGAGTCTCGTGTAGTTGGGGTGTACGTCTCGGCTCGCCCATTGAAGACACAGACTTCTGACTCAGTCTTCCTTTCTGGGCAGGATTGTGCCACCATTCTAGGTGAATCAGTGTTTATGTGAATAGGGTACCCAGGACCCTGGCTTCCCGGTCTTCTCATCTCTAGTGGTGATCTTCCCTTAACTCATTTACTTACTCTCATGAAGCTACTCTGGACCTTACCATTACTTGAAATCAGTTTTATCTTTGAGATCATTAATTTAAACATTCTGCTCCTGAGCTCCTATCCTTTTATTAAACCGATTCATTGATGCATTTGAGATCTGCGGTTCCTTGCCACCCCTCTCCACAGAACGGTTCCTTTATAACGCAGGTAAGGATCTGTTGTCCGTCACTTCAGACCTCTTGCCAGAATTCGGTTTCCTTGCCCTGTTGAATTTCTGTCATATGCATCTGCACCTAGACTTTGGATTCGTTTGTTTCTCTGGCCTGTGTGAAAGGTGTTCGTTGAGCTCTGATGGAGAAAAACGTTACCCAGATTGAAAAAAAATTCCTGCCCAGACTAGTGGTTCTGTGAATCCATGGTCTCTGTTTCTTGTACGAGCTGCCAGGTGGCAGAGCACTTCTGTCCCATTCTCCTTAGGGGCTGTTTTAAGCGCCCTCTTCTTTCTTTGAACAAAGTGTGCTCCGCAGATGGTCTTCTCACTTCATGAGAAAATAGAAGCCATCAAAGGAGATCCCTTAAATTTCCTGTTACTTGACTCACGAGTTTATCTGCTCTGTACCATTTGTGCTTCCTTTTCCTTCTCTTACAGTGGATGAGTGTCCATCATTCTGTCTCAGGCTGATTCTCCAGCTGTGCTTTGGATCTCATTTTCTCCTTTCATTGCTTAATTCTGTTTGTCTTTCATCTTTCTTTTAATTTGGATTCTTTTTCATTTGGCTAACTGTGTTCAAATGTTTCACCTAAAACAAAAAAACAAACGATCCCTGGAAAGAAATCTGAATTCTGCCTACCTTTTGCCCCTTCCCGTCATCAGCAAAACAGACTCTTCTGTCTCACTTTCTGTTCACTCCTTGGTCCACTATAATCTCCCTCCCATCCTCTCCCGTCACTAACACTGCTCACTGCAAGATCGTACTGATTTCCTTGCTGCTAAAACTATCATTTTATCAGATATTCAGAAGTACTTGATACTTCTCAAATTGCCCTCTTCTCTTGGCTTTTATGATAGTGCTTGGAGCACCTCTAGCTGTTTCTTTCAGGCTTTGCTCTCTCTTCTCTGCTAAATGGCAGCTTATTATTTTCTTTTTACTCATTCTTTGCCTTCTCCTTAAGCTTGTGTCTGTTTTGGGGACTTTATCATTTATATGTTGATAATTTCTATTTTTCCATCTGAAAGCTTCCTCTGTGCTTTCGGCTCATACATCAGCTAGCTACCTACTAGGCATCTCCTCTTGGCTATCCCAGATATACTTAGAGGTCAACATCTCTATGATATTATTTTTGCCCCTTTGCTCTCAGATCTCCTTCGTTTCCTGTGGTCTAGCTTGGATGAAGCCAGAAATCTGGCTATTTGGGTAATTCATCCTTGACTTCGCATTCAGTCAGTCACTAGATCCTGTGAGTGTTGTCTCCAACATAGGATTCACTTCTCTCCCATCTGACTGCTACTTTCCCACTTCAAGTGCTCGTCATAGTTTTCTTCAGTTGTTAGGATATTCTCTTCCCTGTTATTCTTTCCCAGCTTTCTATCCATTCTCTACTCTTCCCACCAAACTACTTATAAGATGCAGATCAAATCATATTATTCCAAAATTCAGAGTACTTAAATAACTAATTTCCCATTTATTCAGGGAAAAGTTCAAAATGCTAATAATTTCTTCAAGATTTGTTAATAACCTGAGTTGACTTTTCCAACCCTATCTCTTGCAACCTCTCTTCTTCCTCCCAAATTTTACTCATATTAAATAACTTGATTTAAAGCTGCTTTCTTCCCATTTCTAAGTTTTTTTTTTTTTTTACACATAGATCTTTCTGCTTAGAATGAAAATGCTAACTCCCCAAATATTACTAATATGCAGTATGTGGAAATATTTCTGCCTCATTGTACTTAGTTTGGTTTGAGTTCAGATTTTGGATGGAGAAGACAAATATGTATTTACAGTGATATTTTAAAAGAAACTGACCTAGTTATATATTTAATTATAATGGATGGTTGGTTTATAGAAATCAGAAAGAGGATTCCCTTATAGAGTGTTCCTAGTGGGGATTGCCAGTGTGAACTCATGCTTCTTGTGAGATTTCTGTTACGAGAAGTGCATATAAAATATGGCTAATGGAAAATGGTAATATAAGTGCTGTACTAAAATTTTCTTTAAAATATAGAAGATATTTTAAATTCTTAATGGTAGGTACTTGAAACTTAGCATATGGAATACAGGGTCTTTTATGTTCTATCAGTTGGGTTATGCGAATGGCACTCCTGACGGTACTGTTAGGAGGACGTGTGGCTCTCTTGCTGGCTCCGGTGGCACGGACGCTAACGTGGGAACAGTACAGAGATGGTTAACGTGGCCCCCGCGCAAGGGTGACATGCAGATTCGTGAAGCACTCCGTACTGTTATTGCTGTAGTGTACACCTGACACTAATAGAACGCTGTATGTGAGCTGTACTGGAAGTAAAAAACAAAAAGGGCCTGTAGTTCTTACTGTGTTCCTGGCACTGTCCTGAAGTACTTATTAATTTGTTAGATTTCTGTTTCATTCTCTAGTCACATCAGAATGACATTTTCTTTAAAAATATTCTTTCTTTAGAAATGCTTAGTTTCAAACATTTAAAAAATATTATGGCTTTCTAAGTAAAACAGTTACTTGCCCATTTTTTGCAAATCCAATGAAAAATATGTTACCTTTCTGTGTTAAAGTCATATTGAAGTCAGAAAGTCAGAGTAGCATATATTGATCAGTATGATCTCACCAGTTCTTCGAGTAAGGTTTTATTTATTCTGTAGTGAAAAGATTTAATGTCTTAACATTTCTGTGTGTTGTCTCATTTGATGTAACAATCTGTGAAATATATAGGGCAGATATTATTCTTCCTATTTTCCTGAATGAGCACACTGAGGTTTGGAGAGGCTAAATAATTTCCTCAAAGGACTTCAGCTAATAAATGGCAGAGCTATGGAAAGATCTGTGCCGTTAGAGTGCTAAGGTAGTATTCTTTCCTCATTATTATGCCTATTTTCCACGGTACAAACTTGAAACTCTGTATAAGAAATTGGTAGCTATTATTTTTGGACAAGCTGGATGGTTATTTTATTTTTTTAATTAAAAAAATTTTTTAATGTTTTATTTATTTCTGAGAGAGAGAGAGAGACAGCGTGAGCAGGGGAGGGTCAGAGAGAGAGGGAAACAGAATCTAAAGCAGGCTCCAGGCTTTGAGCTGTTAGCACAGAGCCCGACCTGGGGCTCGAACCCATGAACCGTGAGATCATGAGCTGAGCCGAAGTCGGACGCTTAACCGACTGAGCCCCCCAGGCGCCCCTGGATGGTTATTTTAGAAAAGTAATTAATATAAAATGTTCTAACATTAAGAGGATTTCAGATTGTAGAGTATTTTTTTAAATCAGTGATTGTTCAATTTATTCTCCCCCATATCTTCTTAGGTTCAGGTTGAACCTCTCCAAAAGTAAGTTGTGGGTTTTTTACGGTTTTTAATTAATTAGTTTTTTTAATGTCTCCAAGTGGAGAGAATAATTAGGGTTTTTTTTAATGTTTATTTGTGTGTGTGTGTGTGAGAGAGAGAGAGAGAGAGAGAGAGAGAGCGCGAGCTTGTGAGTGGTAGAGGGGCAGAGAGAGAGGAAACACAGATCCGAAGCAGGCTCTAGGCTCTGAGCTGTCAGTACAGAGCCTGATGTGGGGGTAGAACCCTCAAACCATGAGATCATGACCTGAGCCGAAGTCAGACGCTTAACTGACTGAGCCACCCAGGAGCCCTGAGAATAATTAGTTCTGTATGGTCTACCCTCACTGGAGGGTCTACGCTGTGATGGATAATTCAAGAACAGTACATTATCCAATGATCACTTCTTATTTGTAAGCCTTTCAAGGGCTTGTGTGGAATATTTTGAAGATGGATGTGTGTGGAATTCTGCAGATTACGCTAATGGACCTGCAATCTGAATCCTAGACTTGCATGTGTCTAGTTTTCCCTTCTTGGCATGCTTCCCCCCCCCCCCCCCCCCCCCCCCCCCCCCCCCCCCCCCCCCCCCCCCCCCACTGGTGATGGGCACCATATCTCCCATATTATTGAAAAGGATTACTATAAGGAGAGCTGCTGTTACTCTTCCTCTCAGACTGGTTTGCTCTCAGTGGTGTATTTAAATTGTGACATCCTCCTTTTTTCTCTTCTAGGTCTGGCTGGAAATTAGTAACCATGTCGTTTAAAGTAAAGGAGATGAAAGAAGTGGTCTGTCTGTTATTTATGTTTGGATAGCAGAGTTAGGGAGAGGTTGGTGATGATTAAGGAATTACAGTATCTTTAAAGGCCATTAGTATTTGTTAGTGTAGATTCTGTTTGCTGATCTTTCAGCGGAGCATGCAACTCTTGATCTTGGGGTTTGAGCCCCAAGTTGAGTGTAGAGAGTATTTAAAAATAAAATCTTAAAACAAAACTTCATACCCATTAAAAAACAACTCTTCATTCCTTCCTCCCGCTGCCCCTGGCAACCAGCCTTCTACTCTTGGTCTCTATATGGATTTGACTACTCTAGTATCTTACATAAGTAGAAGTGTGTAGTATTTGTCTTAATGTATTTGTCAAAAGGCTTATTTCCCTTAGGATAACACCCTCAAGGTTCATTCATCCATGTGTAGCATATGCTAGAATTTCCTTCTTTTTCAAGCCTGGATAATACTTCATTGTATGTATACCAATTTTGTTTATCCATTTATTCGTGGATGGACGTGGGTACCTCCCACCTTTTGGCTGTTGTGAATGATGTTGCTATGAACACAGGTGTACTGTATTCTGTAAGACAGAATTTCAGGTCTTTTCAGAATATATCCAGAAGTGGAATTGCTAGATCATATGATAATTCTATTTTTAATTTTTTGAGTAACTACTGGACTGTTTTCCATAGTGGCTGCACCATTGCACGTTCCCATCAGTAGTGCACAAGGATTCCCATCTCTCCACATCCTTGTCAACACTTGCATTTTAAGGGTTTTGGTTTTGTTTTGGTTTTTGGTTTTTTGGGTTTTTTTTTTTTTTTTTGTAGTAGGCATCCGAATAAGTATAAGGTTCTTCTCATTTCTATTTATTTTTCTTCTGCATGTAGGCTTAAATTGTTCTTTCTCAGGTTTTTCCTCAGGAAGCCTAAATTGTTGAATTTAGATTTTCAGATGAAAACTTGCATTTTTAGTATAAATTTCTCTAGGCAAAGACTGCCTTTGCTACCACCCACACATTTCAAGTAATTGTAATTTCGTTTTTATTTGATGACACCTTAATTTTTGAAATATATTTTTGCTGTATATAGTATTCTAGGTTGATGGTTCCTGTTTTACTTTTGGTACTTTGACTCCATTGCTCCACTGTCTTCTGACTTGCATTATTCTTTTGTTTATAATGTTTGTTTTTTTTCAGAGTTTTTTATTCTGACTGGTATTAATCAGTTTGATCATGATGTACCTTGTTTTCTTCATGTTTCTTGTTTTTGGCTTTGTTTGAGCCTCTTGATCTGTATAGTTTTAGTTTTTGTCACTTATAGAGTATTTCTAGCCCTGATTGGTTCACATGTGTTTTTTTTGGTTTTTTTTGTTTGTTTTTTCCTCTTCTTTTCCCCTCTCTGGTGACTTCCAGTTTTGTGTGTAATCAGTTACTTCGCGTTGGCCCACAGCTTACTGATACCCACTTATTTTGGTCTTTTTACTACTCCTGTGGGTTTCATTATGGCTAATTTCTGTTGTCATGTCTTCAAGTTCTGTTGTCTTTTCTTCTGCAATTTCTAGTCTTCTGTTAATACCATCCAATGTATTTTTTCATCTCACCCATAATATTTTTATATCTCTGGATTCTTTGAGTCCTTTTTTATGTATCACATGTCTCTACTTAACATTCAGTGTTTTCTAAATCTCTTTTATTTATTGTGGTAAATATACATAACATGTAGTTTACCGTTCCAACCACTTCAAGTGTACAATTCAGTGACACTAAGGATTACGTTCACGATATTGTGTAACCATCACCACAATCTTTTTTTTTAAGGCAGTGTCTGTTGCTGTGTGTGGTTGACCCTGTGAGTGGTTTTGGCTTATAGGATGTGAACAAAAGGGGCTTGTGAGTGGCGTCGAGGAAAAGTCCTTATGGGGAGCTTGTATCCTTTTCTTGTCATTTCTCTTTAATGGCTGGTGTTGGTGCTTGTTGTCTTTCATCGTGAGGTGGAAGCAGTGAATTCGCGTTGATGGCAACAGCTCTGATGATCCTGGGAGCTGCTGTGTCCACCCTGAACTTTTTTTTTGTTTTCTTTTTTTGAGTGGTACAAATGGGCTTCATTGTTTGTAATGGGAAGTGAAAGAGAGGAGGGGATATGACAGCTTCAGCTTCTGGGCCAGTTCTAAAGATTACATCACTGTCCTTCGAAAGGACCCTTAACTGTTTTAAAGCAGACATAAAGGCACTAAGGGGCATTTTCTGTCACTTGCAGCTGACCCCAATTCAAACCGATACTTAAGAATTACCATAATTTCTTTAATATTGTCAAAGAAGTAACGTTTTTAGAAATGTGCAGCAAAGGGCAACTTGTTACTTCAGTGGCTTTAAAACATTGATAGTTACCCGTATCAGAATTCCTTTTATGAATGTGCTTGTGTTTTACAGACATTTTATTTCCTGCATGTCTTTTCCCCAGCAGCCCTGCAGTGTTGTATTATTGTCTCTGTTTACTCTTATTGAGGTTTAGAGAAGGAAGTTATGTAACTTGGTAGTGATGGAGTTCATCTTCCATTTCAAATCGGACTCCAAATCACACACTTTTTTCACTAAGTCCTGCCTTTTCTAATGCCTCTCTTTTATATCTTTATTTCTGAGACTCCTCTGGTTGGCAAATTAATCTAGGAGGCACCCTGTACAAGTGACTAATTGTTTCGAGTCACTTACTTCTTTTGCTTATTAGTGCAGAATGAGAAGTTAAAATAAACTTTACTGCAAAGTTGAAAACCACCATAAACCCTAGCCTAGTAGTAATTCAATCTTAAAGGTTTCTGTCATAGATGATGGTTATTCTGAAGGCCTCAACCTAGCCTTTGTTCAAGTCTTCTTCATCAGTTAAAGTTTAGTTTTAAGTATGGTTAGCTTTAAATTACTGTACCTATGATCCAAGGAAAACAGCTTGAATCTTCTAGTTTATCTCAGTTTCTTAATTCATTGAGTAGCTTTAAAATTTTTTTTAAACATTTGTTTATTTTTGAGAGACAGAGGCAGAGCGTGAGCAGGGGAGGGGCAGAGGGAGAAGGAGACAGAATCTGAAGCAGGCTCCAGACTCTGAGCAAGCTGTTAGCACAGAGCCCGATGCAGGGCTTAAACCACGAACCTTGAGATCATGACCTGAGCCGAAGTCAGATGCCCAAAGAACTGAGTCACCCAGGCACCCCAGAGAAATTTTGATGCAATTTTGGTTTTCATTCTTATTGCAGTATTTTATTATTACATAGTAGAATTCATAGGATAAA
Source organism: Hyaena hyaena (assembly GCF_003009895.1). Lineage (NCBI taxonomy): Eukaryota > Metazoa > Chordata > Mammalia > Carnivora > Hyaenidae > Hyaena > Hyaena hyaena. The sequence goes on along the minus strand of NW_024080686.1, from coordinate 2,819,132 downwards.
CACATCACATGTTAGGAGCTAAGAGTGTCAAGAATTACTTGAAATATATGACCACATAAAACATTTACTTCTTAAAGAAATTAAATTTTTGTAATCTGTTCTGACAGAATATTTTTAAAGCCTGGGAGTTCCAGAACCTGTTTAACCTGTTATTTCTTAAGGGCAATGAAGACTGATTGCATACCTGAAAAAGAAATTCACTAATGGAAGAGACAGATGCCAGAACTATTGAGAATAAGTCCTTGTTTGTGTGACCTTTTAGTTTGTTGGACCTTTCCTTTTTTTTTTTTTTTTTTTTTTGGAGTACAGGAAATTAAATGCTATGGAAGGATTTGCCATTCCCAGCTGATCACATGTTCACTGTGCTATAGAATTTCTTAATGCTACATTTATAATTTTACAAATCCGGCATGCTTTTTCTCTTTAGTAATTGACAAAGTGTAGATTTATGTTTACCAAAGAAAATAATTTAAAATTGGTAATACTAGATATACAAATGTATAGATTCTGAGTGTTCTTCATCTGTTGAGATCTACTAAACATCTTCTCTTCCGCCAACCTCTGTTAATTGGATACATGTAGTATTTTTCTTCTTCTTTTACTTTCACAGTACTTAACCTACTTTTTAGTTCCTCAGGTTTGAGCACTACCAGTTGAGAATGGTCTTATTGAGTAGTTCTTCTCTCTTTCTCTCTCTCTTTTAAAGTATAGTTGACACAATGTTATATTAGTTTCACATGTAGAGCAGAGTGGTTTAGCAATCCATTCTGTACACTGTGCAGTGCCCAGCATGGTGAGTCTGTCATCAAAGTTATTACAGTTATTGTCTATATTTCCTATGGTGTACTTTGTATCCCTGTGACTTATTTTATAACTGGAAGTTTGTACCTCTTAATCCCTTTTAAGAGAGCTGTTTTAGAATGTATCTAAAAATGCCTCTGGCCAGTGTGGTAGCCATTAGCTGTAAGTGGCTAAGTCAGTTAAACTAATTAAACTAATTCAGTTCCTCAGTTGTAGTCGCCTTATTTCCAGTGTTGGGAAGTCACATGTGGCTGGGGCTCCCATGCAGGACGGCACAGAGAACGTCTTCGGAGTTACTCAGCTAATCATATGGTGGCCTGAAGAAGGCGCATAGTGTGAATTTTATGATTTCAGTTATGTCATTTAATAATGTAATTAGTAGTCTTAATTTCTAGCAGAGGTCCTTTAGAAAAGTAAGGTCTTTCATATCTCTCAAGTCTTTCTTACCAGTCTATATTTCAATGAACCGTTTCTCACTTTATTTTCAGGAAATTTTCAGAGTGTTGCTTAGTTAACAGACACGTAGGATTTGCTCCTTTTAAATGGCTTGCCAGAAAAAATTTTGTATATCATTTTAGATGTTTATTATATCCTGACTATAGGAGTAATATATGGTTACTATAGAAAATTAGAACATGTAAAAACAATAAAAACTTATAACAACCCGAAGATAATTACTCCTACCATTTTAGATTGTTTTTGTTTTTACTATTTTCCTAATTTTGCTAATTTTAATTTTGTCTTTAATATGGTGGCATAAGGATTTTCCTATGATATTGTTAATTTTTTTCTTAATCTGTTAAACAAATGTACCACAATACTGAATTAAGTGGTTTCCATCATAATTTGTTTAACCATGCCCCTGTTTTTGGACATCATGTTCTGTGAAATAGTGCTCTTTGTTTTGTAGCACTGATTACAAGGGTGTGTTCTATAACTTGAATATAATCCTTAAAAAAATTTTTTTTTTACCCTTTATAATATGTATTTGGTTTAAGTTTATGTCTTCTACTAGAGTATAAGCCACTTGAATTTAAGGACCATGCCTTGACTACCTTAGATCTTTTTTGCAGTGAGACAGGATATAAATAGTTACTTTATATTTGTATTTCTAATTTATAGCACTGTGCTTGGCATATAGTCACTCATTTATGTTTGACAAATTGAATTTAGATAAGTGGCTTGTCCCCTTCTCATAGATTTTTGCCTGTAGCTAAGAATATGCATGCAACTTTAATAAAAGAATAATTCAGTTTTTTTGGACACATTCCTTGAGTTTAGGGAGTATAGTCTCATTTGTAATTACATTTCCCCCCTTTTTTGCAGCTCTTTTCATGGGAGAAAGGTTTTGGTTATGCCATTTAAGGAGATGAATAATTTTTCAAGGAATTCATGTTGAAGCATATTTGCCTGGGTTTATCACATGCCACAGTATGGTTTAGCTATTTGAAGAACATCTTTAGTGGCAAACACAAAACCGTGAATCCTGGGTGCTGGGATACTGGCCACATTTAATTATGATACAGCTTTGTAACTTCTAGAAGTTGATTTCAACTATGTTCTAGTAAACGGAAACATGAAGCAAAATTAACAATATGTATAGTTAATATTTTGTTTTCTAAACTTACTGGATTTGATGATATAAAATGTTGAGGATAGGAGTCCTTATTTTATGCATGAAATATAGCGTGCTATATTTTGAAAATTCTGTTGGTGCCAGCAAATGTAGTCCTTAACCATTCATATGATATTTTAAATATGCTTAGCAGGAGTGAATAATAGTAACTAAAAAGCTAGTATATGCAAAGTCTGAATCAAATTTCATTATAGAACATGTAGACAAAACACGTAGTCAAAATTGGTATAAAGAGAGCAGCAAATCCAAAGACATTTGTGGTAATGTTTTTAACTGCTACATTGAACAATGAGAGCATCATTGTTATTCTGAAATACAAGTTATTGGCTAGATAGTTTTTCAGTCCATTTTTAATATAATATATTTTAGTCAGTCAACAGTATACCCATTTCATACTTCTATATTAATACATTTAAGTCTACTTTATTCTTCTTAATAGCTCTACAGTATTCTATTAGATGTATTTTTTCTTTTCCTTTTTCTTTTTTTAAAGTAGGCTTCATCCCCAGCACAGAGCTGAACACAGGGCTTGAACTTAAAACTGTGAGATCAAGGCCTGAGTTGAGATCAAGTGGTGGACTCTTAACCGATTGGGCCACCGAGGCAACCCCCCCCCCCCAACACTGGAAGTATTTTACAAAAAGGATATTCTTACAATTATATATTTATATATTTATGCAGGTAGTAGGAAAAAGCTAGAATTAATTTTTGTTATTTCAGACATTTCAATTAGTGTTATATAATTTTACAATAAGAACAAAATAAAATTTATGATAATGAAAAACTTCCTTTAAAAACTTGGTTAAGTATTTGAGGGAATAAATGAAAGTATTCTCTCACTTCCTAACACCCACCAAAACAAACTCCAAATAGTCAAAGAGGATAAAGGCTAAATGAAAAACCATAAACAATGGGGCATGTGGCTAGCTCAGTCAGTAGATCATGTAACCCCTCATCTCAGGGCCATGAGTTCAAGTACCATGTTGGGCATAGAGCTCCCTTCAGAAATAAAATTTAAATAAAGAGCTGTTATCTTAAAACAAACAAGCCTGTAAACAAAGTAAGTGATGCTGTGTACATGCCCATTTGATCTAAGAATAATCTATAAGAAAGTGTCCATAGAGAAAAAAAGTTTTTATTTGCTGAAAGTGAACAAAACTAAAAGAGAGTTAAAAGATAACAAAGTGAGAAAAAACAAAGGCCCAAAAAAGGTAGAACATGTACTAATATTCTTAATATAAAGAACGTATCGGGGCACCTGGGTGCCGTGTTGGTTAAGCATCTGACTCTTGATTTCAGCTCAGGTCATGATCTCATGGTTCCTGAGATGGAGCCTCACCGTGGTCTCTGTGCTGACAGCGTGGAGCCCGCTTAGGATTCTCATTCTCTCATTCTCTCTCTCTCTCTCTCTCTCTCAAAATAAGTAAATAAACTTAAAAAAAAAGAGCTTATATATTCACCATACAACCTTAAATATCAAAAGAAGAATGTTTTAAAGAATTTAGTTCTCTAAAGGCCATAGTTGTGTCTAATCTATTGAGTTTTTTTTTAATTGAGGTATAGTTACCTGCAATGCTACATTAGTTTTAGGTGTGCAGCATAGTGGTTTGACAACTTTACCAGGTATACTCTGCTCAGGACGAGTATAACTACCATCTGTGATCTTAGAAGACTTCTAAGGTACCGTTAGCTATATTCCCTATGCTGTACCTTTTGTCCATGTGACTTATTCCATAACCAGAAAGCCTACACTTCCCATTCACTTTCACTCCTTTCTACTGAATTCTTAATTTTCACTCGTTTCGTTTTTAAGTTGTAGAGTTTTCATTTGATTAGTTGATAAAATATCAGGTTCTCTGCTGAAATTCTCCCATCTTTGAACACATTAATAGCAATGACTTTGAGGTTTGTGTTAAATTTCTGGATTTCCTTTGGCTCTGATTTAAAAAAAGATTCTTCTGGTTTTATGGTATTTTAGTTTTATTTTGTATGACTGCTAATGTTTGATTGACTGCTGGATATTGTGTGTGGAAAAATGTTGAATTAGATAATGTTAACTTTCTTCAGGGAGATTTATATTTTCTGTCAGGTTTGAGACAGACCACCTTAATCTCTTCAGTGATTGAACAGAGTTGAGACAGATTTTCAGTCTTTTGAGGGTTGGTTTGTTCCTGTTTTTTATTTCTGGGGTATAGCCCTTTAGCCTGGACTTTTTCTTCTTTGTGAGTCCCAAACTTTAATTTTTATGTTCCCAATCTGATGAGAGTTCTGGAAGCTTTCTTCAGCTTCTCAATTTCCGAGTTGCAGCGTTCGTTGTAGTCAACTTTAGGCTTACGTCCTTGCCCCGTTCCCTGTTTTCTTTTAATCTCAGCAGTAGAATTAGCTTACAAGTTAGCCTATCATTGGTAGAGGTAGAAATCCCCTTGTTATATTGTCCACATATTACTTGTTTCTTTTTATTTTTTATTATGTTTGTTTATTTTTCGGAGAGAGAGAGTAGGGGAGGGGCAGAGAAAAAGGGAGACGGAAGATCTGAAGTGGGCTCCTTGCTGACAGAAAAGAGCCTGACATGGGGCTCAAAACCTCGAGCCTCAGATCATGACCTGAGTCCAAGTCAGACGCTCAACTGACTGAGCCACCAGGCACCCCTGCTTGTTTCTTCTTAAAGTTTTTAGGGGTTTGATATATAACAATTATTCTCCTGCTGAATTCAGAGCTGGTTGAGAATTGGAGGAGTCTAGACAGAGATCTGAATGTCCTATGTATTACTGGTAAAATCTAGGACACGGGATGGATGAGTTCATGGTCATGAATAGATTTGGACTCTCCCAACAGATAGGTCTGTCTCACAGAGGTGGAGTCTTCCTTGTTGTGTTTATCCAAACAATGAGAGTAGGTGAGAATTGGTGTGTATTGTTTATAGGGATCGAGATTCTAGAAAATTAATTTAGTGTAACTTTTGTGATCACTAAGTATCTGCTATATACAATTTAAGATTCTTCCTTCAATAGGCCTTATATTTTTATAAATTATGGCCATAGAGCATGGATTTATATTTAGGTTGTAGTGTTGCGCACGCCACAATATAAAACATTGTTTCTTAGTCTCAAGGATAATTACAAAATGGAGTATTTTGTGGTGATTATGCTTTCAGTATGATGACCTTTATATAATCTAGTTATTTGTCTTTTACATTTGGAATTTCTTTTTTTTTTTTTTTTTACAAATAGTTTATTGTCAAATTAGTTTCTACATAACACTCAGTGCTCATCCCCAAAGTGCCCTCCTCCATGCCCATCCCCCCCTCCCCCCCACATCCATCAGTCCTCAGTTTTTGTCAGCATTCAAGAGTCTCTCATGGTTTGCCTCTCTCCCTTTCCCCCACCATTTCCGCCCTTCTTCTCCCCCTTGTTCCTCCGTCAAGTTCCTCCTAATCCTCCTATACGTGCAAACATATGATATTTGTCCTTCTCTGCCTGACTTATTTTACATTTGGAATTTCTATGAGTCTATGTGTTGTCCTCAGAATTCTTAGTATTGCATATACCACAATGATGTTGGCAGTATCTTTTATGAGGTCTGAACCACATGACTAAGCAAGCACAGTAAGTATAGGAATCTACCACTTAGAACTGCTTGACTTTTTTTAAAGCTTTTTTAAAAAAAATTTACTTATTTGTTTGAAGAGAGAGAGAGGCAGGGAGAGAGGGAAAGAGAAAGAATCCCGAACAGGCTCACAGTGTCAGCAAACAGCCTGACGTGGGGCTCGAACTCATGAACTGTGAGATCATGACCTGAACCGAAATCAAGAGTCAGACACCCAACTGACGAGCCAGCCAGGCACCCCAGAACCGCTTGACTTTTAGCCCCCAAGTCCCACTTTAACCTGTTTAAAAAAATTGTAAGTTAAGACTTTATAGTAACAGTTAATGTCATATTTAGTATTTTCTGAAGGTTGAAGTTTGTGGTAAAACCAGGTAACACTAATATAGTCAAGCTACTTCCCTTAAAAATAATTCACTGAATTTTGGGATCAGATTACTGTAACATGGACTAAGGAGAAGTGAAACATACTGATACTTATTTATAGGGAGATTTGCCAGGAAAAGCCCATCTTGGTTTGACTTTTATTTTGCATTAGTTCAGACCATTCATAAAATTTCTCAAAGAAAAAGTTTTGACATAGCTTTTCTTTTAAATGATTGGCTTTGTACTTAGGAATATTAAACTACATTTTTGTATTTTATATATTTTTATTTTTGTGATTTTTTTTTTTTTTGGTTGAGGCAAAGGGCAGATGACTGAAATAAGTTTTCAGATATAGAACCCCAATGTGTAATATTATTTCTGTTGGAAATTAGCATTTGTTTTATACATTTGGATTTCATTTACCATCAGAGATCCAGTTTGGTTAAGCTAGATGGAGTCATGTGTGTAAGTAACTTAATTAATGATTGTCAAACTATGCCTATGAATACATAATATATGTATGTTTTGGGTTAAATTCAGATATGTTTGTTATTTAAGAATTTCTTTAAGATCATGTTTTCTGTCTTTGGTGTGCAAGAAAGGAAGGTCATCTATATTACTTGGTGGCATAGGAGGAAAAAAAACATTTATAAAATGAGATGTTAGTGATTTGACCACTTCATGTATAGAAACCGTAGGATCGTTTTGCAGATTTTTGGGTTACACTTTTTTCTTAAATACTTACCATTTGGTATGTTTTATAATACTGTAAACTAATTGAGATCATTGCGGTAGGTTTAATTATAGGTTTAGTAGTTTCTCAAGGAAATGTGGTAATAAAATCAGAGGCCTCAGTTAAATATGTCCCTTGATTTGCACTATTGACCTTTTTGAATCTGAGTTTACTGTTACTGCCCCCCCAGAGAAGACTTGCTTTCTCTATGTATTTATTTGTAGTTTTCAATCAAGTCTGATAACAATTCTTGTCTCTTAGCGTTGAGTGTTTATACTGTATTTTCCACGTGCTGTTGGCAAATATTGTTGTTTTAGCTGCTGCAGTAGTACAGTTTGCTTTCTGATGGAAATCCGGTTTGCTCACCAAGCTCCTCAGAGCAGGGACATTAGCTCATTTGTTTATGCTGTAGACATATTTATTGAAATGATACGCCAGAGCTATCAAATTAGCACTAGAGGTCTTTTTACCTACTTAAGTATACTTGCTGTGATTTAGAAAGTGAACTTATTTTGTAATTGTATCTTAAGTCCTTTGTGTCCCAAGGACTTTGTGTACATTTGGTGTAATAAATATGTATGTAGCAACTACCCATGCCAGGTCCTGGGTTAGGTCCTGGGAATGTTGCAGTGAACAAAAGAAAAATTTGCTGCCATCAGTTTACATTTTAATGGGCAGTCAGATAATAATAATTTTATTGTATATAAGATAGTGGTTTACAGTAAGGGAAAAAAGTAAAGCAAGGAGGAAGATATGAATATACAGAGTGTTGGCAGTTGAGATGGTAAGGTTTCTCTGAAAACTAAAGACCTGTTGGAAGTAGGTCAGTTAGCCATGCAGATACATGGAGGTGATCATTTCAGACAGAAACCGCAAATTCAGAGATTTTGAGTCAAGAACATACCTTGGTGTGACTTTTTAAAAAAACTCTTTAGGAAACAATTTTCCAATTTAAGAAAAAGTTTTCAAAACTTCTGTATCACTTTGCTGAGATCCCTCATTCAGGTTTTGTTAATTGCCCAAATTATGTTCTTTAGACCAAAAGGATCTAATCCAGGATCATGCATTACCTCCAGCTTTCATGTTTCTTTAATCTCCTTCAGTTTGGAACAGGTTCCCAATCTTTCTTATTTTCATGCTGTTCACAGTTTTGAAGGTTATAAACCACTCGTTTTGTAGAATATCTTGCAGTTTGGGTATATCTAATGTTTTCTGATTATTAGACCCAAGATATGTGTTTTTGGCTGCAATTTTACAGAAATGATATTGTGTTCTTAATCCTGTTTTGTGGCATACAATTTATCCAATTAGGTAGTGTTAATGTAGATCACTTGATTAAAGGTGATGTCTACCAAGTTTCTAGTTACTCCCTCCTCCTCTGTAACTAAGAAGTGTTTGTGGGGAGATACTTTGGGACTGTGCAAAATCATGTTTCTGTTCCTGCTTTTACCGATTGGTTTTGGTATCCATTGAAGTTTCTTACCTAAATTAATTTTTACTGTGAACATTTCCAAATAGTGGTATTCTCATTCAATAGTTCTTTTACGTTTTTTAGTTGGCATTTTACTCTAAGAGAAAGAACTCATTTGCTTTTATTTATATCAGAAATTCTTTTTTTATTCAATGGGTTAAACTTCATTATTGTCATTATTTTAATACTCAGATTGTCCCACATTTGCCACTGGGAGCCCTTTCAGATTGGCTTGCATGCCCTTTTGATGTGATCCTATCAATCTTTGTGTATTTCTTTTAATGTTTATTTAATTTTGAGAGAGAGAGAGAGAGAGAACGTACGAGCACGAGTAGGGGAGACACAGAATCCTAAGCTGGCTCCAGGCTCTGAGCTGCCAGCACAGAGCCTGATGCAAGGCTCAAACTCAGGAACTACGAGATCATCACCTGAGCCAAAGCCGGATGCTTAACCGACTGAGCCGCCCAGGTGCCCGTGTGTACTTCTTTACTTTAAAAAAACAAAACAAAACAAAAACCAAACAGCTTTATCTTGAAATAATTATAAATTCACAGGAAGTTACAAAAATAATACAGAATGGTCCTTTTTGTACCCTTTACCCAGTTTCCCCCAGTGTTTATATCTTATATAACTATATTATCAAAATCAGGTTATTTGCATTGATAGGATGCATATACATAGTTTTATGCCATTTTATCACCTTTACATAGCCTTCCTTTTGCCACAAGATGCTACAGGCTCATTTTATCATTTTCCTGCTCTAGTCCTAGAATCAGCCATTTCTCTAAGGATCCTTAATTCCTTTTAAAGGAGAGTACTGTTTCAGAACCATGTTCTGGGGCCACCTGGGTGGTTTAGTTGGTTTAGTGTCCGACTCTGGATTTCAGTTCAGAACATGATCTCCCAGTTCGTTGGATCGAGCTCCAAACTGGGCTGAGAGCTGACAGCACGGAGCCTGCATGGGATTCTCTCTCTCTGTATCTCTCTGCCCTTCCCCTGCTCACACTCACTTGCCCTCTCTCCACCACTCTCTCTCAAATGAGTAAACTTAAAAAAAATTTTTTATTTATTTATTTTTTAAAATTTTAAATGTTTTTTTATTTATTTCTGAGAGAGAGACAGCATGAGCAGGGGAGGGTCAGAGAGAGGAGGAGACACAGAATCCGAAACAGGCTCTGAGCTGTCAGCACAGAGCCCAACACAGGGCTTGAACCCACGAACCGTGAGATCATGACCTGAGCCGAAGTCGGACGCTCAACCAGCTGAGCCACTCAAGTGCCCCACCCCCCTCCAAATTTTTTTAAAATAAATCTGTATGTCTCAAGCCCTCCCTATTTGCTCTAGCCACACTGCCCTTTTTAAGGTTTTAAAATCATGGCAGAGGTCAAATAAGTGGGAATGGGGTACAAGGTAGCCCTGGAGCAGTGACGGCTTTCACAAGGAGGAGTGTCTGAGCAGTACCAAAGTCTAATGAGTAGGAAGCTGGCAACATATGGAGGAACCAAGCAAATTAATAACTGTATGATAACAGGAATCAGCTTTTACTATTGGGAGAGGAGGTACAAATATGGGAAAAGAAGGAAGCTAGAATGAACATATGGTATTGGAATGGAAGTGGAGGTATCAGTCTGAACACATTGTTTTCAATAAAGATATATGGAAATATAGATGTAGATGTGAGTGTACACACACATACCTATGCTTCCTTCATCTGTCCACTGGAAGAGTCTAAGTACAGAAATACTCCAATAGCAGTGGGCTCACCTAGCACCCAGAATGTGGTTTGGTTGGTTTTTTCCCCTTAAGTTTATTTATTTTGGGAGAGAGACACACAGCACGCACACATGTACCAGTTGGGTGAGGCATCTGGGTGGCTCAGCCCATTAAGCGAGCGACTCTTGATTTTGGCCAGGGTCATGATCTCAGGGTCTGGCTAAGATTCTCCAGCCCACCACTGCCCCATGCCCCTCCCCTGCTGGCTCATGCGCTCTCTCTCTCTCACGCGCGCGCTCTCTCTCTCTCTTTCTCAAAATAGGGAGTACAATGGAGATAGACTAGAGAGTGTTAAAGGTAGAAAAACTAATTAGTAGGTAAGAAATGAGAATCTGAGCAAACATAGGGGACAGGAGTGGAGAACAAAACTGAGACAAGAATAGTTTGCAGTAGAGAAGGAACAAAGGAAAGGATTTCTGAACCTGACTTTCGTAGCATGGCACTGCTTACCGGGTATAAAGTAGGTAAGGTACGAATGAGAACATGACTGATTAGGGTTTGGACATGTTGATTCCAAGATGCTGGCTAAATACTTATTTTCACATCAGTTTTGGGGAATATATTCTATGCTTGGAATGTGAAAAACAAAAATTTTTACCCTTAGGGAAGATAGTAAATGATTCTTACATTTAAGGAGTTATGATCTCCAACCTTTTTATTAATGTTTATCTTATTTTTGAGAGAGACAGAGCACAAGCAGGGGAGGGGCAGAGAGAGGGAGATACAGAATCTGAAGCAGGCTCCAGGCGCTGAGCTGTCAGCATAAGCCCAGTGCGGGGCTTGAACCCATGAACCATGAGATCATGACCTGAACCAAAGTCAGACGCTAACGGACTGAGCCACCAAGTGACTGAGCCATGTGGGGCCATGTGATCTCCAACTTTTAATCTTGTATCCCATCAGTAAAAGATACATCCTCGAATAGATGTGTCTTTACAGTTTGTATATATGGAGCTTTATATTAAAATATTATGTGTATCATAAAATACACATAGAAATCTATAAACAGTGTTTTTTGAGATACTCATTTTATTATGGTACAGAACTTTACTTACTCAAAAATGCTTAATTCCTTTTTAATGTTTTGGCTTAACATTGTGTTTCAGTGATTTAAATACCAGGTTGGAAGTTCATTTTATTCTGCTACTGAGTTTTAAGGACTGTCACAATTTTGGGCCTTTTGTTTTATTTCACAAAGATACATGGATACAAGTGGAAGCATCATCAGTGGCTGCAATTACTAAATCCTGATACTCCTTTTCCAGTTCTGCCTACCATTCGTACAACTGGTTTTTGTAGTTGTTGGCATTCACTTAGCAAATTTCTGTTTTCCCTGGTGAGGCCACTACTTGAAAATAAAACAGATGTGTTTAAAATCTGCTAAATGTCTGTATTTTTAACTGGGTCAGAAAATTATGTTTCCAAGTTATTAAAACACGGATGTGAAAGTTAAAGGCTTTAATAGGCAAAGCATGTTATTATCTGTAAAATTTACATGTGGATAGAAACATTTCTAGACATCTTGGGAGTCAGAATACTTTCTCCATAGCAAAAATGTCTTCCAAAAAGAAAGTTTTTCTTTTCTTATTTGTTGTTAAAATACCACCTTTACTTAGACAAAATCTATTATTTTTTTTCCAGAAATATCTGCTAGCATGTTAACAGGTATTGGTTATCATAGACAAGGCCACACATTGGAGTACTTGGTTTTTTTATAGAAGAAAAACAGTCATTCATCCAGAAGTTCAGTAACTGTTAAAAGTTCATTGGGACAAGATAGCCAGAAAACTTTTGTATGAAACTTTGTCTCACAAAGTATAAGAGTCTGTTACACTTTAACGATCTTATTTTCATAAACTTTACAACGTTGATGACATGTACTACTTCGCCCTCATAAGGATTTAACTTCTTAGTTGTAAAAACTTGTTCTGTGAATGATGCAGTGAATGAATTTCATTTGTAATAGTACGTAGGTAGTTGCAGAGGCAGTTTTAAAGTATCAGTGGTTACTACTAACAGGGTTTTTTTAACTTTTCATTAAAGTAGTTTGCTGTTGAGAATATATTTTCTTCAGTTATAGATTTCCTCATTGCAACAGTATCTGACCATTTTATTTATTCACTCATTCATTCATTCATTAAAAGGGTAGTGTTTTATTTTTAACATTTATTTATTTATTTTTGAGAGAGTGCTCATGCGTACGGGGGGAGGGGGCACGGAGACAGAATCTGAAGAAGGCTCTAGGCTCTGTGCTGTCGGTGCCGAGCCCAACGTGAGGCTTGAACTCACAAACCGTAAGATCATGACCTGAGCCGAAGTTGGATGCTTAACCTACTGAGCCACCCAGGCATTCCAGTATCCACCCATTTTTAAACTGATCAGGTTAGAAAAAGTGAGTACTTTCTTCCAACTGTATAGTAAACCTCTCTTATATTAAAATTTATTTTGTTACTCATTTCTTCAACATTTCAGTTATTCGTTTGTCTTCCAAAGATACCAGCCATCAAGAAAATACACTTTAGTTTTTTACTATATTGTTTTTCATATATTTTAGCCATTTGAAACAAACTTTAGTCAGAAGAACTAGTGTTTCCCAGTGCTGTGTGAAGGTTTAAGAAAAATATCTTTTATTGATGTTAAACTAACAAAACAAGAAAACTGAAACACAAAAGAGGCTTCCAAATATCATTAAATCTAATGGTAAACTTGGTAAAGTAAAATTGGTGAAGTGCTGGATAGAATTCAGACATGAAACATTATGCAAAGAATTATAGAGATTTTTTTTCCATATTCTTGTTTAGGTTTTAAATATCTTTCTAATTGTGGTGGCTTTGGCTTTGTTCAGTCATAGACATGAAATACAAATTCCTGAAAAGCTTTGTCTTCTGGAAAAATCATGTACCATAACTAACAAGGTTTACGAGAAAAAATAGGATAGGATCAGACTGTGTAAAACCTATGCAGCTTGTAACCAGAACACTAACAAAAGCAGTGACAATTAAGATAAAAACATCAACACAGAATCACAGACATTTGAATTTCTGCAGCCCTGAATCCTCAGGCTTCTGCTGTTTTCTTTCACATTTAGGCCCATGAAGACCTTTACTTCCATAGGCACCTTTATTGTTTGTTTGTTTTTTAGCAAAGGAAAAATGTCTTATCTTTTTCATTTGAACTTGTAACCTCCCTTGATAGCTTAATATCATGAACAGTGTAGGGGTCTTTGAAGCTACTATTTATATCTTAGGAAAGCATTTTGGTGTGAATTTTGACTTTTTTTCATAATGTCTTATATTTCGAAGACTTTCTTTTTAATTTGAGAAAGCTTGCGCATCATTTAGAAACATTAACAGGGGCGCCTGGGTGGCTCAGTTAACTGACAAGTTGGTTAAGCATCTGACTTCGGCTCAGGTCAAGATCTTGTGGTTCATGGGTTTGAGCTCTGTGTTGGGCTTTGTGCTGACAGCTCAGAGCCTGGAGCCTGCTTTGGATTCTGTGTCTCCCTCTCTCTGCCCCCCTCCCACTCACACTCTGTCTTCTAAAAATGAATAAACATTAAAAAAATTTAAAAATTTTTGTTCTCAAAGGAGCTCAGTGTCCTTCACATGGTGAACCTAGTTAAATGTGATAATAGCCACGAAAATGTAAAATACTTACCAGGAGGTTTAGCAAGAAATATATAGAATATATATAAATAATACTTTATTGTAGGAAATCAAGAATTTAAGTTGATGGAGCAACCTACCTTGCTTTTTGGATGGGAAGTCCAGTCTTCCCAAATTAATCTGTTAATCACTATAAAAATCCCAGTTCAAGTTTTGGGTAGAAGCAACACTTATTTGAATTCCAGAGGACTCTCAGGGAGAAGAAGAACATATGATTTGTAGGAGGCAGAACAGTGAAGTTTCAGGATTTAAAATAGGATATGTTTCAATAGAGATACGGACAGCTAGAGATAATAAAAGAGTAACTTTTTTGAAGTCTAAATTTGTTAAAGTGTGTTCTGTAGTACTTCATATCTTGAACACTTAGTGAATATTTAGATTTTATACTATATTATCGGTTACAAAATGCACCACAAAAAATGTTAGAATTTAAGGGAAGAAAAGAATAAAACCACATAACTCCATGATCATATCACATTTCTGTATTTGCTTTGTTGCATTTCCATTCAAAGTTTTTCATATGCATACTTAGGTGGAATTATCATACATTCAGTATATTCTGTGCTTTCTTTTAGCATTAATATTTTGTATTAGTTTTAACATAATCTTTATAGCCATCATTTTTAATGGTTGCTTAATATAGCTCTAACAAGCCGTAGTAAAATCTTAGTTTTTCTTTCCCAGATTTTTAGGTTGCTTTGAATTTAAATTCAAATTTAAATGCTATCATAAATAATGTTGCTCCTAACACTTATGTGCTGTAGGTCATCATTCCTAGATTTTAATTGGCTGAAAGAAAATTTCAAGCTGTATAAAGTTGAAGTAAGATTGAAAACTACTTAGGAATAAAAAGTTTGTTAAGTAGATTATAAGTACATTCATAATAAAAAATAGGTATAATGACTAATAGTTTTCGGATTTAACTTTTGTTTCATTTGGCTTCATAAACAATACATGATTAGTTGTCAGACTAGCCCTGTGATTTAGATGTTGTATTATACAGATGTTGAAAATGAAATTTAAAGAAGTAAAATAGTTTTCTTTATGGAACACATTAAGTTAGTAATGTAACTTTTTTAAAATGTTTTTTTAATTTATTTTTGAGAGGCAGAGAGAGACAGAGAATGAATGGAGGAGGGACAGAGGGAGAGGGAGACACAGAATCTGAAGCAGACTCCAGGCCCTGATCTGTCAGCACAGAGCCCAACACAGGGCTCGAACTCATGAACCACGAGATCATGGCCTAAGCTGAAGCCGAATGCTTAACTGAATGAACCACCCAGGCACCCCAGTAATGGAACTGTTTTTGGTCCCATCTGTTAGTATCAAAGATGTGCTGACAGGTTTAGATGTCAATGTAAAATATAAAACTTTTAATCCTACATCCCTTGAATTTAATCCCTAAATGCAAAATATCTATTTATGTGGTATCTAAAATATTGGAAATAAAAATAAGTAACATTGAGTGATTGATTGATCATATGGATAGGGTCTGTTTGGAGATGAAGCTGAAATTTTAACTTCAAAACTTGTGGAAATTATTTT
Organism: Hyaena hyaena; assembly: GCF_003009895.1. NCBI lineage: Eukaryota > Metazoa > Chordata > Mammalia > Carnivora > Hyaenidae > Hyaena > Hyaena hyaena. The sequence goes on along the minus strand of NW_024080686.1, from coordinate 2,803,539 downwards.
CTATATATTTAGGTTCTTGGTGGGTGGAAATCATATGGGCAGACTTCTAGTTATAAAATGAATGAGATGGTTCTGTGCGTATAATTAACAGTTGACTGGAATCAGAGATTTGGAGGATTGTTCTTGGTCTTTGACTGAAAATATGACTCAAGTTGTTTTACCTTCTAGTAAAGTGGGCACTAGTAAACAAAACTTTGTTTTACCTTCAAAATTTGAAAAATGCAGGAATAGCTCTATTGTTAGAGTGGTTTGACTGTCTCACTTTCTCTGTACATACATCCACAAAGATATAATAAATGTTGCCTTGTGTTATTGGCCATTATCTCCAACATTTCTATTATTATTACTAATAATATTATTATTATTATTGATATTAGTATTTTGTTTGTATATATTTGTTACCTTGAATGGGCAGGTTTTTTGGGGGGGCGTGTCCCACAGTCTATGTATGGTACTTAATTTTGTGAGTTACAGTTATGCAAAATATTTTTTAAATTTGATTTATCTACAATCAGAATAGCAACTTAAATTTTATCTGCTAGTAGCTTTTCAACTGAATACCAGTGTTAAATTAGGACTAGGATTCAGTCAGATGATGTATCAACCTGATAGTTGAAACAATTTTTTTAATGTTTGTTTATTTCTGAGAGAGAGAATGTGCGCCCACACCCAAGAGCATGAGTGGGGGAGGGGCAGAGAGAGAGAGAGAGGGAGAGGGAGAGGGAGAGAAAGAGACTGAATCCGAAGCAGGCTCCAAGCTCTGAGCCCTCAGCACAGAGCCATACGTGAGGCTTGAACTCAGGAATCACAAGATCATGACCTGAGCCAAAGTTGGCTGCTTAAGATAGAGCCACCCAGGTGCCCCAACTATTCTGTAATCTTATAATGAGGAGGAAGGTAACTGATTTTCTGTTTTATTCTATAGAGAGTAGTAAAATATTATGTATTACTTGAGGAAAACTTTTTTTAGAAGAACAGACACACAATTTTGATTTATAAACCAAAGTAATGTAAATACAATTTGCTGTTAACTTTATTCATGTGTTTCTGAACATTATACTACATTATGAGCTGTACTTTGGTTCATATCTTCCTATTGATTTAATACTTTTAGAAAAGAAATTTAGAACCTAGTTAAAATACTAAAAATACTAATAATTACTGGGGCTTGCTCATGGGTAGCCCAGTTGGTTAAACAGCTGACTCTTGATTTGGGCTCAGGTCATGATCTCATACATAGTTTGTGAGATCAAGTCCCATGTTGGGCTCCTTGCTGACAGCACAGAGCCTGCTTGGGATTCTCTCTCTTTCTTTCTCTGCCCCTCCTCCACTCTCACTCTTAATCTCCCTTTCTCTCTCTCTCTCAAAATGAATAACCTTTAAAAAAAAACAGTAATTACTTGAAGGAGCATTGAGCTGAATCCCAACCCTGCTATTTTCTAACTGTGCAATAATGAGGTCTCTAAGCTTAATTTCTTCAATTAAAAAAATGTTAATAACACCTACTTCTACAGTCTACTTGGCAAATTCAGTGAATTATATGAAGTGATATTATAGAAAGTGTTTGACACAGTGTCTGGGATGCAAGCAGTCTGTATATCGTAGCTGCTTTATTATTACTAACACAGGACACTCTCACTATTAACTCTGCACTTAATATTTTGATTAATTCTTTTTCTAAAACATTGATCATATCAATTATGTGATTCTTTGCACATTAAAAAAAAAACAAACCATGAAGTAGTTCATGAGTATCTCATAGAGATTTCAGTTTCTTAGCCCCAGGACTGGGCCCAAGCTGAGGCCTGTGAGGCACTTTCCATGGGCACAAAACCGAAGGGGGTCCCAAAACTGATGCTGATCAAGATAGATAATATTTTATGACAGTATTTTAAAAATGTAAAAAAAAATGATGAACAAAACATAAACATCAAAATTTTAAATAAAGTCAGGAACTGGAAGAATGCTGTGCTGAGCCACATTGGTGTGTGAGGGGAAAAGGGCACTAGAAATCAGGAGCCTGTTCAAATACAGAGACTTTAGAAGGGCTTAGGATCTGGGTGCCTGGGCAGCTCAGTCAATTGTATGTCTATACATTTTTGATAGACTATTTTTTGATTTCTGCTTGGGTCGTGATCTCAGGGTTGTGGGATCAAGCCTGGCATTGGGCCCTGCACTGAGCATGCAGCCTGCTTAGGATTCTCTCCTTCTCTCTCTCTCCCCCTGGCTCATGCTTTCTCTCTTTCTCAGATTAAAAAAGAAAAAAAAAAAGCCTTAAGATCATTGGGGATTGTATTCTTTATTCAAGGAGTTTCTCCTTCCCCTACAATTCAGAGTTCAGATTTTAAGTACATTTTTTATATAACTACTCATCTTTTTTTTTTTAACGTTTATTTATTTTTGAGAGACAGAGACACACACACAGAATCTGAGGCAGGCTCCAGGCTCTGAGCTGTCAGCACAGAGCCCATTGTGGGGCTCGAACTCACAAACCTTGAGATCAGGACCTGAGTAGAAGTCGGGCACTTAACTGACTGAGCCACCTGAGATAATTACTCATCTTTAAGTGTTCTAAATATGAATGTTACTTTCTTAGAAACATATTACTTCATTAATGTACTATATATGTTTTAAGGCAGTAGGGAGTTTTAAGAACTCCTTTTACTATAGCTGTAGGTAGTTGAAGAGTTATATAAGCAAATAGGAAAATTGGTCTCATGCTTCATTAAGTTAGCTACTCAAGTTTTTATAGTGAAGGTAATTTATAGGATGTAAAATATGTGAGACACTTTCCCCTAATACTCTTATTTCTTATTTTCCTCAGTAACTTTTTTTTCTTTAAAGATTCTTTTTTGTTAGGTGACAGGATGCATTTAGCTTGTTGAATTTAATTTGACTGACAGATCTTAGACTAAATATTATAACACAAGCATTAAGGATTTTAGTCATCTGATATTAATAAATGATAGCAGATCTATTAATATGACTTAGATTTTTCTAGGTGAAATAAAGAGTATACTGTAAAAATAATATGGAGTCTACATAAGATTCAAAAGTTTCTCCATGTGCATTTGAGTGGCTTAAAAATGTGTATTTTATTTGCTAAGTTGGATTTCTTTGCTCCCACAGTTCTTAGTTTTGTATTTGTATTTGGAATTGTGGTAACAGGAGGAGGAAATGTATTAGTAGTTCATTTAAATAACATTTCCTGGTTACTTATCTGTATATGAGATACACAGAAATATGTTCCCTATTCGTTTGTTGTCTTAACTTTAAAACCTGGATGTTGTTCGGTATTAGAGGAATAGCTTTATTAACTTTAAGTTCAGTAATGTTTAAAATATAAATGTATAATAAAATTCTAATACTGTCACTTATAAACTGTTGACTTGGGCAAGTTTTTTAACCTACTTTATAACTTCAGTTTCTCTGCCTACTGATGCAGGTATAACTGTAGTACCTAGCTTATATTTTGTTATAAGGATTAAAATGTTGACAGCATGTAAAATGCATTGCACAGTACATGGCACAAACAAGTCAAGAACAGTTCCTTTTATTAATAACAAATACTACATTGACCTATTACATAATTTATGGCCAAGTTGGAATGCTAGGTATTATTTAAGGTCTGTGAGTGTGAAAACCAAAATAATGTCTTAAAGGTTTTTTTTAATACATATATTTTTAATTTTTCATTTGCTTTTATTATTTTTTAATAGCTTATTGTCAAGTTGGTTTCCATATAACACCCAGTGCTCATCCCCACAAGTGCCCTCCTCCATGCCCATCACCCCCCTTCCCCCTCCCCCATCCCCATCTCCTCAGTTTGTTCTCGGCATTGAAGAGTCTCTCATGGTTTGTCTCCCTCCCTCTCCCCCATTATTTTTCCCCTTCTTCTCACCCATGGTCCTACGTTAACTTCCTCCTAATCCTCCTATACGTGCAAACATATGGTATCTGTCCTTCTCTGCCTGACTTATTTTGGTCAGCATAACACCCTCAAGGTCCATCCACGTTGCTACACATGGCCAGAGTTCATTCTTTCTCATTGCCATGTTGTATTCCATCGTATAGATAAACCACATCTTCTTGATCCATTTGTCAGTTGATGGACACTTAGGTTCTTTCCATGTTTTAGCTGTTGTTGAGAGTGCTGCTATGAACATTGGGGTACATGTGCTCCTATGCATCAGCACTCCTGTATCCCTTGGGTAAATTCCTAGCAGTGCTATTGCTGGGTCATAGAGGAGTTCTAGTGTTCATTTTTTGAGGGACCTCCATACTGTTTTCCAGAGTGGCTGCACCCATTTACATTCCCAGCAGCAGTGTAGGAGGGTGCCTGTTTCTCCACATCCTCGCCAGCATCTAGAGTCTCCTGATTTGTTCATTTTAGCCACTCTGACTGGCGTGAGGTGGTATCTCAGTGTGGTTTTGATTTGTATTTCCCTGATGATGAGGGTCGCTGAGCATCGTTTCATGTGTCTGTTGGCCATCTGGATGTCCTCTTTGGAGAAGTGTCTTTTCATGTCTTCTGCCCATTTCTTCACCGGATTATTTGCTTTTCTGGTGTGGAGTTTAATGAGTTCCTTGTAGATTTTGGATACTAGCCCTTTATCTGATATGTCATTTGCAACTATCTTTTCCCATTCCATCAGTTGCCCATTAGTTTTATGGATTGTCTTCTTTGCCATGCAGAAGCTTTTTATCTTGATGAGGTCCCAATAGTTTATTTTTGTTCTTGATTCCCTTGCCTTTGGGGATGTGTCAAGTAAGAGATTGCTGCGGTGGAGGTCAAGGAGGTTTTTTCCTGCTTTCTCTTCTAGGGTTTTGATGGTTTCCTGTCTCACATTCAGGTCCTTTATCCATTTTGAGTTTATTTTTGTGTGTGGTGTGAGAAAATGATCTAGTTTCATTCTTCTGCATGTTGCTGACAACTCATAATTTTATACAATTTTCAGCTAAAGGATATTTTGTGCTGCATTTAACAATTGAAATTCCTAGAATAGTATCTACCTCATTTTGCTGATCACTTCAGACATTCCCAGTTGGTGAAGTCTTTCCAAATTTTTCCTTTTTGGGGAGTAGAGGGGAGGAATGCATTTTATTTGGATATTTTATTTTACTTTATTTTAAAGTTTATTTATTTTGAGAGAGAAAGAGAGCACAAGTAGGGGAGGGGCACAGAGAGAGGGGGACAGAGGATCTGAGGTGGGCTCTGTGACAGCAGAGCAGGGCTTGAACTCACAAACCATGGGATCGTGACCTGAGCTGAAGTCAGACGCTTAAGTGACTGAGCCACCCAGGCGACCCATTTATTTGGATATTTTAAAATAGTTACATATTTAGGTTCAGTTTATAGTGAAAGTGAAATCAAGTCCAGCACTTCATTCTCTCTTGACATTTAAAATTTAAAAGGCTGTGCATTCAGCAAACGGAAAATAGGTCATTACATATATATAGTTTCCACCATGATAATTACAACGGGGAAAAATTGGGTGTCGGCTTGTACCTATTTATTCAGGAAGGCAGTAGTGTACTACACTGTTCTCTGCCTTCCTCTGGTGCTAACTTTTCACACGTAGATAACCACAGTCCGGTACTGGAGGAGAGTGTTTTCTTAGCCAGTAATATTAGAGGTGTGGGGATTTAGTAACTGGGCATGCTTGCGGCGATTAGCTCAGGACTTGATTGAAAGCTATATCTGACTTACCTAGTTAAGCAGTTTTGTATAAAACTTGAGCAGAAAGACTTCTTTCAGTCTCTGTTAGGGGCTGAAGTCCAGGTCTAGTTTTGGTTCTTTACCACATCTAGGCCCTTCTCCACCATTGGTCTTACGCTCCCTGCCCTTCCCTCTTCTCTGTCTTTGTACCTTTAATTCCTGTTCGTTATTTGGCATTTTTTCTCTCTGGCCCTTGAATATTTTGTGGCAGTGTTGTTGTTGTTGTTGTTGTTTTAGCACTTTTAAATGTTCTTTTAAAAAAGATTTTAAATGTTATCCTGTCATTTCTATGCACGTGGAAGTGATGAAAGGGACAAAAGTGTTAATTTCGTTCATTGCTTTGGAGTTTTGATAGTAGACTTTTCTTTAAGTTTTATTCTTTTTAAAATCTCTGTATCTCATCTTAGTATCACTTTCTACCCACTGAGTCAGTTGAAGTCACAGGCCCTGAAAAACAACCTTACTACCTGGGGTTTATATGAAAGTACGTAACAAGGAAGGTCATAGACACAGGCTTTCGATTAAGTCTTGAGCTAACCCAGCCATTAGATCTCAGTATTCGTTTCATACACTTTCATGAAAATACTGGTGTCTTAAAAAGATTCACAATTTGTTTCTTAATAAGTGATACTAAATAGAATACATTTCAAATGTGACAGTTTACAAATATAAAACTTCAAGTATAAAATGTAACTTATAAATATATATTACCCCATACATTTTCTTTAGATATAAATCATCAGCAGATTAAAATATTCTAGTATTATTCAAAAATAAATACTATATCAAAATAAAACTGCACGGGTGAGGTATTATTTGATCTTAAAAAATGGCTTTAAAAACCTAATATGGTATTACTGATGAGTGGAACAACCGCTCTAATGTTAGAACTGCTGAAAACGCTCTTTGACTCTCCACTGGTGTGATGTATTATGGGAAAAATGTATAAATTATTTCCACATTTTCTTCTTGACTGTTTAATCTTTACGTGATCCCATCTTGTGATAACTTGTAGGGGGTGTGGAGTAAGCAGGGATTTAGTCCTTTTGTTGATGTCAAGCTGTAGTTTCTTTTTCCCCCAGAGGATTTCTTTTTTCATCATTATGTGTAGATGGAGATTTTAATGCAGTTACTTTTATCATATCTGTATGAAGTATTCATATTCCATTTGTTTGAAAAGTCTGTGAACTAGAGGAAGAGATTTATTCTTGTAATAGAAGCTTTTGCCTTGTCAATTAAAATTCTTTCTTCTTGTAGAGGTTATGGAGGTATAGAAGAAGGCTTTCCAAATAAATGCACCTTTCTTTGATTTAAAATCATTAATTATGGGTATATCTAAAAATATAAGTGATTCAGATTTTACATTTTAAACCAATAAGTTTATTGCTATTTAATAATAGCAAAATTATACCAAAAAGATCTAGCAGTGATTTGGTAGTTAAAAATAGCTGAGTATGCTGAAATGCTGGAATCCTTGAGAAGCAAGATCATCTGTCCTGGAGAGGGAAATTGTGGGTGTATGTGTGTGGGATCTCAAAGTATGAATTTAATAATCTCAACTTCACTGGAAATTGAACATTTATTGGGATCTCAAAGTATGAATTTAATAATCTCAACTTCACTGGAAATTGAACATTTATTGTTTTTAATGTATTTTTTCCTTTCGGTTCAGGAGAATTAAGATTGTTTTATGTGTCTGCATTAATGATCTCAGTAGGCAAAAAGAATTTTAATTTTGATAAAAAGATTTTGTAGTTTACTCTTAACATCTTGCCCTTTCTGTTATTAAGGAATATTTTCATAAAGTGTGGACAAAATTTTTGAAGAATGAAAATTAAAAATAGGAAGCATAACTGAATGGTAAACATTGCAGTTTCTCTGTAATTAGTAAATTTAAAACTCAAGTTGCCTTTCTAATTTTCCCCACGTTTTCTACCATACTCAGATTCCTAAAAGGCCTTTTAATTGCTGTTTTATTTTTTGCAATCCTCCAGTTCTTTAAGCTCCTTCTTTACTCTTCCAGGCTCCTGTTGGTGGTAGTCTGGTCATTGAGACTAAGGGCATGAGTTAAGTATGTTGGACCTTTACATTTTAGGTAGTATTTGCTGTGTCATTTCCTAATAGCATGAACTTGGACAAAGCAAAGTCACTTAATATCTAAGCCTTAGTTTACTTTTTAAAATGAAGAGTATTTCTTCATGCCATCTTCAGAGTTACTTGGGGATGAGACAGTATATGCAATAGTGTTTTAGAAATATTGTTACCTTCACAGGCATATCCTTTGAGTGATTAAAGAGTTTGTTTCTTATTAGTTTTTTTACCCTCAAGTTAGATGTATGTACTTTTTATTATTTTGATTATAAATTTAATGTATGCTTGTTGTAAAAAGTGTAGAAAATATAGAAAACTTGAAAAAAAAGAAATCTGAACAATGTGTTATCCTATATTTATGTTTTTAGGGGAAATTTACTTTTTCGGGGGTGGGAGATTTACTTTTGAGACTGAGTTTCCTGAGGATAGTTAGTGTCATATATATTTTTGGATTTTTCTGTTCTTTGTATGCATTAGGCAAAAAAAAAAAAATCAATGCTTGTTAAGTGAATGGGAACTTACTTAGTCTGGTTGTATTTCTCTCCCCCCCCCCCCCTTTTTATGGTATAAGTTTCAGGTGTATAGCTTTATAATTGACATCTTGTATACACTACAAAGTCTTGTTACCATCCATCACTATACAGTTGACCCCCTTTAACTGTTTTGCTTCCTCCCCACCCTCTTCCCTTCTGGTAACTACTGGTCTGCCCTCTGTATCTAGGAGTTTGTCCTTGTTTTATTTTGTTTATTTCCGATTTTTAGATTCCACATATGAGTGAAATCATAGAGTATTTGTCTTTCTCTTCCTGACTTATTTCACTTAGCATAATATCCTCAAAGTCCATCCATGTGGTTGCAAATGGCAAAATTTCATTCTTTTTATGACTGAGTAGTATTCCATTGTATATATACTCTCTTCTTTATGCATTCATCTATTAATAAGCACTTAGGTTATTTCCATGTCTTGGCTATTGCAAATAATGCTGCAGTTAGCTTAGGGTTGCATATATTTTTTCAAATTGGTGTTTTCATATTCTTCAGATCAATACCCAGAAGTGAAATACCTGTCTCATATTGTAGTTCTATTTGTAATTTTTTGAGGAATCTTCATACTGTTTTCCATAGTGGCTGCATCAATTTACAGCCCCATCAACAGTGTGCACGGGCTCCCTTTTCTCCACATCCTCTCCAACGTTTGTTATTTCTTTTCTTTGGTAATTCTAGCGTGTGTTAGGTGAAATCTCATTGTGGTTTTGATTTGCATTTCCCTAATTATTAGTGATGTTGAACATCTTTGTATGTACTATCTGTGTGTCTTTGGAGAAATTTCTCTTCAGATCCTCTGCCCATTTTTTAAATCAAGTTTTTGGGTTTTTGTTGTTGTGTTGAGTTGTATGATTTTCTATCTTAACCCCTTATTAGGGATGTGGTTTGCAGATATCTTCTCTCATTCAGTAGGTTTTCTTTGCTGTGCAGAAGCTTTTTGGTTTAACATAGTTTCCTTTATTTTTGTTTTTCTTTCCCTTGACTTTGGAGTCAGATACATATAAAGTTGTCACTGAAGCCTATGTTAAGAAGCTTCCCGCCTGTGTTTTCTTCTAGGAATTTTATGATTTCAAGTCTTATGTTCAAGTTTCTAATGCATTTCAAGTTAATTCCTGTGTGTGGTGTAAAATAGTGATCTAGTTTCATTCTTTTGCATGTTGCCATCCAATTTCCCCAGCACCATTTATTGAAGAGCCTGTCCTTTCTCCATCATATATTCTTCCTCCTTTGTCAAAGATTAATTGTCCATATGTGTATTGGTTTATTTCTGGACTTTTTATTGATCTGTGTGTCTGTTTTTGTACCAATACCATACTCTTGATTTTTACAACTTTGTACTACAGTTTGAAATCTGGGAGCGTGATTCTTTCTCCAGCTTTGTTCTTTCTCGAGATTGCTTTGACTATTTGTTACCTTTTGTGGTTCCATACAAAGTTACAGTTATTTGTTACAGTTCTGTGAGTTACACCATTGAAATTTTGATGGGTATTGCACTGAATCTGCTTGGGTAGTATTGACATTTTAACAATATTAACTCTTCTAATCCATAAGTAGGGAATATCTTTCCATTTATTTTTGTCTTCTTCAGTTTCTTTTGTGAATATCTTACAGTTTCCAGTGTGCAGGTCTTTTATCTCCTTGATTAAATTTATTCCTAGTTATTTTATTCTCTTTGATGCAGTTGTAAATGGAATTCTTTTCTTAATTTCTTTAGTCTCTGTGAATTTCTTTCTTTTTCTTTCTTAATTTAGAGCATAAATGGTGGGGAGAGGCAGAGAGAGAGAGAGAGAGGGAGGGAGGGAAGGAGAGGGAGAGAGAAATCAGGCGCTCAACCTACTAAGCCACCCAGGCATTTCTTAAAGTCAAAAGCTTGGTGAAATTTTACTGGCCATTTAAAGAGAGAAAGGAAGACATCTGACTAGCAAAAATAATAGTGGATGCATATTTTAAAGTGATACTTTTCTACTGGCTAAAATATCAAAGGAAGACATGATATGATCATTCATAATATTCTCTGGTAGAAGTTAGGAAATGAGTTTAAACTGTTGGATATGGAACCACTGGACAATTTCATATCAAAGTAGATTGGTATTTCTTTAGCAAGAACAACCTATAAAATTTAAAGACTTCTTTTAATATTTGGAAATTGTAACAACTTTCTTTTTTCTTTTTTTTAATGTTTTGTTAAACAGGATGGTTTAAATTCCTTGGTCCTTGATTTGGATTTTCCTGCTTTGAGGAAAAACAAGAATATAGATAATTTCTTAAATAGATGTGAGTAACCTTCATATTTGATCCTGTAACTATACTTTTGATAAGAAAATTATGTTTGATTAATATTAGAGTCTATAAATTAGTTTGCTAGTTGAATCGTTTAAATACCAGCATTCTTTATTTTTAAGCAGAACTGCAGATCTAGTTGCAGTATGTTAAAGTAGGTAAAGTTCAAGATTTTGTATAAATTATTAAGACGAATGATTTTAGGACAGGTTATTTTCTGGCAGTTCAAAGAGAACTTTTAAATTAACATTAACAGTTTTAAGGCCTAGATTTACATTCCTTAGGAGGCTTTATGAACTTTGTATGAATGTAGACATTTCAATCTGAGTAATGAAAGATAATGCGATAATAGTTGTAGTGTAGCTTAGTATTTGCCAGTATTGGTGTTGCAGTGAAGGTGTAAATGAGGTTGAATTCTAAGAATTCTAAGAGTAAAATTCTCAAAATGATCTAATATACACTTTATATCAACATAGTAAACTTTTTAAGTTGGAATTGTTAGAGACTGGTCTATTTTCATGATTAAACAATCTTGTCTTTAGACACTTATGTCTGCAATATGTGACTACTAGACTTAGTACACTACTAAATTCTGTTGCTACGATGAGCCTTGCAAGTAATTTCGTAGCAGCTCTCTGCCACGATCAGAATGCACTCCCAGCACTGCGCGGGCCCTCCCTGGTCAGCTGTCATCTTGTCAAACAGCAGAATAGCTTAACTCTTACTCTCTGGTAGTCAGTACTGTTTGTTTTACATGTGTTAATAAACCATAGAGTTTTGGTTCTTTTGTGTAAAGTTAATATGTATCTTAGATTTTTAAACCGCAACCTTTAAAAACTGACATATTTAGCTAACAACTAATTCCAGTTTCTTGAAATGAAAATTTGTTTACAAATATGGTGACTATTTAAAAATATTGTTTATAATCTTTTTTATGCAGATGAGAAAATTGTGAAAAAAATCAGAGGTCTGCAGATGAAGGCAGAAGACTATGATGTTGTAAAAGTTATTGGGAGAGGTGCTTTTGGTGAAGTGCAGCTGGTAAGAAAGTACTTGTTTTGTTCTTTTGTTTTATTTTTGAAGAGTTTTGTGAATATTACCAGTAGCCCCTGAGTAGATGTTATTTTTATGCCCAGCCATGCCCGAGTTAGTTTTGTGAGCTTGGTCAAATCGTGCCATCTCAGAGAAGCCTCAGTGTCTTCCTCCATCTATAAAGTAATTGTAAACTGTAAACACTAGGTTTCTTCCAGCTCTGAAGCACTGAGATTTAGAATACGGCCAGCGTGATTTCACACATGACCTTTCTAACAGTTAATATTCCACAAGAACTGTTGTATTTTTATTTAGTATGTTCAGATTAATAACATTTCTGCTTAATTAACAGATTTAATTTAGAGAATATGAGAAACCAACAAAGACATTATAGTAACTGAAAGTACACATGAAACTTATCTTTACAGATGAAAGTGGTACCAAATGGAAATATTATAGATGTTTATAATAAATATGTCATTTTATTAGTGAGGAACTGTAATGATATTTCCTGTTTTTATCACTTGAAACTCCACTGTTTTTGTCCTTATGAATTACTGTCTTTGATATATGCTTTTGAATATAGGGTCAAATTCTGTTTTTTGCTCAGTAGTGTTCTTCTGTTTTTTGATGGAGCATGAGAAAAGCACTGATCACTGTGTGTCAGCATAGTTTCTTTAGGAGCAAGTCATGACTGGCTAATTTTGTCTTTTGCTTCTCTTTCATTCCTTCTATTTTTTGATAGGTTTATTGAACTTGTAGATCAGGGTAGTGTCATAGGTGTGATATATATCTATAAGATATTTGAAAAAGTCTGTTATACCTGAAGAGGATATGGAGAAATGTCAATGGATAAGCATCTTTTATAACTAATATAATAGCTGTATTCTAAGGAGGCTGAGGAAGGCATGAGTTGTGCCTTGGACAGAGACACCCAGGGATAGGTTTTAGAGTTCTCTCTTCTCTTCACCATTTTATTCATGAGGCATTTCTTGTATGGAGGCAGTGGTGACATGGTGAATAATTTCGCAAATGAGTTAAAACTGAAGTATGAGGATGATGTCAGATGATAAGCCAAAACCCAGAAATCATCAGCTGGGAAGGTCTTTGGCTAATAGAAGTGACATTGAACCAGAATAAAAACTGTACTTAGATGCGAACAACTCAAGAAATAAATTCCTTAACAGCAATTATGAATTAAAGAACAATTTTTCTTGCATGTAAACCAGGCAAGAGTTGTTGGTGATGTGGCTGTCCAAAATAGTAAAGAAAGTTTGGATTGCTTTGATATAGGTGTTCTCTATTTTGAGATGATTGAGCCATAATGGAATATTTATTCTCTATGCACTGTTGCCCTGCTTTAAAAGGCATGTTGGTAGAGGTTACTCAAGGGATGGAATGCTCAGGAACTTGAAATGATGCCATCTGAAGTGTGGTTGAAGGAATTGAGAAGTTAATTTGAAGTAGATTTGAGGAGTGGGCTGCCTCAGAAAGTAATGTGGTTTTTGTTTGTTTTGTTTTGAGTCTGTAAAAGTGGTGAAATTTCAGCTAGTACAATGCCCTTGGGTGCGGGGGGATCAGAGATTAGATGACATGGTAGTTGAATTATGAAAGGTGTTGTAAGATAGGGGAAACTATAAAGTAGTTGAATCCTGCCTCTGCCATGGCCTAACTCAGAGATCATAGTGAGTATAGACAAGTTTCTCAATCTTTCTGAGTTCCAAACTGTAGAATACAGATGACAATACCTGTGTCATAGATTTGTTATAGGGGATCAAGTGAGTTAAAAATAAATAATCCTGGGGTGCCTGAGTAGCTTAGTTGGTTAAGTGTCAGACTTTGGCTTTGACGCTCACCACTTGTGAGTTCGAGCCTGCTTCCAGCTCTGTGCTGAGAGCTCAGAGCCTCGAGCCTGCTTCAGATTCTGTGTCTCCTTCTCTCTCTGCTCCTCCCCTGCTCATGCTCTGTCTCTCTCTCAAAAATAAACACTAAAAAAAAAAAAAGCCTGTTATAGTGTTCCCTTAGTGTTAACCACTATTAAAATTATTGCCTATTTGATATATAGATTCATACTACAAGTATTTGAAATAAATATGTTGTTTCTTCCTAATCAGGATTCAGTGTAGATAAGAGAGACTAGAATTTGGAGCTCTGTTTTTGAAAGGAAATATGACAATTTTTGACTTGTGACTTGTGTTTTTGTGGCCAGGTAGTCATTGTGTGTGGGGTTAGTTTGATAATTCAAATTCAGTTCATTACAGAAAGGAAAGGAAAAGGCTTTTATTTTTTATGTTAATTTTCCATTCCAAATTTTATTTTCTATAAAACAAATTCACATGTTTTTAAAAATGAAAAACATTTTAACATTCCATGAATCTGATGACCGGACCTAAGAACTTGGCTCATGTTTGTTTTGGCTTTAGCTCTTTGCTCTGTTACCTTTGGCAGGGAGTCTTTAAAAGGATGAGATTCAAAATGAAAAGTCCAAGTGCTTCTTCCATCGTCTTTTAAAGTTGATTTGCATGTGTTAGAGAAATTACTTTGACAGCTATGTAGGCAGTATTCCACATTTGGCACATCTTTATGATTATGTTTTTCTAGTCATCCAAAGGAAGTTTTACAATAGGTGGTGCAGATATGTCTTGTGAAATACTTTTTTTGGTCAAGTTAAAAATCTATTACCACAGAGGGCCTGCTAGTCAGCTTCTACAAAGAAAATTCTCGTTGTAAAAGTAACTTCAGTGTGTCAACAGCAGCTGTACTGTAGTATTTAAGAGCTAGAGTCCGACTGATCACAGACTTCTGACTTTCTGACTAGCTGTCAGTGCAGACAAGTTACTCACTCTGTGTCTCAGTTTCTTACCTGCTAAATGAAGATAACAGTAACAAACCCCATAGCATTACTGGAAGAATTAAATGTAATTAAATTTGGAACAGTTCTTAGAATATAGTAAGTGCTTAGTAAATGTTAGCAGTTAATTGTCACACATTAAATGGTTCATCTATCCATCCATCAATGAAATATTTAATCAAGATCTGTTTTGTTTCAGGAGCTTTGCTAGCCTCTAAAGATGCAATAACATAGCCTCGATCTTTCTGAAAGTGGTACTTTTGTGGAGGAGATAAAGAATTTTACTTAAACAAGTAAAGTATTTTCAAATTATGATAAATACTATATGAAGGAAAAGATCTGGATGTTATGAGAGAGAATAATGGAGGGATGTGCTTAATTCAGATGGGGTTGTTGGGAAAGACCTCACTGTGAGAAAATGACATTTGAGTTAAGATGTAAAGGAGTTAGCCACATAAAGAAGAGGGACTGGGGCAAGAGTCAGAATACAGAGAGAATAGCATGTCAGAAGTCAGGAAAGTGGTGGGGGGTGCTGGCTGGCTCAGTTGGTTAAGTGTCTGACTCTTGATTTTGGCTCAAGTCATGATCTCACGGTTTGTGAGTTTGAACCCTGCATCGGCCTCTGAGCTGACAGTTTGGAACCTGGTTGGGATTCTTTCTCTCCCTTCCCCCACCCCTCCTCTGCTCACGCATGCTCTTTCTCTCAAAAGAAATAAACTTCAATTAAAAAAAAAAAAAGAGGAAGTGCTAAGTCATTTAATTTATTTGAGCATAGATTTCCTCACCTGAAAAAGGCATTTATTTACAGATTGAAAAGTTCTATAATTCTAGGTGGGCAAAATTTGTTTAGCTTATTATCTTTTTCCCCCATCTACAGATTTATGTTTTTACATCATGGAAAATGTGTGACATGGGTGGTTTTATCTGATACCACTATTATTTTTAGATTCTAATCTGTTTGAATCTGTTAGCACATCTCATTTTTATGGAAAATACTACTCTGTATAGTATATTGCTTAAGAGCAATACTTTGAAGAATAGTCAGAGTCAGCTACTTTCTGTTCTATCGTATATAGATTTCCTGCCATCAGAGCTTTAATTTCCTTATCTCAGAGTAGCAAGAATAATAGAGCTTACAAGATTTTTTGTGAGGACTAAATTAGGCTGTACATATGTGGTACTTCCCAGGGATCTGGCACATTGTAGGTATTAAATAAATACTGTCTGTTGTCACTTCTGTCAGTTTCTAAGGATTTATGAATTTAAATGTTTTAATTAAAAAAAATTTTTTTAATATTTATTGGACACGGAAAATCCAAAGCAGGCTCTGTGCTATCAGTACAAAGCCCTACATGGGGCTCAAACTCATGAACTCATGTGAGATCATGAACTGAAGTCAGATGCTCAGCTGACTGAGCCGCTGAGGTGACCCTAAATGTTTTAATTTTAAACAAATCATCAGAAGTCTTGCTGTAAATTTCATATAACGTGTTGTGTGTTGGCTTGCTAGAGCCACCATAACAAAATACCACCTACTGTGGCTTAACCAGCAAACATTGATTTTTTCACAGTTCTGGAGGCTACAAGTTCAACATCAGGGTGTTAGCAGGTTTGGTTTCTCCTGAGGCCTCTCTGCTTGGCTTGTGGACAGCCTTTCCTCTCTGCTTGTATGTGCCTCCCGTGTCACTGTGCGTCCTAACTGCCTGTTCTAAGAGGGACACCAGTCAGATTGGATTAGGACCCGCCCTTACAGCCTCAGGTTAACTTACTCTCTCTTTATAGGCTCTGCCTCCAAATACAGTCACATGCGGAGGTACTAGTGGTCAGTTTCATGAGGGGTGAGGGGAGGCAGCACACAGTTCATCCCGTAACAGTATGTGTATATATGTTGGGGTGAACTTTTCAGTGAAATTACCTTTCTGAACGGATATGCGTGCTTGTTTCTTTGTTTACAGTTACATAGGACATAATCTACTTTTCTCTGAAAAAGAAAGGTACGAATTCTAGCCTGGCACATGTCTTCTTAAGGTAGATATTTAGTCTTCATCTCTGGTAATAGAATATACATTGTTCTTCAGTATTCCTTTGTTAATTGGTTAGTAAATGTCTATTTAATGTCCGGTACCATTATAAGTATTCGCAATACATTGTATAGGTGAACTCAGACAAGGCACCTGTGTTCATGGAGCTTTTATTTTGAGCTGGCCACTATTATAGTGAAAACTAAATTGTGGTCTAGGTTCTAAAAAAGAGAGTTCTAAGTTAACCTTCTTAAATGTAATGCATGTATCTTAGGAATTACCTAATTATGATTCTTTATTGGGGAGATGTATAAGAAGGTTTCCTGTTCAATAAGGGGAAATACGTTTAGCATTTAAAAAATTTTTTTAATGTTTGTGTATTTTTGAGAGAGAGAGACAGAACATGAGTGGGGGAGGAACAGAGAGAGAGAGAGAGATACAGAATCCGAACCAGGCTCCAGGCTCCCAAGATGTCAGCACAGAGCCTGACGTGGGACTCCAACCTACAAACTGTGACATCATGACCTGAGCCGAACTTGACTGTCCGACCCAGGCGCCCCTAGCATTTTTGTTTTTGAAGTTTTATCTTCTTGTTTTGGAGTTTGGGACATATCTTTAGTTGGTTTTGTGATGTTGCCCTCTCACTTTTCTTAAGAAAAGTGTTCATTAAATTTTTCCAGTGGTGGTTTCATTTAAACAAACTAATCTATGAATGCATTCTTGTTCTCAAAGGTCTAAATTGATTAGAATTGGGTAGAATAAAATGTGAAAATCTCCTTCTATCATGTCTTCTCTTTATTTCATTTGCAAACGTAAAGGGTAACTAGCTTGTTGGTATTCTTTTAGTGTTTTGATAGTTGGAAACATTTGGGAACTGATAGAAAACTAGGGCCAACTTATTTTCAGTGGATATTTGTATTTTTTGTAATTATTTTCATTCTAGAAAAGTCAAAACCTTTTCCTATTGAGTTATAAAAGTTGGATCAATGCCGATTATTTTTCCTTAAAAATAAAAATTATTTATATGACAAGTATGTTTCTAGTAGAATAAGAAGGTAAGCCAGCATTATGCTTTTTAAAATCATGGATGGTCCCACTACTGAGAGATAACTACTTTTGCTATTTTGTTGTGTGGCTTTCTCATTTCTATTTTTCTAAAGATTTGTGTAATGTATGGGTGTCTTATATGTGTATTAAGGAATCATTTACATGGTTTTGTAGTTTGTGGTTTTTTAATGTAATGTTAAATAATAACACACACTTTTATAGCAGTTACATTCCAGGCAGGCTTCTAAGCACCTTCTATATAGTAACCAGTCTTCACAGCCTTCCTTTAGGTAGGTGTTATTACTATCATGCCCATTTGGCAGAGGGGGAAATTCAGGCAGGATGAGTTACCTGCCAAAGTTCACATAACTACTAAAGTGGTTGAACTGAGATTCGAACCTAGGTAGAGGACTCCAGAGTCTATTTTCCTTGTTATATGGTCATAATCATTTTTCTGTGCCAGAAATAAAGATGTTGCGTGTAACCTTATGGTTACATGTAAAACATATAACATTAGAATGCTTGATTCCCTCTCTAACTTTTCTGCAAATTTGTAACCCATCTTAATAAATGGCTCCAATATTAACCCAGTTGCACCAGCCAAAAAAATTAGAAGTGATTGATTTCTCTTTTCTTCATTTTAAGAAATTTAACTTTCTAGTAAGTCCTACTCATAATATTTCTCCAGCCTTGTTTCCTTTTTTTTTTTTTTTTTATTCACTGTCCTCACTGTCATCCCATATACCCTTTGATTTTCCAGTTAGGTATGAGTATCTCCTTTGTCTTTTATGTTGTTTTCCACTTCTGTAATAATGTTTCACTGTTGTACTGTTGATGTTGGTTGTTGTATTTACAAAAAAAATTTTTTAATGCTTATTTATTATTGAGAGACAGACAGAGACAGAGCATGATCATGGGAGGGACAGAGAGGGGGAGACACAGAGTCCGAAGCAGGCTCCAGGCTCTGAGCTGTCAGCACAGAGCCTGACACAGGGCTCGAACTCACGAACCGCGAGATCATGACCTGAGCCGACGTCGGACGCTCAACCGACTGAGCCACCCAGTCGCCCCAGTACTGTTGATTTGGGATTGGCAAGTGCTGATGGAGAAACTATCAAGACCATGCTTATTAAATCTATAATTCATGCTATTCAGGCTCAGCTGGACCTACATTACTGTTTGACTGCTTTCCCCATTCTTCATATTGTATTTTCATGTATCACTCCTGTCTTTACCCCCATTTTGGGTATGGATACAGTAGAATCAATTAGGGGCTTTTCTAACATGTTTTCTGTTTTCTTTCTGAGATATATAAAAGATGGGAAATACAGATCTGATTTGCCTAATATAAACTGCTGTCAATTTGATCTTTTTAAAATATATTTATTGCATCATTTGCATTTCATGGCTCCCTTAGCTACTAAATGAATCATGAAGTCTTCATCCTGGCCTTCTAGGCCCATATTTAAGATGTCACTAATTTTGTCTTTGGATTCTTTTTTTCCATGATGCGATTCATTCTGGGCATGCTGCTCATTTCAGGGCATATTCCTTATTTTCTTGTCTCTTTCTTCAATCATGTTTCACGGTGTTTCTCTGTGTTCATTTTAAAAGAAGATTTTTTCCTATTATTTTCCTTCCTGTCCTTTATCTGAGTATGATATTTCCTCTGCATCTTTTAATTTAATAAATTTATGTAATTTACATACTATGCCTTGTGCTATAGTTTATATGTAAGTTTTTTGAATCCTTTTATATTCTAAATTTTTCTGAGAGTAGGAGTCGTGTCTTTCAAATACATTTGGCATTCCCACCTGGGACTCGTAGATGCTTATATTAAAATAGTTTGCCTATACCTGGGGAGATCATCTTTAGTCAAGTACACAGTTGAGGAGGAATATGGGTAGAGCAGCAAGGAAGAAGGGAGAAACGTCACCATGTGGCCATCTGTCAGTTCGGCCATAGACACTGGTAGGCAGTATGTGTGTGCAGCCAGATCCCATTTGTGATTGGATTTTCCCTGCCTTTTCTGTCTTGTACAGCACAGAACGTGAAACATAGAAAGTTTTTATTGAAGTGAATTGCTGTGATCTTTCATGATCCCTGGGCTGAGAGGCTTCCTGGGGTCCAGTGTGCTGCGGGGATACAGATTGTCAGTGACAGGACTCAGGGCAGATGTGAGATGAGGATCTTTTTTTTTTCCTTCCCACTGGCTTGCTTTTAATTTATTTGGTTTAAAGTAAGCTTTTAAAGCAGAATCAACCAGAAGGAAAGAGTATAAGGGAAATGATTTTCTAACACTTGTCACGTTAACTCAAACTTTTAATTCCTTTTTTGGAGTGAATTTGCTGGTTACAAGGTTATTTCTGAGTTGCAAGAATTATCTCCTTCCCTCCATGTTTTTGTAATTCCTGTGTTCCCTTATTCAGTCGTGGCTGTCACAGCCAGACCAGACAGAAAGCATGAAGACACTCTTCTTGCATTTTTATTGGAAACTTTACAACACAAACTGACTGCTCTGGGTCTGTCAAGCTGGATCCTCATATTAAAGTAATCTATTATAATTATTGATACATAGATTTTTAAAGTTTATTATTTATTTTGAGGAAGAGGGAATCCCAGGCAGGCTTTGCACTGTCAGTGCAGAGCGCAATGTGGGGCTTGAGCCCATGAACTGCGAGGTAATGACTTTAGCTGAAATCAAGAGTTGGACACTTAACTGACTGAGCCACCCAGGAGCCCCAGTTGTAATTTTTTATATGAAAAATCAGTTTGAAAACCTCAAATGGGGCATTTTGTTAAGAATGACTTTTGAGGGGCTCCTGGATGACTCAGTTGGTTAAGCGTCTGACCTAGTTCAGGTCATGATCTGACAGTTCATGGGTCTGAGACCCATGTTGGGCTCTGTGCTGACAGCTCGGAGCCTGGAGCCTGCTTCAAATTCTGTGTCTCCCTCTCTCTCCTCTGCCCCTCCCCCACTTGTGCGCTCGCGCGCTCTCTCTCTCTCTCTCTCTCTCTCTCAAAAATGAATAAATGTTAAAAAAAAAAAAAAAAGAATGACTTTTGTCCACAAGTGTTCCATGGTTTCTAGGTCCATTTTAGGATTTTCCAAACATGTCTTGTCTCCAGTACACTTAGGAGTGTTTCACCTACTTAAAAAATTTTTTTTAAGAAGTACATATTTGCTGTAGAAAATGCAAATAAGCAAATAGAGTATGGAAGTCACCTAGAATTCTGTCAGTTGAGATAAAACCACTGTTAACTCTTTCACCTGTTTTTAGTGTGTTTTATAGAGAGAGAGAAAGAGGGAGAGAGGGAGTGCATTAGAGCGAGAATCATTTAGATAGTGCTTTTGCACTTAACTAGTTTTGAAATTAGAAATGAGGAATATAAACATCATTTCTCTACCAAATGGAAACATTGGAATAAGAACAACTTCTTTGTCTGTCAGGTAAAGGTTTATAATAGAGTGAACTAAGTTCTGTTTGCTTATGGTAGTGCCAGCTACCATTTTCATAGAATATATTCTGTATGCTAATTATTTCTATTCATAATCTCATTTTGTCTTTGCAGCAGTTCTGTGAGATTCTTACATAGATGAAGTCATTGAAACTTAGAGGGGTTAAGTAAGCTGGCCACATAGTTCATAACTAGTTGGGATTTTTGCAAAGGTTTGTCGACCTCTAAATCCATGCTTTCAAGCAGTACTTGGTACAGTGTGGCAATGAATAGCTACTATATCTGACTGTTTATCCAGCCATATTGAATAAAGGGGGAACAGAGGGGAGTGTACAGAGATGCTGAGGGGGATTATAATAGAATCATTCAGAAAGAGACATCCTCAGAAGGAAGATCCGTGGAAACCAGCTTTCCTAAAGTAACAGCGCTTTATTGTAGTACTTTGTAATACTAGTGCTAATGAATTTTAAAAGTATGAGATAGCTGTTTGGCATGAATACAACTATTGCCTCTTACTGTTTGTTCTATAGATCAAGTCAAAGGCTACAAACTGGTGGTTCCTGACTCTTGTGTTATGAGCCAGTTAAGTGTTCTATCACAGTAATTTAAATGAAATTCAGGCCTCATCAACTAGAGCATCTAGGCAAAATAGTTTTTATTTATTAAACATTTTCTAGCTTTCAGGGACCACTGGGTGGCTCAGTTGGCTAAATGTCTGACTTTGGCTCAGGTCAAGATCTCGCAGTTTTTGAGTTCGAGCCCCGCATTGGGCTCTGTGGTGACACCTCAGAGCCTGGAGGCTGCTTCAGATTCTGAGTCTCCCTCTCTTTCTGTTCCTCCCCCACTCATGTTCTCTCTCTGTCTCTCTCTGTCTGTCTCTCAAAAATCAATAAACATTAAAAAAATTTTTTTTTAATTTAAAGCTTTAATATAAAAATAGATATAATTTTGTTGAATCTGTTGAATTGTGTATTCAGCATTTTGCCAACCACAAGACAGCCCCACAAATGGAAGTTTATACTCTGCCTAATGGAGCTTATGAAGCAGACACATGCACACCTGATTATAATATTAGATTGTTGTAAGTGCTATGGAAGCACAGAGAGGGAATAGTTTTGCATAAAAAATCAGCAAAAATAAAGTGAATAAGCATGTTTCTCATCTTCAGAGAATTACCCCTATGTTGTATAAAGTTTTGTGTACTTGAATGGTCTTTTTGTTCCTGGTTTGTTTTTGTTTAGTTAAGTATAAAACATTAAAAATAAATATTTAACTATTTCCTGTCAGCTGACAAGTAGCTCTTAGTTTCTGGTCATAGTTTTGCTTTACAAAACTTTTAAAACTCTTTTCATGATACAAGTCCAGCATAAGTAATATCATGGTATAAAGTGATTGACCCTAATGTTTAATAGATTGCTTTTTCTGATGAAGTTAGGAAATCTTCAAAATCTAATTTGTTCTTAGAATAAATGAAGATTTGAAGAATGGCATAAATATATGAGTACCTTAGCAATCTCTTTCTAATAATATTTTATTTTTTTAAATGATTATTTATTTGTTTGTTTTTGAGAGACAGTGAGTATAGGAGGGGCAGAAAGAGAGGGAGAGAGAGAATCCTAAGCAGCTCCACACTGTCAGCTCAGAGCCCAGCATGGGGCTCGATTCCACCAACTGCGAGATCATGACCTGTGCCAAAATCAAGAGTTGGATGTTTAACTGATTAAGCCATCCAGGCACCCCTCTAATAATATTGTAACATTTTTTTTTTTTTTTTACATTTAACAGCATTGTTGGAATTTGTTTTGAGATAGTTTGTTAATTTGATACAGATCAATTAAAAATCTGGTCTATCTGCTGTGGAAGAGATTTCTAATTTTCATACTAGGATCCTCTGTCCCCTAACCCCGTGCTTACCACCCATGTTTTCATATTGCTTTCACATGTGTTTATTTTCAGCGTTCTATAAATGTCGTAACTCAAAAGGAATTATTTTTCCAGTTTAGTAATTTAATATAGAAGATATATGTAACATGTGGCCCTCATCATAAATTTGATCCTTTGCATATAAGATTCTTTTTTATGTAAAATTAAAGTGTACCAGAATTCTTCAGATTTTAAAATATTTTAAAATGAGAAGTGATGTAACTTATTCATACAAAAACCTTTGTAATTGTAACTTGATTAAACAGTTTTCATTCTGGGCTGAATTTTCTTTATATCCATATTGATATTTTGTTTACTTACTTATTGAATATTGAGAGGGGATGTTAACATTTCCAACTTAAGTTTATGGATTTGTCTATTCCTTTAGTTCTGTCACTTTTCGATTGATGAATTTTAAAGCTTATTTATTAGATGCATATATATTTAGAATTTTTATACCTTACTGGTGAATTATACTTCTTTTATCTGAATTATCCTGTTTTTTTTTCTTTGAAAGCTTTAATCATAGAATTCTAGTAGGATCTGTTGTTCACCTTTCTCTCATAAAGTTATTTTTGTGTTTTAAAAAACCTATAGGTTCGTCATAAGGCGTCACAGAAGGTTTATGCTATGAAGCTTCTTAGTAAGTTTGAAATGATAAAAAGATCAGATTCTGCTTTTTTCTGGGAAGAGAGAGATATTATGGCCTTTGCCAACAGTCCCTGGGTGGTTCAGGTAAGCATACAAACTTTTCTAAGTTTATTTCCTTTTTTATAAGTGCTTATTATTATTCGTAAGATACGATTTTGTATGTTGAAAGACCTATATCTCACTCATACAGTAACAGTGCTGTCATTTTTAATAAAATCGGATGCAGTATGCTTTTTTAATGTTCCTAAGCAGTGTCATATACACATGAGATGTAATGCTTAGATTGGTGTGGGAAATCAAGTATTATTTGCAGCTTTTTAGAAATTCCTTTATGAAGAATTAGATTGGTTGCCAGTATGCCATTATTCTCTGCCTACACTTTCTCGTGATTTACATGATAGGAACAATAATCAGCCTGTCTAAAAAAAAAAAACCCTAAACTTCCTACAATAAAAATTTTGATAATTCTCTTATAGTCTGTTATATGTTACCTATAATGTAAGACAGTGTTGTGCTTCCTGATTCAGCCTCTTATTTGACTGTGAAGTAAGGAATGTATACTCATGTTTTGCCTCCTTTTCAATTTTATCCCTCATTAATTTTGCTTCTCTAAAGATGCTTTTATATTAATATCTGATTCTGCAAACATTTTGAACAAATATCACAAGTACGATTAGGTATGTACCAGTGCATGTTCAGAATGCTTACTTAAGTGATTGGGGAGTTTGATACCTTGCTTGTGTAAGACAATTCACAGGTAAAAATTTTGCCACATGAATGACTGTGTAATTTAAAAGCTCATTACTATTGCCTTTTAAAGATGTTGAGCCTCAGTGCTCTTTCTCTCCACTTATTTTTTTTATTGTAGCTACTGAATAGAAATTCTTATATGTGTGGCTAAAACTAACATTTTTGAAGCAAATTGTGTATCATAATAATTTACTTAAGGAATAATGGTAATAAATTATTCCATCTTTAGCTTTAAATTGCTTTTATATTAACAGAATCATTGCCGTTTCTATTTCTAATCTTTGATTTTGCTAAGTGGACCCTTATAAAATGTTCATTGAGATAAAGAGTTTGTGGGTCCGGGGAGGCCAGTCAATAGTGAAACATTGTACAATTGAAAAAGTAACATACTTCTGGCTTCATTTGTTTATCTCTGTGATAAAGGACATTCCATGCACCATTATGTGTTTGAAATGTGTGGTTTTGTGTGAAAACTTGTAAAAATGACTGACTTATTTCTATTTATTGATTTTATTATTCAGTGATTTTCAGTATATTTATAGAGTTTCAATACATTTATAGGACATTTTTGTATCTCAGAAAGAAACCCTGAAACAATTGGTAATAGTTCCCCAATCTTCCCTGACTCCAACTCCTGGCAACCACTCACCTGCTTTCTAGGTCTGTGATTTGCCTATTTTGGATATTTCATGTAAATGAGATTATACAACATGGGGTCTCTTGTGGTATCTTCTTTCACTTAACATAATGTTTCTAATGTTCATCCATGAATGATATATCATGTATCAGCCCTTCGTTTCTTTTTATGACTGAATAATCATCTGTTGTATGGATAGCCCACATTTCATTCACTCATCAATTAATGGACACTTTGGTTGTTGTTTTTTTTGTCCACGTGAATAGTGCTGTTATGAGCTCTTTCTTACGGATTTTGAACCTATGTTCACACATTTCTGTTAGGGATCTACCTTGTAATGAAATTAATGGGTCATAACATATGCCTGTAATCACATGACTGTTCAGTAGTTAATTGTATGAAAGTCCCCATACTTTGTTACTATACTCTTATTGGAAATGGCTTTAAAATTTTTTCGTATATAAATTATGATACACCATACATTTTTGACCCATCTGTATTTCTTAATATATATTCTTAGTGAGCTTTGAATTTAATAGAGGAATATTGGCATATTTTTAAAAACGTACTCCTTTGCTGATAGAAAAGACATTTTTTGGAAAAAAATTTAATGTTTATTTATTTTTGAGAGAGAAAGAGAAGAGCCTAAATGTGGGAGGGGCAGAGAGAAAGACACAGAATCTGAAGCAGGCTCCAGGCTCCAAGCTGTCAGCATAGAGCCTGACGTGGGGCTCGAACTCATGAGCCATGAGATCATGACTTGAGCCCAAGTCAGACACTTAACCGACTGAGGCACCCAGGCACCCCAAGAAGACTTTTTTTTTTTTTAAATGTCATCTGTTATATTCAGTTTGCTGTGTTGTTTGCCTGTTTTTCTAATGTCCATACTTTTATGGTGAACACTTCCTTATTTTTCTTTATAGTTTTATACAGCTAAGTAGGTGGGTACCCTTAAATACTTTAGTTTACTATTAGCTTTTTGTAAAATTTAAGTTTAGGTATCTCTTTTAAGTCTTTAATCTAGGGTTTCTCTCCTCTTCTTTTGTCTCCTCAGTTTATTTGTTGAAGAAATCTGGATTTTGCTCATTTTTGTGTTTGTGTAGTTTAACACATCCCTCTCATTTGTACTCTTGTCAGTCGCTAATTGGACACACAGGGTCAGAATCAGGTATGGTTTTTGAGACGCTGGCAGGACAGCTCCATGAGCAGTGATTTTTCTCTTAGGCCAGTGTCTGGTTTCGCTGTTACCTTACCAGCCACTTGTGCTTAATCAAGCGTTTCAGAATGGTGATACTCCAATTTGGCCATTCCTTTCTTACCCTCCCAGTCATTCTTTTTTTTACTGTAGTGACTGGAATAGTTCTGTGAACGAAAATATTCCATTTACTATTTGGTTACCCAGTAGTGTAATTTCTGGGTAGAAAAGGTCAGGAAGGACAGGATGAATAACTTTTTCCTCGCTGTGTTTACCAGTTTTCAAAGTAAAGGATTAGTTTCCTTTTATTCTTCAAAGGTGAAACATTTTGGGGGAGTATCAATCTGAACTCAAAACCTGTTTAATGTTTCAGTCCTTTGAATATCTTATTGATGCTCAAATTTTGACACTTTTGGCAAATGATATCCTGTTCGGGTTGGTTCCTGAGTCCTTTTCTTTTTTAAAATGTTTGTTTAGTTTTGAGAGAGACAGAGCACAAGTGGGGGAGGGGCAGAAAGAGAGGGAGACACAGAATCCAAAGCAGGCTCCGGGCGCTGAGCTGTCAGCACAGACTCCTGTGTGGGACTTGAACTGAAGAGCCGCAAGCTCATGACCTGAGCTAAAGATGAATGCTCAGCTGACGGAGCCACCCAGGCACCTCAGTTCCCGAGGCCTTTTGATGTAACCGTAGCAGTCTTTGAGAGCTTGCTGTCTGATATAGTGGGAGGTTCCAGACCAGTCTTGTACATTTTCTGCCCATGTTGTGGAATTAACCATGCTGATAGCTCCATCTTTTAATACATGGATGAATTTGTCCTTAGAATAGATTCCTGGCATTGGATTTGCTAGGTCATATGGTGTGCACATTTGACGCTTTGATAGATAGTTGCAAACTACCGTGTAAAAAAAGGTTTTTATAAGTTTATATTACTCTAATTAATTATTTAATATTTTAATTTCACTACACATTTAGCCAATACCAGATACTGTATTTAAAATTTTTATTAGTCACATACTCAAGAAAAAAAGATGTTATTGTATTAAGTTGCATTTCCTTGGTTAATTATGAGGTTCAGGATATTCCATATGCTTATTAGTAATTTGTATTTCTTCATTGCTTATCCCATTTTTCTGTGTGTTGTTTTGCTTTTTAAAAATGGATTTAAAACTGGGTGGCTCAGTTGGTTAAGTGTTAAGCACCTGACTTTGTCCCAGGTCATGATCTCATAGTTTGTGGGGTCGGGCTCTGTGTTGACAGCTCAGAGCCTGGAGCATGCTTCAGATTCTGTGTCTCCCCCTCTCTCTGCCTCTCCCTGACTAGCTTGCACTCGCTCTTGCTCTGTCAAAAATAAAATTAAAAAAATAAAATTGATTTATTAGAATGCTAATAGACCCTGTATAATAATTCTTTGTTATATATGTTGGAAATATATTCTCTTGGACTATTATTTGTTGCTTATTGAATTTTTAGACATAAATGTAGTCACATCCATGCATTCTGTATTTTTATTATTGCTGGGGAATACCTTCCCCACTCCCAAATTATAAAAATATTCTTTTACACTTTCTTTAACTTTTTATATTTTAATTTTGAGAGGAGTGGGAGTGTGTTTCTGAGTCATCAGGAATTTATTTTTTTATACGTGTGAGACTTGTTTTTCACAAGTGGGCAGCCATGCCCAATATCATTTGTACAAAAGCCTTTTTTCCCATGATATAAATGAAATGTCCTTTATATCATAGACTAAATTACCATATATACATGAATTTCTTTTGTCTCTATTTTGTTACTTTGATTTGTTATTTATTCCTACACTAAAATCACATTGTTTTGGGGCGCCTGGGTGGCTCAGTCAGTTAGGTGTCCAACTTCGGTTCAGGTCATGATCTGACGGTTCGTGGGTTCGAGCCCCGCGTTGGGCTCTGTGCTGACAGCTAGTTCAGAGCCTGATGCCTGTTTCGGATTCTGGAACTCCCTCTCTCTCTGACCCTCCCCTGTTCATGCTGTGTCTCTCTCTCAGAAATAAATAAAATATTTAAAAAATTAAAAAAAATCACATTGTTTCAATTTCTGTAGTTTTTCATATATTTTAGTATCTGGTAGGGCAAGTCTTCTCATTGTTTTCCTTTTTTAATGTTTTTGTGGCAGTTCTTACCATTTCTTTTCTATGAAGTTAGAATTGGCCATTCATTCTGTTAAAAAATGCAGTTACAATTTTTTTGCATTGCTTTAATTCATAGATATTTTTGGTTCTTTGGATTATTTTAGAATATTAATGCCTCCCATAACAGGATTGTATGTCTCTTTGTATATGGTTTGGTTTTCAGTAAAACCATATTACTTTTTGACATCAAATATGTTCAGAAGAAACTCATGCACAAGAAAACTAGTTTTTAAATATGTAGACATTATAAATGCCAAAAAATAGCATTGGTTCAGTCTTTCAGTATAGTGTTGAATTAGAAGAAATGTTTATTCTTATCTTTTTATTATTTTAAACATAATGATTAAGTCTGATGTTTGTTGAAGCTTCTGACTGAGAAGTAAAGGATTTGGCCTATGTCTGTGCTTAGCTTACCAGGTACTTTTTAATCTGAAATAATGTTGAAGTATTTAAAGTGCTTTTCTTCAGTTGCTTTTAAGATTTTTTTGTTTAATCTGTTATTATAGTACACTAAAATTTTTTTTCAAGGTAGTATAAAATTTAAAGAAAATGCCATTTGCTATAATTTTATATTCTGAATAGAGGACTGAATTTGATTTACTAATATTTTAAGGAATTATTCATCTGTTTGTATAAGTGACATTAGACCTTGTATTTAATTCAGGGTTTTTTTAAATTTTCAAAGTTTTTTCTTTTTAACATGGGCTTTCTTGGTTGGTTTTCATATCATGGTGCGACGACTATAATCAACAGTTGAGAAACATACCATTTTTTTTTCCTGAGCTTTAGTACAGTTTGTACTAAACTATTCATTCCATGAGGCTGGATTGAACTTCCTTGCAAATCTTTTTTTTTTTTTTAATGTTTATTTATTTTTGAGATTGGGGGAGGGGCAGAGAGAGAGGGAGACAGAATCTGAAGCCGACTCTGGGCTCTGAGCTGTCAGCACAGAACCTGACGTGGGGCTCGAACTCACAAACCGTGAGATCATGACCTGAGCTGAACTCAGGCACTTAATGGACTAAGCCACTCAGGTACTCCTTGCTTGTAAATCTTGTAAGCAAAAATTTTCAGCATATTTAATGACAAATATTTTAGCTTGTAAAATTTATTATGATAAATTCCAAACGTATTCCAAAGTAGAAGGAAAGTATATTGAATCCCCATGTACTGTTCAGTCAACTTCAGCAGGTACCAACCATGGCCAATCTTATTTCAGTCACACCAGAAATTGGCAAATTTTTTATTTCGTAAAGGGGTGGATAGTGCATATTTTAGGCTTTGGGACCCAATTTGATCAGACACATTTCAGTTTCAGCTCTAAGCTCAGATAATTGCAGTAAAACTTTACCAGTGCTAAGCCCCCGGAACTACTGTACAGTGGAGTGAGTCAGGGTCTTCAGCTTCTGTTTCTGACAAAAACAGATGATGATAATTACATCCACAAAGAGCAAATAACAAACATGAATAGGACTTACTTATTTATTACATGAGCTTCGGTATTACAGAGGATAACTACAGACTTAAATATCATACATTTTCACAAGCTTTGTAACTTTGTCCAATGAAGACTTTTCTGCCTCACATATATTTTTACTACCGTCTTTTGTTAACACACCTACTAGATCCTACTTCAGTTTGTACTGAATTAGTATTTTCTCAACTTCTTTGAAAATATTTTTGTCTGTACTTGGTCTATGCAGACTGTTCATAGAGGCTAATTCTTTCCTCACTTAAAACTTGGCACTTACTCCTCCAGTAAACGGTAATGACTGCATAGTATCAGTAACATCTGTTGAATCATCAAGAGCTGAGAAAAACCATTCAAAATCGTCTGCCTTGTTTTTTAATTGACTGCTGATGTTACCCCCAGTGGCCTCAACTCTTTCAGCAACTGTTACTGAAAGACCGTAGTCTTGAGTTGATTTCCTCTATACACATTTCTTCTGCTGATGCAGTCAAACGCAACTTAATTAATTTGCCCTTGCTAAATGGCTTTTCTTGCTTGCCTAATAAATAAGCCATCTGGAAGCATTCTTTGGTTTCAGTCTTACATATGTTTAGCAAATTTTAACATTGTCCCATAGCTAGTTTTAATCTTTTAATTTTGAAGTACTAAAAAATTACATGAATTCTTGAAATACTTTTTACTCTCCTACTCGAGCTACCCTTTCTTCTCAGAGAGAGTTCCTATCCTAAAACTCAGATGTTTTTTCTGTACTCAATCCCTCCTTTCCTTCTTCCCAGCTAGTCTTTCATCATCCTTTTTTTCCCCTCATGTGATATTTGACTAATTCAGGTTTTTATTTACCTCTTGAGTCCGTTTACATTTTCTGCGACTGTGTCTCTTCTCTTTCGCTTTTTTATTGAACAGAGTATATGTATATCTTTTAGTCTTAACATGTTTTTTTGTTCTGTTTACAAAATAAATGGTTTCCTTTTTAATTTTCTGCTTTAAAAAATCCATAGTTCCTGTTTTCTTTAGGTTTATATTGTTCTTTTCCAGTTTCTTTATCTGCCTAATTTTTATTGTCCTTACTTACCAACGCATGGACTATTGGATGTGACTATTGGATAGTGAAAGGATAGGGAAGAATATTGATAAATGCATTTGAAATTATAAATTTCCTTTTGAGTTCTGCTTTAATTTTGTCATACTTAAAAAATTTTGCCTTTAAAAAATTGTTTTCTTCATGTTTATTTATTTTTGAGAGAAAGAGAGACAGAGTGCAAGCAGGGGAGGGACAGAGAGAGAGAAAGAGAAAGAATTCGAAGCAGGCTCCAGGCTCCAAGCTGTCAGCACAGAGCCTGATGTGGGGCTCAAACCCATGAACTGTAAGATCATGACCTGAGCCAAAGTCAGACACTTAACCAACTGAACCACCCAGGTGCCCCATACCATACTTTAAAAAAAAAAAAAAAGATTTTATTTGTGATATACACCAAGAAATACATAAAACAGACGGCAGAAGGACTTATCACAAAGCAAACGCCCATGTATATACTACCCAGGTCAGAAAATAAACGTTGCCAGAATTCTTGAAGTTCTCTTGTATTCTTTCCTAATCACTACCTCTATGTATGCCCCTGAAAGTAACCACTCTTCTGATTTTATTAGTCATTATTCCCTTGCTTTTCCTTCTAGTGTACCACCCAAACAAGCACTCAGGATCTTTAATTTCCTGTTTTTTGAACTTTATATAAGCGAAATCACTGAATATCTCTTCTTTAGTATCTAACTTTTTTTGTTGAGCATTATGTTGGCATGAGTTATCTAGATTGCTACAGTTTATTAATTTTATTGCTGTGTTTTATTCCATTGTGTGTTTGTGTGTGTGTGTGTGTGTGTGTGTGTGTGTATAAAATAATTTGTTGGTATATTTTAAAATTTTATTTGTTGCAAGTAGTGTAAATGTTCTTGTACTTAATTCTGTTGGGTTTATTCCTAGGAGTGGCATTTTTGTGACCTATAGTTAGTCTTAGTAGGTGGTAATAGCTTTTTCTTCAATGTGGTTATAGAAGTTTAGTTTATAAGTTACTTTTGTCCTTGCCAGCACTTGGTATTGCCACTTTTAAAAGTTTTGATCATTTTTGTGCATGTGAAGTGGTATTTCTTTCACAGTGGTTTAAATTTACCTTTCATTAATGAGATTTCATGTCTTTTTATCTTTGACTATCTTCTTATGGGTGCTTTAAGTCTTCTCATTTTCCCATTTGGTTGTCTGTTTGAAATAATTGATTTGTAGGAATTCTTTTACTATATTTTGAGTATGAGTTATTGCTTTTGTTCTTTTTTTTCCTTATTTGTGGAAACCTTTTCTGTTTGCGTTGTTTGCTTCTGGGAGATGGGGTAGAGCATGTGGGGTGGAATGTACAGATAACTTTAGTTCTGAATTCGTGATTCCCGTCTCTGCTAGCTTGGTGTGATTTCTCTGGTCCCAGTGCCACTGCTCTAGTCTAGGTGCTGGTAGCACTGCTACACGCTGCTTATGAGCAAATTGTAGAGACTCGGAGAGAGGAGAAGGCCCTGTTTTAACTGTGGCCACCAAGGACTCCCTCTTTTCCAGCGCTGTGGTGCCTCCTCCCTCTTACATCCATTGAATGCCGTGTCTCAAAGGTTTTCCTTAACTACCTCTATCTCCTCAGTTTTCTTCTCTGTGAATTATGTGCATTAACTTGTTCTGTTTTCAGAAAATTGGTTTTTTTAAATATGAATTCTTTGGTCATTTTTTGTACTTTTTGTGTTCCTCATTCTTCCTCTGTTTCTCTTTTAAAAATACTCCTTTTTTTTTTTTTTTTAAATGTTTATCTTTGCCAGAGAGGCAGAGCATGAGTAGGGGAGGGACAGAGAGAGACACAGAATCTGAAGCAGGCTCCAGGCTCTGAGCTGTCAGCACAGAGCCCGACGCAGGGCTTGAGCTATGGATCGCGAGATATGACCTCAGCTGAAGTCAGATGCTTAACCGACTGAACCACCCAGGCACCCATCTTTTAAACAGTTTTATTTAAATAGATACTTGTATTCTTTAAGAGGGAAACTGATTCACTTATGTATTTCTTGTCAATATGCACAAAGAAGATAACCACATAAAAAGTTTTGTCTGATAACTGTTTTCCTGTCAAAGATTTCATAAAATTAAACTCTTTTGGTTGTAAAATAATTTGCCTTTTTCAGTAGTAATAATTGTTTTGGGTTTTGTTCCAGTTAAACTTTTGGTTTTCTTTTTCCTAAGGAATCATTTTTTTTCCTTCCCATTTTGTTTTCTAGCTCTTTTGTGCTTTTCAAGATGATAAGTATCTGTACATGGTAATGGAGTACATGCCTGGTGGAGATCTTGTAAACCTTATGAGTAACTATGATGTGCCTGAGAAGTGGGCCAAGTTTTATACCGCTGAGGTGGTGCTCGCTCTGGACGCCATTCACTCCATGGGCCTCATTCACAGAGACGTGAAGCCTGACAACATGCTCTTGGATAAACACGGACATCTCAAGTTGGCAGATTTTGGCACATGTATGAAGATGGATGAAGTAAGTAATAAACAAGTAAAAAAAAAAATGCTACTTTTTAAAAACAAAAAGAAACTTCAATCTTGACTTTATTATCTTGAACAAAGATAAATTTAGTTTTGCTAACTGTGTAGTAACTAAAACATAATAAACCTTTTTTTAAAACTGATCATCTAGTTACACAGTGCTTTATTTATAATTAAATAGTATTAGATTTGGTGAATGTAAGAGAAATAAGAATGCAGATAACTTCGGGGATATTCCTCACAGAATGTTGATAAGCAGTTGCTACCAGTCAAAACCAGTTCATGTGTAAAATGATCCAGGTCAAGAAATAAGACACAAGATATAAATTAAGATACATGGGTATTTCCATTACCATTATTATTTCTGTATTTTTCCTTAAAAAAAAAAAAAAAAAGCTAAGTTAAGAAGTTTATGATACCATCACCTACCAACCCTGTCTGCATCAACCACATTGAATAAATTTGGGGACATCATCTGTTGTGTACTTTACCTGGTAAACAATTCACATTTTGATCAATAGATTTAGTAGTGTTAATGTCATAGCTAATCATGTTGATTTATTTTTGTTGTAAAATTTATATCTCTTATCTTTTTCTCTGTAAGTATACTGTATAATATCTGTTTGGTTTTGTTTTTTAATTTCCCTATGGGATCTTGAGGAGGTGACTTACATACATCAGACTTTTAAAATGTTAACGTAAATTGACAGCAAACTAGGTATCATCTATTGTATGGTTTTTGCAACCTTCCAGTATGCTTATATACCTATTCATATTTCTTAAACAGAATATCTTATCAAAGAAAAGCAGAATATCTTCTAAAGATATTTATTTTGAAGTAAGCTGATTTTCTTTTCTCTTTACCTCTTACTCATGCCACCTGTGTGACATTCAATTTTAAGATCATACTGCCTCCATCACAGCGATCTGTACTGTTTCAAGCTCTGCTCAGATTTTACTTCCTTTAGAAAGTTCTTCCTCATAATCCTAACCTAACTGATCACTTTTCTTTTTTTTAATAATTTTTTAAAATGTTTATTCTTGAGAGAGCGAGAGAGACAGACAGAGCATGATTTAGGGGGAAGGACAAAGAGAGAGAGAGAGGGAGAGAGAATCTGAAGCAGGATCCAGGTTCTGAGCTGTCAGCACAGAGCCCAACTCAGGGCTCAAACTCACGAACTGCAAGATCATGACCTGAGCCAAGGTTTGCCACTTACCTGACTGAGCCACCCAGGTGCCCCTGATCACTTTTCTAATGTTCTTACTTATTTAGAATTTGTGCTGTATTTCATAGGCCATTTTTACGTATCTAGGTTTGTATGTCCTGTCTACTCAACTAATACTTAACATTCCTTCTTCTTTGGTCTTCTTCATAGATTTTGTCGTTGTGTCTGTGTTCTGCATACATTAGTCCGTGTTTAGTAGATGGAGCATTTGTCCCCAAAGCTCCCTCTGGTGGTGTGAAATAGTTAATAGTAAATAGTATGAAATGGTTAATAGTAAAAATTATCTTTAATGAAAATAAAGTATAAAATAATTTTCTAATAGAATGCTAAACTTTTTCATGTCTGTTGTACAAAGTGAATAATGTTGTTGTGTTGTGCTTCCATGAGTGTATCTGATTTTAATTAAAGCAAAAACTTTTTGGGAGGGTGTAGAGAAATAAGTCACATCACATGTTTTTAGGATAGTAAAGATGTTTAAGGAAAGAAGGATATATATATATATATATACACATATATATATATAACATATATATGTACATATATGTGTATATATATAGAGAGAGAGAGAGGACTGAATATGGTATTTATAAAATATATATTTTAATATATTTATAAAATAATTTTACAGGCATGTAAGTGAATACTAAATTTAGCAATTTAAATATCTTGAATTGTCTATAAGGCAAAATAGAATGTGGTTTATATAATTTTATGTACTGTTTTTTAATTCAGGTACGTATAACTGAACTAATTATCCTCCTTGGTTCATCACTCATTGTTGTTAGTAGCCAACAGAAGACTTCATCATGTTTTTATTTCATGATGTTTCCCCTGTTGCTGTTTCAGTCTTATTCTCTCTTTTCCTAATAAACAACCAATATCATGTGTTTACTGTAAGTTCTTACACATTGTTAATATGGTGTACATATGTATAAATAGTATAATAGTATGGATGTCATTTTTTTTTTTTTTTACTCTTTTCACTCAACACTGTTTTATATCTTTTCTAGTATCTGTAAAATAGCTCATTGCTTCTTAGTATCCCATAGTATTTATCTATCAGTTTTACTTATTCTTCCTTATGTTGGATTCCCAGGCCACATCCATCCCCCTGCAGGGCACCAGCAGTGCTATGTTGAACCCAGTGACACTTAGGTGTTGAACTTGTTTAGATGTGTCCCATGTGTATTGTGACAAGGGTTTCTTCAACATACCTACATAGAGATGGGGCTGCTGACTCAGGATACGTAACTACAGTACTGCCTGGCCTGCCGTCTGGAGTGGCTATGATTGTCACAGCCTCTTGCTGGTGTAGTGCGTTAGAAATCCCGTCTCTCTGTGCTGCCACTCACCTCTCTTATTATTCACTCTCTCGATCTTACCAATTCTGTGAGTGTAAGGTAGTAGGTTTTAAAAAAATTGTATTTCATAACTAATGATGTCAAACTTTTCTTCATATGATTGCCAGTCATTTAGCTCATGAATTACTGTGTGCATGTCTTTTGACCCTTTTAAAAATCAGCTTGTTCATGTGCAAAAATTCCTTATATAATCTCGATAGTGATTCCACAGATATTGCTGTTACCATCTTCCAGTCAGCTACCCATTTGTGTCTTTTGAACAGAAATTCTTAATTTCAACATAGTGAAAAATGTGTTTTTTAAATATTGAAATATAAAAATGTTTTATCGCAAACTTCCATGCCTCAAGTAATAATAATAAGAAGAAGAAGAAGAAGAACCACGATGTTGAGGAACAAAGGAATTTTTAAATTAAAAACTATATATAGTACATAGAATTTATAATCTTGTTCTGTTAACTGCTAATGTAAATAGTGCTGTTGCAGATTTCAGGCTCATCACTTTATCTGCCTCTGTTTGATTACCGTTATGGCCTCAAAGTTGTTAGAGGTGCACCTGGCTTCATTCTCTCTCGTCTGCATGTCTGTGGATGGGATTGGCTCACTGGGGTGTGGGTTCAGGTGTGGCCTGTGGCCTGTTTTATACAGCTCTTGTCCTAACAATGGTTTGTCAGGGTGCCCGGGTGACTCGGTTAGGTGTCCGACTTCGGCTCGGGTCATGATCTCACAGTTCATGGGTTCGAGCCCTGCGTAGAGCTCTGTGCTGACAGCTCAGAGCCTGGAGCCTGCTTCAGATTCTGTGTCTCCCTCTCTCTCTGACCCTCCCCTGCTCTGTCTCTCTCTCTCTCAGAAATAGATAAAAACATTTAAAAAAATCTAACAATGGTTTGTCCATTTTTAAAAGATTGTTTTTTAAAAAAAGAAGGTAGTTGGTAGAGATCCTGTGTGGCCACAAAACCTAAAATATTTACTAAATATTACTAAGATATTTACTGGCCCTTTAAAGGAAAGTTTGCCATCCTTTTACTACAGTATAGACTGAGATTCTCAAATTATTTTTTTAGCTCTTCTGGCATCATATGAAAAACTATGCCATGGATAAATGCAAAACTAAAATACAACTAAAATTATACAAAGACTGAAATAATTTGTTACTATCACAATTCATTAAGAGTAATGGTATATCTCATTAAGTTCTCTCATTAATAAATTGTGGTTTACACAGTTTATTTTGATTCTGTTACTCTTTTTCTCTCTGGAAAAAATACGTAGATGTGGGTGAATGTCCCAGTGAGTATATCTAGGTGTGTCTCCGTGATAGCCAAGAAGTAACTGCTGTTAAAAATTGCTTGCTTTATTAGGTAAATTGAGTTCCCTCTTTGCTTGTCATTATGCATTTCATAGTCACCTTTACCAACGTCGAAGGCACATTTTACATTAGTATTTTAAATTACCTAAAACTAATGTAAAATTGTATCCCTTAATATTCTGGTGTATACTGTTTGATTAAATTGAGGCTCTACTTCTTTAAAAGCTAGTTGGTAAATTGTTAATGTTCTTAACTCTTCTACAAATGACATCAGTTTTTAAAAAGGGAGGTGTTTCTGCTTGGGTTTCTGAAAAAAGAAACCCTGTTTTCTGCAAAATTATACATTAAAAAGAACAGGTTTTTGGAGGCAGTAGGGACAGACCATTCAAAAGCTTTGCAGCTTTGTAACCAGAGCCCTAATGAAAGTAATAATTGGTACCCAGGAGGCAACTGAAATAACAGGCAGCATTTTGTGCCTTGGGCACTGTGTAGTGCAAACGGCGATGGGGTTCTAAACCAGTTGGACTGTTTTTTTAGATAGATAGAGCACACGAAGAAGCAGGACTTTCCACCAGCCCAAGAAGGGTATGTGGCTGGGGATATGCCTGTTTGAGAAAGGAGCTCCTGGTGCAAGTACTCATTTTTAATTATTAAAATGACCGAATGGGCTCCTGCCTATGTAGCAGTCAAGCTGAGGCTCTTAATGCATCTGGTAATGAAGAACTCCATTTACAGTTTTTCTCACTTTCACAGGTGGTATTTATTATTACTTTTTAGAGGTCTATTTATTTATTTTTGAGACAGAGAGCATGTGAGTGGGGAAGGGACTGAGAGAGAGGGAGATGGAGAATCTCAAGCAAGCCCCCTGCTGTCAGCCAGAGCCTGACACGGGGCTCAAACCCAAGAAACAAGAGATCATGACCTGAGCTGAAATCAAGAGTCAGGTGTTCAATCGACTGAGCCACCCCGGCGCCCCGTTAGAGGGAGCTTTTAGAATAGTTTCTTGGATCGACCTCATGATTTGTGATGGACCGATTTTGTGTTTTCATTAATTCTCTCCATTTGTGATATTTTGTCCATTATAAAACACCAGATTTGTTTTTAGCAAATAAACATTTAATCTGATCCATTTAAAGCAAGTATTCATGAGGAAGTTTTGAATATTCATATACCTGTTTATGTTGCTCTCCTGCTTAAAGCCCTTGTGTAGATATCTGTCATCTACTGAATAAAGTTGAAACTCCTTAGCTTGTCATATGAAGTTTCTTATGATGATATGATCCCTTTCACTTTTCAACCTCATTCTCTATCATTTGACCTTTTTTGTACTTTACAGTTCAGGGGTCTTAAATTACATTTAGTTGTGTTTTTTTTTAATGTCACGAAATCCATAATTTCGTGATTTGTGGCCTTCATACCTGATGTTGAATACAGTTTACTTGGCAGATTCCTACTCATGCCTTGAAACTCACTCCAAAGTTTGGTTATCTTGCAAAGGCTCCTTATGTCATCTCCTATGTCCTTTTGACACACCTCCTTTTTGGAGCATTTTCTTATTTTTTGTCACTGTAAGTTGAAGGCTTGTCTTGTGTTTTCTGTGTCCCAGCTCTGGAATCAGCCACTTCTCTAAGAAGCTCAGATTTGTTTTATTCAAGAATGGTATTTAGAGGGGCGCTTGGATGGCTCAGTCTGTTGGTTGAGTGTCTGACTCTGGGTTTCAGCTCAGGTCATGGTCTTGCAGTCCGTGGGATCCAGCTCCATGTTGGGCTCTGTGCTGGCGGTGTGAACCCTGCTTGCGATTTTCTCTCCCTCCCCTCTACCCCCCCCCCCCAAATAAATAAATAAAACTTAACAACAACAACAACAAGAATGGTATTTAGAAATCAGTATTTGGGCGCTCAGTGTGCTTCTTGCTTCTGAAGTGTCATTATTTCTAGGCCTTGTCAGCAGACAGACGTATACCAGATAGATTATATGTGCTAATCCGTAGGCACACACATTTGTATTTCATTCTGTGTTGTCAGTCTGTATACATAGGCTCCTGAGGTCCTGTTCATACTGATACTTGTGGTTCCTGTCCTGCACCACAGCGTTCATTCTTACCTTCTCCTGTCTTTTTGGTAATTGCTTTTTTAGTCAGCGAGAAACCTGGCTCTCATTATCTACAGTATATTTACCTATTGTTCAATTCTAGGATATCCTAAAAATTATTTCTGAATTACCAATTCCTA
The DNA here is from genome assembly GCF_003009895.1 of Hyaena hyaena. Classification (NCBI taxonomy): domain Eukaryota; kingdom Metazoa; phylum Chordata; class Mammalia; order Carnivora; family Hyaenidae; genus Hyaena; species Hyaena hyaena. The sequence continues at coordinate 2,764,012 of NW_024080686.1, read as the reverse complement.
CCTCTGTGACAAACAGACTTACTAATTAGAATGTATTATTTTTTGTGCAGATCCTTTTGTGTTTAACCTTATAGTATGTGTGTGTTAAAGATACTGTTTTTCAAAGTTACTTAGGTCAGTTCTTTTCATCCTTACCCCATTTGATGTGATTGTTATTAATTTATAAAACAGGTTCATTTCTCCTTACTATTTGTATTCCATTTAGTGTACCTCCTTCACATCCTGGTTGATATTGTTTATTTATAGTTTTTAGGATATGTGAAACATTTCCCTGGTTTTAAGAGTTAAAACTGTACAAATTGCGTGCTCAGAGAAGGAGCCCTCCCTCCCTACTCCTCACACCCCATTCCCATACTTCCTTCTTTCCCCTCTGGTCCCACCCACCACCCCGTAGGGAAACGAGGTCTTTTTAGTTTCTGGTTTATCCTTTTTGTACTTCTTTAGAATATGATAAGAGACTTGTCATAAATGTGGATTCTGTATTCACATAATATGAGAACTTCTCCATGAGAGAATTTTAAAATATCTTTTCCAAACGTTTTTAAAAAAAGTTTTTAACCTCCACTATGCTGGTCAAAAGCTATGGTTGGAATATTTATTTTCCCGAAAGCAGAGTGCTATTAACTGGGTTCTTTAGTCCTGCCAAAGTATTTCTTCTGCAAGTGATTATTAACATTGATCTCCATCTTACCTTTCCCATCTTCATCATCATGGAACTTTACTGTTAGCTGATTTGGACTTCACTACATTTCTTGAATATGCTTTATATGAAGTCATTCTTGTTTCTTTATTTTTGCTCTTTTTTCTGCCTAAGCTGTCATGCCATGGTCTCTCCTTTAAAGCCTAACTTATCCCTCCCTTACAGCCTAACTTTATGCCAGTTACTTTTGTGTCTTACCCTTTCCTCTCCTTCCTCTAAACCTTTGAATGCTAAATAATTTTTTTAAGTCTAATTTCTGGGGTACCTCGGTGGTTCGGTTGGGTGTCCAGCTTCTGATTTTAGCTCAGGGCATGATCTCGCAGTTAGTGTAATTGACCCCTGTGTCAGGCTCAGCCAGGGCACAGAGGGGATTCTCTCTCTCTCTCTCGCTCTCGCTCTCTCTCTCCCCCTTCCCCTCTCACCCTCACACCTGTGCCCTCGCTCTCTCTTTCTCTGTCTCTCCCTCTCAAAAAAAATAAACCTTTTACTCTGACAAGCCTCTTAATGTTTCCTATAATGGAAGTATAGGATAGTCCATGATAAAAATTAATTTTATGCTCTACATTTTGAAGCCAGATACTGATGTTTTTCATCTTTTATCCTTAGTACTGATCCATACAAATTATCTCCCTCATAATATGCCCAATTATTTTCAGAACTTTTATTTTATTTATATTCAAACTAAAATGACTTCTCAGCTCTATTTGCTATATTTTTGGGAAAGTAAAATCATTCAGTTATTGTTGCTAATTTGAGGAATGAAAAGATTGTTTTTGAAATTAATTTCCCATGATTAATTTTATTGCAATTAGATACATTTACATAAATCATATTTATAAAATACATGGAACTGCCTTTTCACAAAGTGGTCATAATACTTAGTACTGGGGGAATTTATATAGCTTCCTTATGAGTGGTGTGGGTGACATACTCTTTACGGGGCAGGTAAAGGAAATGGAGGGCATTTAAAATAATCTATAAAATCTTAGCAAGTTTGGACAGAGCTAGAGGTGAATGAGTATTATTTAGTGTTATACTGTTACAGTGATTTAATTTTACAGCCCACACACATAATACAAACATACACGCACACACACATAGACTACAACATACACACATGTGTGTATTTACGGTGGTTCTTGTCCTTGTCAAAAAGACATCAGATAAAGAGTATCTTATTACACACCCAAACTAAACACAGATAAAGGTGTTTTTATCATTTTGTCAAATACCTTCATGTCGTAGCTCTGTATTTCTAAATATGCAGCTTAGTGGTATTGCTTTGAAACTGTTAAGATCTTTTAATTTAAACATTAGGTCTGTCTCCCTCATTTTTTTTCTTGATAATAAGAACTGTTTTTAACCAGCCTCCAAACTAGGCTCTTTGTAATCTTAAGTACTGCCTTTTCCTTTGAAAATGCCAAAGCTTCCTAATTCTTTTCCCCAGGTCAGTGCCTTAAGATCAAATTTTGTACTTCCTTGTAATTGTCCTCTTAACTAATTAGTATTGCAAGAAAAAGAAACAGAAGATGTTGATTTTCATGGAATCATGACTTCTTTCATGGATGAAGCCTCCTGTACTTTAGAGTTGAAGTTATCCTTGATTTCCCTGTAATCCTGACACTTTTAAGCATCTCATAATACATTTAACTCCTGTCCTCCCAAAGCTATGTCAGCAGTGAAGTTTTATTGGTAGCAATTTGTAGCCACTGTGTATATAGTAATAATTGAATTAGTTGCATTTATGTGTGTATGTTTTTACATACAACTGTTTTTCCTTACCTCTGCTCTTTACCCAGACAGGCATGGTGCATTGTGATACAGCAGTTGGAACACCTGATTATATTTCACCTGAAGTTCTCAAATCACAAGGGGGTGATGGTTACTATGGGCGAGAATGTGATTGGTGGTCTGTGGGTGTTTTCCTTTTTGAGATGCTGGTGGGTAAGTAAATATTTTAATTTGTCCTTCTTTAAAAAAATCATCTCATACCACTTTAGTTTTAAGTCAAGAGTTTGAGAATATAAGGAAATTAATTGTATGCTATGGAAGAAGTAGAGTTAAAAAAGTTTTTTAATGTTTTATTTATTTCTGAGAGACAGAGAGACAGCGTGAGCAGGGGAGGGTCAGAGAGAGAGATACAGAATCTGAAGCAGGCTCCAGGCTCTGAGCTGTCAGCACAGAGCCCAACGCGGGGCTCGAACCCATGAACTGTGAGATCCTGACCGGAGCCGAAGTCGGACACCCAACCGACTGAGCCACCCAGGTGCCCCAAAAGTGGAATTTTTAAAAACGTGGAATTTTATCAGATATGACAGGTGGTTATTGGAAAATTAAAACCAACCTTTGTACTGGGATAGTGATTTAGTGGATTATGAAAGGAATTGAAAGTATACTGGTGGGAAATAATCCTTCAGTAGACCTTTTTGTAGGAAGGCATTGTTAGAGTAAGAATCAAGTTTACAGCTGCAGTGGGCCTCAAGTCCAAGATTTTCTTGATCAATAGTATTTGTTGTGAATGTTTTAAATATAAAGCTGGTATATTTGTTTCAACAATAATAGAGGACTAAAAGTACTCTTTAGTTTGTTTATGTAATTATGTTACATAATTGATTTTTGTCAGCTGTGTTTCTTCTGTTTATTACTTGTATTTATGGTTAGTAAATATAGTAAAATAAATCATAAATAGGTATTGACCAATTTGACTATCAAGATAAAAATATTTTATAATAATATTTCATTCTCAGAAAACTCAGAGGCCTATTTAATAATTTCTTTCACTTTGACCAAATGAACATTTGAAAGGTTCATGTATTTCAGAACTTTTGTTTACATCATAGATTTCATTCTTGAGATTTCCAATTCCAAAGTACTAGGGTCACAAAAATATCTTCTGGCTAAGGAAGCCACTGACTGAATCATCTGGCTCAGGGATGAGGCAGATATAGCTAAATCTACTTTATAAGGCAAGTGTGATAAGGCTGGTAACATTATATGAAATAACTTCAGAGTTGAAAATATATATTTAGAAATTGAAGAATCTGTTTTCTAGAGGATGACCCTAAAAAAATTGGTAGCAGAAAATCCGGAGAATCTGTGGGATAGTTGAGTATGATTATTACTAACAAAAAGATGAGAATATTTTGGTAAGTCTCAAATTTAAATAATAATCAGCCACGGAACATTTTTTGTGGCATAAATTGCCTTCTCTTGGTGACCACCTTGTGTATGTAATATTGATCTTGCTGTGCTTAAACTCTTGTCGTTGTATGACCTATTTTGTTTTGGGCCGTTGTTTCTGTAGTGCACCTTTATATGCAGAGTAAGTTCCCTGGTGGCTGTCCATTCTCCCCACCTCTGGCCCCAACTGATGACACATTAGGTGTATTTTGTAATCTTTTGAAAGTAGAATATAACCTAGGATTTTCCTGAAATCTTCTAGGGATTTAGAAAAACAGTGTGCTTTTGAGGAAGTCACATGACTCCTTTGAAGGGACATTTAAATTCCTGTTGTTGTTTTCAACTCTGAGAATTGAATTTTTTCTTTTTTTTTTTTTTTTTTTTTACAAATAGTTTATTGTCAAATTAGTTTCCACATAACACTCAGTGCTCATCCCCACAAGTGTCCTCTTCCATGCCCATCCCCCCCTCCCCCCCACATCCATCAGTCCTCAGTTTTTGTCAGCATTCAAGAGTCTCTCATGGTTTGCCTTCTGAGAATTGAATTTAATGAGTTTGAATGACACTGATGTACTGTATCCTAGGCTAACTGGGGCCTACCTGCTCAGGTTAGTGAGCGCTGGACCTCACTTAGAGGGCTCTACTGCAGTGAAAAATGACCTTAGAAAAACTTTGAATTCATTTGTTCTTCTAGGCGCCTGACAAATGTAAAGTTAACATATTTAAATAATAAATGAAAAGTGTTTAATTTGCATTCTCTGTTATACACCATGTCTTCTTTCTTGGAATTTTAGGAGATACTCCATTTTATGCAGATTCACTTGTAGGAACATATAGCAAAATTATGGATCATAAAAACTCACTATGTTTCCCTGAAGATGCAGAAATTTCGAAACATGCGAAGAATCTCATCTGTGCCTTCTTAACAGATAGGTAATATACATTGAATTTCTTGTAGCGAGCCCATAACTTTTAAATTTGTAGAGATGAAAGCATGGCTAACTCTTATTTACATATGAAATCTCTCTCTCTCTCTTTTTTTAAATCTCTTTCTCTTCATCCGAATTGCATTTAATTCTGGGTGAGGCTTTTCCTACTGCTAGGCCTGGTGTTGGGTTACTCTCGTTATTATGTGTGTGCAACCCCACTGTAATCTAATCTAAACTTAACCTTCGTGTCTAAAAAGAGAAAAATAGAACTTGGTAAGAAAACGCATTTGAGAGAAATAAAACTTCTGTTATTTACGTTTTATCCTTAAAAGTAATTAAGTGATGTGATTCTTATTGTACATCTTTTGAGAGAAGAGTATTTTGTGCAGATACATACTTGACTGGTTATAATCTCCAAAGCTGTTTGTATTTGACTTGGGAGTGCCCCCTTCCCAGCCCTTTTTTATTTGCATTTGAATATGAGTAAGTCTGCCGGGGAAATTCGATATTTCTTAAAACAAAATGGGTGAACAGTGTTGTGAATACCTGCCTCAAAAGGAGAAGATAGAAGACTCTTTGGAGTTTCTTCCTTGGCCTTTCTATTTAATTTTTTTAATTTAACTTAATTTAATTTTTTTATTAAATCTTAATTCTTTAAGATTTGTGTTCAGAATCAGCCTATCATAGAGCAACATTTGTAACGCGCATGTGCACTGCAGTCCATACTTTATGCACTAGCATTATGATCTTAAGGAAATTATTTTACTTACAGGGGAAATAATTTTACTTACCCATAAATGATGGGGTCAGATTCAATCGAAGAGAGCTGAGGGCGTTTCTAGCTGGAAAGTGCTGTGATTTTTTAGCAAACCTTATTATTAGCCAGTTGCTGTTACAGAGGAGCCCTGCAGTGCCTGTCCTCATGTATTCATATCGTTGCATATTCTCTGGAGGAAAAGATCTTAAAGGTGGAATTCTAGAATACACACTTTAAAATGAGTTAATGTTGCAGTCTCTATCAAAATAACCACCAGCATTCTTCACACAGCTAGAACTAACAGTCCTAAAATTTGTATGGAACCAGAAAAGACCCCGAATAGCCAAAGCAATCTTGAAAAAGAAAACCAAAGCTGGAGGCATCACAGTCCCGGACTTCAGGCTGTATCACAAAGCTGTAATCCTCAAGGCAGTATGGTACTGGCACAAAAACAGGCACTCAGATCAATGGAACAGAATAGAGAACCCAGAAATGGACCCACAAATGTATGGCCAACTAATCTGTGACAAAGCAGGAAAGAATATCCAATGGAATAAAGACAGTCTCTTCAGCAAATGGTGCTGGGAAAACTGGACAGCGACGTGCAGAAGAATGAACCTGGGCTACTTCCTTATACCAGACACACAAATAAACTCAAAATGGATGAAAGACCTAAATGTAAGACAGAAACCATCAAAGTCCTAGAGAAAGCAGGCAAAATACCTCTTTGACCTCGGCCACGGCGCCTTCTTACTCAACACGTCTCCAGAGGCAAGGGAAGCAAAAGCAAAAATGAACTATTGGGACCTCATCAAAATAAAAAGCTTCTGCACAGTGAAGCAATCAGCAAAACTAAAAGGCAACCAGTGGAATGGGAGAAGATACTTAACAAATGACATATCAGACAGAGGGTTCGTATCCAAAGTCTATAAAGAACTTATCAAACTCAACACTCAAAAAACAAATAATCCAGTGAAGAAGTGGGCAAAAGACATGAATAGACACCTTTCCAAAGAAGACATCCAGGTGGCCCACCGATACATGAAAAAATGCTCAACATCGGTCACCATCAGGGAAATACAAATCAAAACCACAATGAAATACCACCTCACACCTGTCAGAATGGTTAATATTAACAACTCAGGCAACAACAGATGTTGGTGAGGATGCAGAGAAAGAGGACCTCTTTTGCACTGCGGGTGGGAATGCAAACGGTGCAGCCACTCTGGAAAACAGCATGGAGGTTCCTCAAAAAATTAAAAATAGAACTACCCTATGACCCAGAAATTGCACTACTAGGTATCTATCCAAGGGATTCAGGTGTGCTTTTTCAAAGAGGCACATGCACCCCAGTGTTTATAACAGTGCTGTCGACAATAGCCAAAGTATGGAAAGAGCCCAGATATCCATTGACAGCTGAATGGATATAGAAGATGTGGTGTGTGTGTATAAATACACTGTGTGTAAATACACACACACACACATATATACAGTGGAGTATTACTCGGCCATCCAAAAGAATGAAATCTTGCCGTTTGCAACTACGTGGATGGAACTAGAGAGTATTATGCTATGCAAAATTAGGCAGAGAAAGGCAGGTATCATATGACTTCCCTCATGAGGACTTTAAGATACAAAACAGATGAACATAAGGGAAGGGAAGCAAAAATAATATAAAAACAGGGACAAAACATAAGAGACTCTTTAATGTGGAGAACAAACAGGGTCGCTGGAGGGGCTGTGGGAGGGGGACAGGCTACATGGGTGAGGGGTGTTAAGGGATCTACTCCTGAAATCAGTGCTGCACCATATGCTGACTCCATTCCGAAGCTGGTCCCCTGCAGTTTGGGCTCACACAGATGAATATTTTTATTTGAAATTCTCATGCATATTTTTGTTTGATACAAACTACAGAGGGAAATACATTTTCCTTTCCATGGCATTTCCTGTACAGTCCTTTTAATCTACAGAGACCATATATTGTAAAATTGGCATTGCTTGTTTTTGAAAAACATTTAAGCTTGAAACTTTTGATAAAGATATCTCAAAGTCATTTGCGATCCTTATTTTGATCCTTGTCAAGATAGGAGTTATTTTTTTTTCATAATCTTTTCATAATACAATCTTTAATTGCATTGTTTAGGGAGGTACGACTTGGGAGAAATGGGGTAGAAGAAATCAAACAACATTCTTTCTTTAAGAATGATCAGTGGAATTGGGATAACATAAGAGAGAGTAAGTCAGTAACTTTAACTATTTCCATTTCGTCACATTTTCAATTTCAAAAATTGATTCCTCTTTTGAATTAATAAGCGTGTTTGATATACGTAATGATAACTACTTTTAAATTGAGAAGTTTCCTTTCAGATTTGTTCTGTGGCAATATTTATAACTAAATTAATGTTCCTCAGGATCTTAACAAACTAATTTGTATTTATTAGCAATATTTCTTAGTGCTTTTATAATAGACTTCTTAATTTGACAAGTTTTTTGTGAATCCAAATAATTTGCAGAATGGGGAAAATATCCTTTAATTTTGAATGTTTGAATTAATAAATCACTAATTATGGAGACTATACTTTGATGAATACTAGAATAAGCATAGTAGTGCATTTTAACTTAATGTATATTGGACATTAATTCATTTTAAGAGTTAAGAAATATTTTAGTTACAGAGTATAAAAAGCCAAAGACTGAAGAATGTATGTGCAAGTCACTGCTGCTTTCAATTTTAATACCTATGATACCACATTGCTTTCCCTGTTTAGTAAACTTAACTACACATAAAGCTGATCTAATGTAGTAATAAAATACTTAATAAAATTTTAATTTTTTGAAATGATAGAATGTAAACCATATTACCAAATTTTCTATAGTAAATCATAATGTTATTGATTATATATTATTAACATATGTGTTGGTGGTATCACACAATTACATCTTGTAATCTGGATGGTTAATACATATTTCAACAATGACTAAAATAATTCATTTCTTCCCTTTCAACAGCGGCAGCTCCTGTAGTACCTGAGCTCAGCAGTGACATAGATAGCAGCAATTTTGATGACATCGAAGATGATAAAGGAGATGTAGAAACCTTCCCAATTCCTAAAGCTTTTGTGGGAAATCAGCTGCCTTTTATAGGATTTACCTACTATAGAGAAAATTTGTATGTGATTTGTTTGTTACATTTTTATGGCTTTCAAGCTTTTGCTGTAAAGCGTTGTCTTACTGTGAGACTCTGGATTATAGAAGATAAAGTGTTCATTTGTTTTAAACTTTGGAGTTTTTAAAAAGGACTATCAAGTTATTTTTCATTTAATTCCATTATTTCTGAATGTTATATTCATTTACAGATGAATGCACGGCACTGTTGTATATTCTTTGGGGGCTATAGAGTAAGACCAAATACATACTTTTGAAGGAACTTAATCAACTAATGAGGAATACAAGAGAATAATATAGTCATAATGAAGGATAGAATGTGATATTTGCCTTAAGAAAGGTTCTGAGGCACCCGGGTGGCTCAGTCAGTTGAGTATCTGACTTTAGCTCAGGTCATGATCTCACAGTTTGTGAATTTGAGCCCTGCGTCAGGCTTGATGCTGTCACACAGAGCCCACTTCAGATCTTCTGTCCCCTTCTCTCTCTGCCCCTCCCTGCTCTCTCTCTCTCTCAAAAATAAATAAATCTTGGGGCATTTGGGTGGCTCAGTTGGTTGAGCATTTAACTTCAGCTCAGGTCATGATCTCACAGTTCATGAGTTTGAGCCCCGCATCGGGCTCTCTGCTGTCAGTGCAGAGCCTGCTTCACTTCAAATTCTCTGTTCCCCTTTCTCTCTCTGCCCCTCCCCAGCTCACACTCTCCCTCTGTCTCTCTCATAAAACAAAACAAAAAAAAACATTAAAAATATATTTATTTGAAAAAAGAAGAAAAGTACCAAAGTATCTGAGGTAGCTCAGATAGAATGGTTCAGAAGAAAAGTAAAAGTCACATCTCTGTGGTGAGGGTAAGAAGTCAGGTAAGACTTCAGGGAAGGGATTGCGTTTGTGAAAACAGGAAAGAGTTTTTAGTGGCCAAGATGTGGGAAGGTTAGATGAGAGTTGTGGGCAAGTGAGCAACGGCAGCAAAAGTGTGGATATCCGCGCACATTGGGAACAGAGTAGTGTGGTCCAGTAGGGCTCAAACACAAGGTGCCTATTGCTGTATTATGATCATTTGGACCTAATGAGACTGTAAGCGTCTTGCTTGTAATCCCTCCATGCAGCACAGAGCCTCAGTAAATACTGGTTGACTGCAGTGAGTATTGGGTGTAAAGATTAAAACTGTTGGGTTTTCAGGGAAACAGTAAAGCAGCAGATGATTATTCTGTGCCATACGAAGGGCCTTTTGACTTTGACTCATAGTGAGAAGTGAGGCATTACAGATATTTGAGAAACACAGTTTTGAGAAACTTTTGGTGCTTCCATGTATGTAATGGTGGAGGTGACCAACCATTGTGGTTTGCCCAGGACTGAGGGGCTTCCTAGGATGTGGCGAGGGATTTTCATGCTGAAACTGAGAAAATTCTAGGCAAGCCAGGATGAGTTGGCCACCCTGCTAACAGTAGTATTCTAAAAACTATTGTAATGTTCACTAAAATGAGGATATGGGTGCCTGGAGAAACCCAAGCATATTTATAGGCAATGAGGAAGGACCCAGTTAAAGTGAGAAATTGATATGTAAATAGAAGAGATGATTTATGTTTTAAGACCTGGAAATCAAGAGATGTTATCTTTGAAAAGGAGGAGAGGGGTCTCTTTTCTAGAAGATTTCTAGATAACATAGTTGTAGGAACTCAGAATGAGATGAAGAGGGGGAAAGTATAGTCTGTATAGTGACTCCAGTCTCAATGATATTAAAGACTAGAACATCTGAGAAGAGTGGGGGGCAAAACAATTGTAGCATTTTAAATTCTTGAGAATGATATAAGTGTGTAGAGGGGGAAACAATGCTTCATTGAAAATATGTTAAAGTGAAAAAGAAATCTTTGTGGTTAAAATTTAATTCTGAGAATAATTTGGGGGTATTATAAAATGGATTAAAATGACCTGCACAGAATTGATTTCCTGCCTTTCTCTCTAGGTTATTAAGTGACTCTCCATCTTGTAGAGAAAATGATTCAGTACAGTCAAGGAAAAATGAAGTATGTATAAATTTTTACTATATTTTAGTCACATGTTGAACTAACTTAGTAATATCCATGTGTTTAAAACGTTCATTGGATGCTACTTTTTGAATCATTAGATGGTGTTCTTTGTTGTAATACAGTTCTCAGAACATTGAAATGATTTTTTCAGTTCAATGAAAAAGTAGTATTGTGTAAGATAGTATTGTGTAAGATAGAGTGTCTAGTAAAAAGATGAATTATGCATAGCTTTTAGGCTTAGTTTTAATAGCAAAAAAGTGATAGAATAGGTTTATAAACATCTATAATATCAGAAATTTTTACAATCTTAGTACTCTAAAAGGATATAGTTGATAAATTATAAGGGTATAGAAATACTGGAGAAATTAATATTCTGAGTGTTCAGGAATGAATTCATATAAACGGTAATTTTATCAAACTCTAACAATATTTTGTGGCCTCTATAATTTGTAACCGTACACAAAAGTAAATTGTGCACACACATGCACATTAATAAGGATGCTAATAACATTTTCTCCTTAAAATTTATAGAAGGTAAAAAAAAAAATTGGTTAGATGATTTTGGGATGATTCATTTTAGGAATTTTATAAAGCATGCAAGCATTTTAAATTTCTGTGTTTTTTTTGTTTTATTTTAATAGGAAAGCCAAGAGGTATGTTGATGTCACTTACATTGAAAAACTGAGAAAAACACATCACTCTAGTTTTGATAGAGCCATTTTCTACCTAGCATTTGGAGTGCTACATCTACTTAAGAACGAAGTTCCCAACCTTGTTTCTACCAAGTATTTCTTTTATTATTGCCCCTATGGATTTATTGTTTAAATATGTATTATATAATTTTCTTATTTTTATTCATGAAGGATCTATAACTGATAGTAGAATTTTAGATTAACAAGTGAAAACTAGTGTGATCAAATTATACTAATGTAATAGCAGCCAAAAGCAGTTAAACTTGACTTGTTCATTGGCCTGTATATTCTTATTAGGGAAAAATGATAGTTTTGCTTAAGATACATAAAATATTTAAGAAAACATGAGGAACCTAGTCACTAAAATAGTGGAAAGAAGATTGGCCTTGGAATCTAATAAACTTGAACTGATTTTTGGCACAGCCACTTATTAACTAAGCCATCTAGAGAGTTATTCACCTCTTTTGAATTTCAGTTTCTTTATTGAGTAGATACAACACTACCACCTTTTTAGGGTTGTTGTTAGAATTAATGAGACAACAATTTGTAAAATGCCTAATACCTAAGTCATAAAAGGCACTAAAAAAGTTAAGTCCTTTATAAAGGAAATAATGCTCCAAAAATGGATTATTTAATATGTAATGTAATTTTCAGTTTGTTTAAAGATCAACATATCTGGCCTAGAAGCAAACGTAAAGAATGGCAAGGAAATGACTTATAATCAATTAGCCGTCATTCTTGGAAGACGTAATTGACTATAACTCCTTATAGTAGTGTTCCTGGCACTGTGTAGAAAGATACAAAGAAGAGCTTGAATTCTCATTTTTAAGAGCGTAATATATTTTTGAACAACTTCGGTCAAATATTCCAAACATTTGTTTCAGATATAGATCTCTTCATCTTGTAAATACACACTGTGACAGTATTTTTACATAAAAAAAATATTTATTTTACATAAATAAAAAAATAATTTTTACATAAATAATAAATAATTTTTACAGAACAGAGGAGGACATCAGAGGATATCCTTTATTTGGAATGAATGAGAGACTTGGTGTCATAGAAGAATTCTGCCAAGATTAGAGCTTCTCATTTGCATATTTACGTAGTGTGTACATGTTTGCACACATACGTAGAAAGCAAGAGATGGAGAATTTTTTCCTTATGTCAGTAAAAGTCACATTAAGAAGGTACAAAAACTGTACCATTATAAAGGAGGTTATATTAGGCTTAAAAAACAGCTTATCATTGTTTTCTTTAAGCCTCTCATATTTTAAATGTGACCAAAATTTATATAGTTTTTTGTTTTTGGACAGATTCAGAAAAAACTATACACATTAGAAGAACACCTTAGCACTGAGATACAAGCCAAAGAAGAACTAGAGCAAAAGTGCAAGTATGTTGTTTAGATAATGAAATGTATTTTAAAATTTAAGTTTAAATGTTTTACTAAAAATGAAGAGTTACAAAGTAATTATATGATTATTTTTGAGTTTATAGTATGTAAATGTTTTTGTTATAAATTAGGAGAGATTTTACTTACTGTTTCTTTTGAAATCCTTTAGATCTGCTAATACTCGCCTTGAAAAAGTAGCAAAGGAGCTGGAAGAGGAGGTAAAGCTGCCGTGTGCTTTCATTAATATTTTTGTTGACTAAAAGTTCTGATGCCTGCCTTCCCTGCAGAGTTCTCATAGAACCTGAGTAATACCTGACTTGATATATAGTAAGACCCACCTTACGTAGTATTGGTGAACAGGATGAAAGTTACAGGATAACCATGATGATAGCTTCATTTTGTTATGTTTTCGCAAACTTGAGTTGATTTAGTATGAGTAGATATTTCACGTAAAAAGATTTGCATTTGTGTTAATTACTTGGGTTAACAAGAGAAAGTGACCATGTTTCTTCTTTTAAATTTCTGTTTGTAACATTTCAGATCCATAGTTAATTAAGTGAAGATGGTTCGGTGGGGATGGAATGTTACAGAAAGTTTGACTTTCAGTAGTAAACAATTAACAGTATGGTCTTAATATTAAATTTAAGAGAGGTATACTGTTTTGAAATAATGGAAAATGTTATTGTAAATTTTAACAGCAGTTATAGCTTTTTTAAAAGTTCTTTGTTATCTGCTTGAAATACTAAAATAGTGTTTTCATTTGATTTTTATACATATAAAATAACTTTGGTAATAACTTTAAGCATTATTTCAGATTACCTTAAGGAAAAATGTGGAATCATCATTAAGACAATTAGAAAGAGAAAAGGCACTTCTTCAGCACAAAAATGCAGAATTTCAGCGGAAAGCTGATCATGAAGCAGACAAGAAACGAAATTTGGAAAATGATGGTTTGTGGTGTAGAATATTAAATACTTACCAAGAAAAAAATTAAGTGTGTATGTATGTGTGTGTTGTTGTTGAAGCTTGCCACTGAAATGCTTTTTATCGTAGTTAACAGTTTAAAGGATCAGCTTGAAGATTTGAAAAAAAGGAATCAGAGCTCTCAAATATCCACCGAGAAAGTAAATCAACTCCAGAGACAAGTAGGTTAATCTCAATTTGTAATAAGATACTGAATTTTCTTGATAACTTACTAATTTTAATTGGGAATGTTACAGAAGCCTTTGCCTCTGATTTTAAAGGGAAATCATTAGGAAACTTTTTAGGGATTTTTTTTCTTTAAATAGTTTGTAACGGGCTGTTAAATGGGAGTATTTTCATTATATGCACTTGTGTTTGTTGTTGTCTGTTGGATTTTGAATGGGATTACAGCTGGATGAAACCAATGCTTTGCTGAGAACAGAATCTGATACTGCAGCCCGATTAAGAAAAACCCAGGCAGAAAGTACAAAGCAGATTCAGCAGCTGGAGTCTAACAATAGAGAGCTTCAAGACAAAAACTGTCTGCTGGAGACTGCCAAGTTAAAACTGGAAAAGGAATTTATCAATCTTCAGTCAGTTCTAGAATCTGAACGGAGGGACCGAACTCACGGATCAGAGATAATTAATGACTTGCAAGGTATTATAAAGTAGAGATTACATTTGAATTCATCTTGATTTATATTTTGGAGATAACTTTAGATGATGGGTATATGTGCTGGGATAGCACATTTCTGAATATACTACTCTGTTATGTGAAATTAGGGTGTTGGAAATGCATTGATCCAAAATTTTATGAATAGAAGATTTTCTTTCAAATAGTGTGAAATATTGTAAGTTATCAAAAACCACCTCCCAAGGTGACGCCTTGGCTTCCAGCTGACTTAACCATAAAGCCCTCTACCAACAATTATAAAACTTCTGCTCATAAATAACAGCTGCAAAGTATGAGGTGATTTCCAAATTTTTTACTCTTAATTTAATATATGTACTTTGTGGGTTTATTGTTTTTAAAATGTTGCAATTTTAGGTAGAATATCTGGCCTAGAAGAAGATTTAAAGAATGGCAAAATCTTATTAGCAAAAGCAGAGATGGAGAAGAGACAACTACAGGAGAGATTTACTGATTTGGAAAAGGTAAAAACATGTTCAGCTTTATATTTTGTAAGAAAATGACAAAGAGTTTTAGATTGGAAAACTTAATCTAAAATAAGGGTTATCAGTATTCTTTCAGTGAATGTTTCTTCCTAGGGATCCAAGGAAAACTTAAATTTTGATTACACCATGTCTTTAAAATGATACACAGTTACAATGGCTTTTGGCATTGAGAAGTTTCTTGGGGCGCCTGGGTGGCTCAGTCAGTTAAGCGTCTGACTTCAGCTCAGGTCATGATCTCATGGTTCATGGGTTCGAGCCTCGTGTCGGGCTCTGTGCTGACAGCCAGCTCAGAGCTTGAAGCGTATTTCAGATTCTGTATCTCCCTCTCTCTCTCTGACCTTTCCCTGCTCATGCTGTGTCTGTCTGTCTGTCTGTCTGTCTGTCTCGCTCTCTCTCTCGCTCTCTCTCTCTCTCCCCCCCCGTCTCTCTCAGAAATAAATAAAACCTTAAAAATTAAAAAAAGAAAAAAGAAAGTTTTTCTTTAAAACCGTTATAAGCCAGGGATAGTTTTTAGGCTCTGTGCAGTTAAGGTGTTATTTTTGTTCACTTATCCATTTGTTGAAGTATTGAAGAATTAATGTATTCTACCTGTGGTAGAAATATGCGGATGCAGTCTTTGCTTGCCTTTAGCAATCTCACAGTGGGGCCCCCTGGCTGTCTCAGATGGTAGAGCATGTGACTCTTAATCTCTAGGTCATGAGTTCAAGCCCCACATGGAGCCTACTTAAAAAAATAATAAATTTTAAAAAATACAGTCTAAAGAGTAGTACCTAACATAATTAATAAAGCACACAGAAAGTTCTAAGGCGGTGTGGTAAAGAGACTGCTGGAAGAATGGACGGCATATATGGGATGCACAGGGTGGGGTGGTAGGCAGGGGAAAGGCACATTCTGAGCAAGGGGGGACAGCAGGAGCAGACGTACACAGGAAACAGAAAAGGCAGAGTTGGCTTATGGACTGCACACTGCTCAGTAGTCTGGAGTGTAGAGCAGGGGTCAACAGATTTTAATCTTTTAAGTGAAAGACAGTAAGTAGTTTAGTCTTTGAGAGCCATATAGTCTGTTGCAACTCAGCTCTGCTGCGATATGTAAAGGAATGGGTGTGGCTATGTTCCAGTGAAATTTTACAAAAATAGACATCAGGCCAAAATGGCCTGAAGACTGCAGTATGGTCCTCATGGTAACCCTGAGGAATTCACTGTCCAGAATGAGGCTATAGACCTAGACATGAGCTAGATCCTGTAAGATTTTGAATGCTCTTATTAACAGACTATTAATTATTGATGCTCTATTAATAATTTCTCTAGGTAATGAACCAGCCACTGAAGGGCTTTTTAGATGTATATTTAAGATAGATCATTGTGTACCATGTGTGGAGAATAAATTTGAGAAAGACAAGATAAGAGGTAGGGAGACTAGTCAGAGGCATTTTCAGTAATTCCAATAATGGAGACTTAACTGGTACAGTAGTTAAAAGGATGGAAAATGGGGATGAATCTGAGAACTGTTTGGAGGTAGAATATTTGGCAG
Organism: Hyaena hyaena; assembly: GCF_003009895.1. NCBI lineage: Eukaryota > Metazoa > Chordata > Mammalia > Carnivora > Hyaenidae > Hyaena > Hyaena hyaena. Next base: position 2,747,501 of record NW_024080686.1, on the reverse strand, counting down.
CACTTAGTGATTGCTTAGATGAAGCGTGTGTGTGGTACTTAAGGATGAGTTCTAGGTTCTTACTTTGTGACAAGATATATAATGCTAACACTAATTAATAAGGAATAAGGGGGAAAAAGAATGAAGGGAAATAACTCTTTTAGAAGAGATAATGACAAAATCTGTTTTAGTCCTATGTTTGAGGTGCCTTAGGATGTTCATAAAACAGTAAACTATGTTGAAGCTAGAAATATTTGAGAGTCATTTGATACAGCATGTCTGAAGCTGTGTGAATGCAAGAGCCTATCTAGGAAAAGATTGCTCAGAGCACTGGTGTTTCAGGGCGGAGTTGATTACTCTGTTGTTGGATTGAAAAAATCATATTTAGGGGCTCCTGCGTGGCTCAGTCGACTAAGCATCCAGTTCTTGAGTTTGGCTCAGGTCACAATCTCAACAGTTAGTGAGCTCAAGCCCTGCCCCAGGCTCTGCACTGACTGTGTGGAGCCTGCTTGAGATTCTTTCTCATTCTCACTCTCACTCTCTCTCTGCCCATCCTCTACACATATTTCCTCTCTTTCTCTCTCTCAAAGTAAATAAACTTAAAAAAGAAAAAATCATTTTCAGTATTAAAGACTTATTTGAAAAACAAAAGAAATATTTACACTTATGATACAAACTATAGAAAACAAAGAATTGGAAAATCTTTTGCAGATATCCAGAAAATAGATTGGCTTCTGTTATTAAAGTTTCCCAACTTAAAACAAGTCTCCTGTGTGGAATATAAGGGTAAATGGTAGAGGATCCTGAAAATCTGTCTTTAGCTCTAGCAAAGGGAAACATTTGGAATGTTTTAAAGGTGAGCAATAATGACACAGGAAGGAGAGAAGCTTTAAGAGGCTGAAAAACACCATCTCCAGAGAAGACCAGCATTTAAAGAACAGCTAGGGTAAAACTTCCTAAGTGACAGAAGAGATGAGAATAGGAAGGGACTAGCCAAGTGGGTTCATTGTCAGGTATGTCAAGGAAATGGTTTCAAGGGCAACATTGAGTCTCAATGAGGTAAATACTGAAAAGTGTTTATTGACTCTGATGTTGAGAATATCATGTGTTACTTTATTGAGATGGAGCACTCTCAGTGCAGATCTCCTAGCAGGAGAGTAGAGGGATAGGACATAGGTTCAGCGGTGAGCAGGTGGGTTCCACGGATCACTTTTACAAGAAGTTTGAGTGAAGCGGGGGAGGGAAGTATTGAACATTCTTAGCCTGTAAAAAATAGTTTTATAAGTTTTTGAAATTGTGAGCCAGTCTTTTTTATTGATAGCTGCTATTTTAAATCTTTAATAGGAAAAGAACAACATGGAAATAGATATGACATACCAGCTAAAAGTTATACAGCAGAGCTTAGAGCAAGAAGAAACTGAGCATAAGGCTACAAAAGCACGGCTGGCAGATAAAAATAAGATTTATGAATCCATTGAAGAAGCAAAATCAGAAGCTATGAAAGGTACGCTTTTTCCTAAGAGGGTTTTTCTGCAACATTTTACTAAGAATTGATTCTGTAGTCAACTCTTTGATTTTGAAAAATATTTTTTTATATTTTATTGTCAAATATTGAGAACTGGAAAGAAAAAAAACATTAGAGAAGTTTATATACATATCAATTTTTTTTCCCTTCTGGCAACACATTTCTAAGATAGTAAGGCCCAAACACAAAATTATTCAACCAAATTTAAGCATTGGAGAGAAGAGAGTATTTCGGTAATAGCAATAGTAACAGGCATAAAGAGCATGAAGTTCTAGATATATCTATTCAGATTTGGAGGATTTGCCCTTTTTGTAATATTTAGTTTGACACTTACCAGCATGTGTAACAAAACTGTTGCTGGTTTATGCAAGATACATATTTTAAAAATAGAAGCTGACCTAACTAGAATATAAGCTCATTGACTATTTTGAACTCTGGCATGATGAAGATACTACCTAGATCTGGTCAAGGTCATCCACTACTAAGGAATATAGGGTAAGATAACAGAGTTAACTTTTCTATAAACCAGCCTGTATCTTGGAATTGTTTTAGGATAATTTCTTGTTTTCCTAACTGTTTATACTTATGAAGCATTTGAAATTCCAAAGGAAATTAATAAAAGACTCACGGAACAGAACTCTTAAGTAGAAATTTTATTTCAAATTGAAGCATAACATTCATGAATAACTTAGCAAAAAAAAAAAAAAAAATAGCCCTGTAATTAATGAATGGAATTTAAGTTGGAGATTTTTTTTTTTTTTTTTTTTTTTTGGTTAAAAATCAGTGTAGTTTAAGGCAGTAATTAAGGATGTTAAAAGATGAAATGAGTGCTTTATTTGGAAAAATCTAATTACAAGAGAGGAAGTTAGTGGGCCATCTTTCCCTGTCAGTGTTCTAGAAGATATTCTTTTGAGGTGTAATTCAGGTGCAGTAAAACGCAAGCACTTCTCACATTTGTAATACACACTTGTAACCACCACTCAAAACAAGTTATAGAATATGTATTTTTATCACCTTAGTAAGTTCCCTTGTGCCCCTGTCTGTGTGCCCACATTAGGGTGATTGGTTTTTTTTAAATGAGTACATCTGTCCATGAGTTATTCTCTGAACTGACAAAAATGAACCAATTCAGAGTAACAGTACCTACAATTTTTTTCAAAGTCCTTTCTACAATACTAATGTAAGATGTATGATGACTTTCATAATTTATATGAACACACAAAAATGTTATAGCTGGTATTCAAACCAGCTCTAAAAGCCTTTGTGCTTTCTGCTGCCATGTCATAGCTTCTTTTGATTAAGAATATGACTTATTAATGAATTACTAGTCATATAACCTTGTCTAGTTACTTAAACCTTTTTTGTGCCTTGTTTCTTCTTAGACAATTAAGAGTATTAGGTTGTTTTGAAGACCAACTGCAATGATATGTGAAAATGCTTAGAAATAGTAGAATGTGAAGAATAGTTTCATTTCTTCACACTATTGAAGGTAGTTCATTAAAAAGTGAAAATTTATAAGCTTAATTTTTCCCTACATAACTTTATTATAAATGATAATTCGATACTGAGCATTAGGTATGAAAGAGCAGAGGAGCCTAATTGGATTTGAAAAGATTTTCTAATCAGTACATCTAAAGGTAATCTTTTAATGCTAATAACTGACATTTAATATGAAATCACTTGCTTAGATGTAAACTGCCTGTTTTTCACTTTTAAAAGCCTTTTCTGATTAATAAGACAAATTAAAAGTTCATTACAAATCATTTAGAAAATACATGAAAGTATAAAGAAGTAAAGATTAACCACAGTTTTACTAGTCAGGATGATATTTTGTATGTTTTCTGAAATTTTTATACTTTTTTGCTTTTTTCTTTTAAAATAATACTGTGAGCATTCTCTTTAGGTCATTAAACAGTGCCTTTAAATGGTGAGCACTTACCAAGTGCTGCTTGTATGCCAACCAGCTAGTAAGTGCCACACAGATCTTAACTAAGAATTTTCATAACATCCCTGTGAGGGAGGATACGTATTGTTATCACCATTCTACAAATGAGGAAATTGAGCCTCAGTGAGCTTAATTAACTTGCCCACGCAAATAATTAGGATGTGTCAGAGACAGGGCTTAACCTCAAGAAGTTTGGTCCCAGCGTCTTGCCCTTTAACATTTCCCCAAAGCATAACTGTCATCCTGTGCATCGTACTGTACTAATGTGGCAGGAGCCATAGACAGCAGAGCGGCTGGCTGGGGTATTGTAGAGCAAGAAGAGTAACCCCAGGAGGCATAGGGTAGCAGCAAATAAGTCTTTATTCAAAAGCTGTAAGGCTCTTTTAGAACCATAAGTGAAGGCAGAATTTTACTTGAGTTAGAACTGATACAATATTGCAGAGTGGTAGATTTTTCCACATTGCAAATAAAACGCCTGATTTCCAAGCATGAAACTGTTGACATTTCAAACACATTAGGAAGAACGATGGAAATATTAAATTGGAAAGTTAAAAGGTTTTAAGCCAGCATTATTTACAGTAATTTTCATAGTATGGGGTCATGCATTTGATATGCTTTTTTGGTATGTGAATGCATAATTGTGTCCATTGTTGTGACAACAGAAATGGAGAAAAAGCTCTCAGAGGAAAGGGCGTTAAAGCAGAAGGTGGAAAACCTGTTGCTGGAAGCTGAGAAGAGATGCTCTATATTAGACTGTGACCTCAAACAGTCCCAGCAGAAGATAAATGAACTCCTTAAGCAGAAAGATGTGCTAAATGAGGATGTGAGTATGAAGTTTACTAAAAAGTAACAATAAATTATGTGAGGAATTCATAGTCCACTTAGGTTTATCTGTAATGTTGACTTCATAATTTAAAATTTTTTCTTAAAGTATTATGCTTTAATTTTACTGAATTTGGATGATACCCTAAATGAATCATTGTTAAAAGTTTTTAAGTTATTTTTATCCTAAAGGCCATATTTTATTAAAAAAAGAGGACATCAGAAATACAAAAGTTATTTTACTGTGAAATGAATTAACTGCCTAAGGACAAAAATCTCTTATGCATGATCATATTTGCTGCAAGCTTCATTGATAAGAAAAATCAAAATAATGGAGCTCCTTGGTGGCTCAGTGGTTAAGCGTCCAACTTCAGCTCAGGTCATGATCTTGTGGTTCATGAGTTCCAGCCCCGCATCGGGCTCTGTGCTGACAGCTCAGAACCTGGAGCCTGCAACATTGAAAAAATGTTTAAAGAAAAATAAAAATTATTTATATAACAAGTATACAATTTATTTTTTAGATTAGAAACTTGACATTAAAAATAGAGCAAGAAACTCAGAAGCGCTGCCTTACACAAAATGACTTGAAGATGCAAACACAGCAAGTTAACACACTAAAAATGTCAGAAAAGCAGTTAAAACAAGAGAATAATCATCTCATGGAAATGAAAATGAGCTTGGAAAAGCAGAATGCTGAACTTCGAAAGTAAGTAAATTGTTTGAGACAAAGGTTTATTAATATGTATGACTGTCCACATGTAAATTATCTTCATTTTGGTTTTCCTGGGAATTTTCTTACGATTACTTCATTTTCTTGACCACATTTGCTCTCTTTTTCTGTTTAAGTAATGTGTTGAGTGCCACTCTTACCCTTTAAGATTATATTTGCTTCCCCAACGAGTTTTTACTACTTCTACCTGTTGCCTTCTCTGTAAATGAATAACCCAAGTATCATTAGGCATTTGAGGAAAGTCTTCAGTATGAAAGAGAAAGACTGTGATAAAGAACAAAGAAACATACCCCCAGATGAGAAGTATAGCAAGGAAAGAAGAGGAAGATACAGACCAAAAAAAGCCTATTGGTAATAGTTAGTATTGATCAAAACTTTTAGGAGATACAGGGGCGCCTGGGGGGCTTAGTCGGTTAAGCGTCCGACTTTCGCTTAGGTCATGATCTCGTGGTTCGTGGGTTCGAGCCCCCCGTCGGGCTCTGTGCTGACTGCCAGCTCAGAGCCTGGAGCCTGTTTCGGAGTCTGTGTCTCCCTCTCTCTCTGACCCTCCCCTGCTCGTGCTGTCTCTCTCTCTCCTAGAAATAAATAAAAATATTAAAAAAAAAAAAAAAAAAAAAACCTTTTAGGAGATACTACTTTCGTTAAACAAGAAGTGACTTAATCCAAAAAAGGCAGCCAGAATAAGAAAGAGTTGTTAAAGATTAAAAATGACTGCATATACATTTATTAGGATGGTTTAAAGAAAAATTCAAAGAAATCTCCTCAAATGGAGTAAGAGGGAATGACATAGAAGACACGTGGCCCAGGACCTCCAGCGCCAGAAAGAAGTCTAGAGAAACCCAAGCACAGGAATTATTAAAGAAATAATAGAAAACAGTTTCCCTTGGCTGGAAGCGTAGATTGAAAGGACTCAATAGAAAATAAGTGAAAAAAGACCCACATTTGGACATGTTCTTATGAAATTTCAAAAGCAAGAGGAGGAAGGGTGGGCGGGAGGATTGCAGTTCTCGTCGCAAACCGCGGAGGTTGTGTGGTTTGTGGTCGATGGAGGAGGCAGCGAGGCGCATGTGGCGGAGGCCCATGCTGCGGCTGTTAGAGGAGCTGCGGGAGGGTCGGGGTGGGGAGAGCCAGCCTCTCGCTCTGGCGGCAGGCAGTTCGCTAGTACGAGTTTAAGTTTGTGTCCAGAAATGAGCTGAGATGTGGAGGTAGTTCTCATTAGAGCAACACAAATGCCACAGAGTGAATTCCTCCAGGGGAGTGAGGTGAGGGTGTGAAGAGGTGTGGATAAGGAGCCTGCGGCCATTCTTGATGGTTTTTTTCTGTGCTCTTCTGCACTTTTTAATTGTAACCATGTGCATATAATGGGTTAAGTTTTTGAAAAGTACTTTTAAATACCTAATAAATGTTAGGTTTTTAAAGTTACATGTAAATGAATGATAGCAGCTCTTTAAGGATATTAGAATTATATTGCGGTTTGCTGCAAATGAGCTTAGCTGGTGATGAGATCATTTAAAAAATTAACCTTTCATATATTATTAATTAGCGTCTTTCCCATTTTTGACTCAGAAAAATTAGAATTCTCACTTTTAATAGCAGGCACCTCTGTGATAAAATACAGATATAACACAGATAAATGACATTGAGTGATAACTTTTTTTATGTGGAGGTTTTAAGAGCTGGTAAGTAAACAAAGTGACCAAATTATTAAATGAGAATAAGAATAAAAGCCTTCAGTAATATACAGATTGAAAACAATATGATTAAATCATTTGATCTGAGTCTTTCTTGCTATGTATGTTTTTAAATATTTAAGTGGTATTTAAAGGTTTTCTCCCTGTAAAATACTCAGAACTGTATTTAAAAAAAAAGAAAACAATATATGTTCCTATTTATGAATGCAGACATAGTTCATCTCTCCAGAAAGAATAGACTGTGATAGTTTATTTATCCTTCTATGTCTCCTCCTAAGTACATCTGTACAGTGTTTATAGGGTTGGGATTTTTATAGATTTTGGAGTTTTTTTGTTTTTTAATTGTATCACATATGTGGTGGTGTTCTCCAGTTTGCTTTTTCACCTTAGGTTTGAGTTGGAATAACTGTAATTTTTATGTTTTCTTAATAACCCTAGGATTTGGGGCACCTGGGTGGCTCAGTCGGTTAAGTGTCCATCTTTGGCTCAAGTCATGATCTCATGGTTTGTGAGTTTGAACCCTACATTAGGCTCAATGCTGTCAGCACAGAGCCTGCTTCAAGATCTCCCTCTCTCTCTGCCCCTCCCCTGCTCATGCTCTCTCTCTCAAGAATAAACATTTAAAAAAAACATTAAAAAAATTTATTTCAATACAACATCTTACATAGGTTATTAGGCTCACTTTTTATTTTTTATTTAAATTTTTTTTTATTGAAGATGTATGCATACATATATGTAATATGCATACAGAAAAAACACACAAATGTTAGTAGAGCTCAGTGAATTTTTACAGAATATACAGGTCTGTGCAATTTAAACGTCAACATTTAAACATAAAAATTTGTGCTTCTTTCCTCCTCTCTGGCCCCTTCTCAGTCATTTCTTCACTCATCCTGAGATAACCACTTCTCAGGTGCTCTTTTACTTCTTCTAGGTAGCTGGGCAGAAATGGCTGATCACAGTGAATGTGTGAGAAGATGTAATTTACTGCCACCGTTCTAATACATCACTGTTTGGTCTCAGGCCTCCCTTACACTCTTAAAAATTATGAAGGTGTTGATGTGAGTGGTACCTAATATTTTTTGTGTTAGAAATCAAAACTGAGAGGGGCGCCTGGGTGGCTTAGTCGGTTAAGCGTCCGACTTTCGCTTAGGTCATGATCTCGCGGTTGGTGGTTTCGAGCCCCGCGTCGGGCTCTGTGCTGACTGCCAGCTCGGAGCCTGGAGCCTGTTTCAGTCTGTGACTCCCTCTCTCTCTGACCCTCCCCTGCTCACGCTGTCTCTCTCTCTCTCTCTACTAGAAATAAATAAAACATTAAAAAAAAAAAATTTAAAAAAAAAAATCAAAACTGAGAAAATTTTATTTACTTATTTATTTATTTTAAATGTTTATTTTGAGAGAGAGCAAGCATGAGTTTGGGAGGAGCAGAGAGAGAATCCCAAGCAGGCTTCATGCTATCAGCGCAGAGCCCAATCTCAGGCTTGAACCCATGAACTGTGAGATCATGACCCGAGCCAAAACCAAGGGTTGGACGCTTAACTGACTGAGCCACCAAACTGAGAGAATTTTAAAACACAATAGCATACAGACACATTTCATTAGCTGTTGGAACAATGACATATGTTATATCACTTAATAAAAGAGTCTATACCCACTAGTGAGAGGATGAGAATTAAAAAAAAAAAGAAACAACACAGTGATTATTAGTATTATGAAAATAATTTGACCTCTTGGGACTTTTTTTTTGAAAGGGTCCAGGGATGCCCAGTGATTCCTTAGACCACATTTCAAGAGATGCTGGTTTAATATGTGTGTAGCTTATTTGAACCTTTGCTTTAATGTCCCCACAGAGAACGTCAAGATGCAGATGGGCAAATGAAAGAACTGCAAGATCAGCTTGAAGCGGAGCAGTACTTCTCAGTAAGTTCCAGATACATTAGTTTGAAAACTGTTGTATTTGTAGAATTAAAAAAGTTTGTTTGCTGCAGAGTGAGGAAAATAATTCTTGTCTTTAGGATGGATTCTTCTAGCAAACATCAGACAGAGGTTTGGGTAGGATGGTTTGTGCGCCACAATTCATATTGAAAGGAGCTGGGCAAATGACTATTGATAGCTTAACAGAAATCTATTATCATTGCTAGAAAAATAGTTCTAAGCACATCAGTAAAGTTTGTTTAAAAAATATTTTTCACAAATTGTCATTTTAATATTTGTACTTTTTTAGATCCGTTTCAAAATATGAAAGTAATGTCATCTATTGCATTTAGGCCAAAAGAATTTTCTTGTCTAAATTGATAATAGATTTCTTTGCCTCTTTATTTATCCTACCAATCTATGTCATTTAATGAGAAATTCTGACATCCAGTTGAAATCAAGCTTCTTAGGTTGCCTGGATGTCTGTTGAGCGTCCAATTTCAGCTCAGGTCATAATCTCACAGTGTGTGAGATTGAGTCTCAGCACAGAGCCTGCTTCAGATCCTCCGTCTCCCTTTCTCTCTGCCCCTCCCCCACGCTCTCACACGTGCCTGCGTGCTCTCTCTCCCAAAAATAAAAAAAAATTTTTAAATATTTTTTATATCAAGCTTCTAAGTTATTAGCAGAACTTTTATTATTTAATTGGTTGATTACCAGAAAAGCCCGCTAACCTATTAGCTTGCTCAGAGGCCCAGCATTACTCAGTGTGCAGGAACATACTCGTGTTCAACTTGACTTTTTGTCTGGATAGACTTTGAATGTAGAAATAATGCTCCTGATGATGGTGATATGGTGGTGACATGTTTCTGTTCTCTTTTGCTATTTAGACCCTCTATAAAACACAAGTGAGAGAACTTAAAGAAGAATGTGAAGAAAAGACCAAATTATGTAAAGAATTACAGCAGAAGAAACAGGAATTCGAGGACGAAAGGTACAGACCGAGATCCTTGTCTCTTTTGCTGACAGCTGTGCATGCTGCTCCTAGAACAGTACCTGCTGTACCCTTAGTAAGAATTCGCCGATGACGTGTATTAGAAAGTTGGATGTCCTGGTGGAAATTGAACATGAAAATGATGTATCATTAAAATGTAGGGACTCCTTGGCTGCTCAGCTGGAGATCACCTTGACCAAAGCAGACTCCGAGCAGCTGGCTCGTTCAATTGCTGAGGAGCAATATTCGGATTTGGAAAAAGAGAAAATCATGAAGGAACTTGAGATCAAAGAGATGATGGCTAGACACAAACAGGAACTCACTGAAAAAGATGCTACAATTGCATCTGTAAGTAAAAATTTTAGTTCTTTTTTGATGTTAATCAAATTAGTATGTCATAAATCTTCTTTAAAAGCACTTCTAGGAAAGTACTGTAGATAGAAATGAAAAATTGTGTATACTGGCTATGAGAATTTCTATCCAGTTAACTGCTAGCTTCTCAGTGTTGTTTGACAGAAAGAGGCTGAAGAAAAGAACTGCTTACAATGGCTCTGCCTGTTGGTAAATTCAGAGTGAAAGGACTAAAGGGAGAGGGAAATGCCAAAAGCAGAAAACAGTATAAACCATTTTTTCTTGTTAAACAAACCTTAGTTCAAAAGAATCTTGAAACTACCATGAAGGTAGTCATATGCACGTTGAAAAAAAATTATAGTGCGGAATTCAAAGAGAAGTAAAACATCAAGCAGTTGCATTTGTTTTGTCAGTCATCCGGGTCATTAAAATGGTACGTTGATTAGAAAGTGTGGCATTGGAGCAGGGATGTTTATTTCTGTTCAGTGGCAATAAGTAGGGAGGCCAGAAATAGACTCCTGCACATAAAGAACTTGGTCTGTGATGGACACATCGGTGGGGAAGATACAGATGCAGCAAATGGTTTGGGAGGGCTGTGTGGGAAGGAATAGCGTTAGATCCTTACCTTTTACAACGTAATGAGGATAAATTCTGGCTATCTTAAAGATCTAAAGATGAAAAAGAAAAACTCTAAACAGAGCAAAATTCGGAACTTAACTGTGGCAGAAGACAGCGGACTGCAGGGAGAAGACACTTGTAATGTTTTCATTAAACAGGGGGTTTGTATTTAGAACACACATGGCACTCTTGAGGCCAATAAGACATAGTTCACCAATCCAAAAGAAAAGTTGGCCAAAAGAGAAAACCCTAAAGATATAAGCAGATACTTAACCTAATTACTCTTTAGTAAAGGCTAGATAAAATAACTTTGAAAAACTATTTCATATTCATTACAATGGCAAAATTCAGTATCTGACTACTTTCAAGTGTTTGAAGGATGTGTGGAAAATGACATTCTTATTTAAAACTATGGGGAGTATAAATCTAGTATGGCATCGTATATATAGTATATATATTGGCAATTTAAATATTTATTTATTTTAAATAGTTTAAATGTGAAAAATTAAATATTCATATAATCCAAAGAAAGTTTAAATATGGTGGAGGAATTCAGGTACATTTTTTATGACAGCATAAATGTTTGTAATGGGAAAAATTCAAATGTCTTATCAGTTAGTCTTCTCAATAGATGAATGAATGGATAAATGAAATGTGGTAGAAGATGGAACTGTCATATCAGTTAAGATGATTTAATTAGATTTTAGATATCAACAGTTTCTTTTTTTAAGTTTATTTTATATGAGAAAAGTGTGCACGCTTGAGCAGGGCGGGGTGGGGGACAGAGAGAGAGAGAGAGAGAAAGAGAGAGAATCCCAAGCGAGCTCTGCACTCTTAGCACAGAGCCCAGTGCAGGGCTCCATCCCACAAACCACACAAGATCATGCTTGAGCCAAAGTCTGAGGTCAGTTGTTTAACCAACTGAGCCACAGGTGTCCCAACAATTTAAAATCACATAAAACCACGCTATCCATTATGTGTTTGTAATAAAAGTATATAATCATTGATGAGAAGGATGAACACATAATTCACAATAAAATTTCTTGGGGGAAGGAAGAATAGGAATAGGATTTGGAGACAGTAAAAAAGTATGTGTCAGCTTTTTTAGTAAAATTTTACTTTGTTTTAATGTGTACTGAAAGAAATACTACAGTTAAAATTTTGTTTATTCTGCATGATGAAATGCAGAGATCAGTTATGGCATTTGTTTTTTAGTTTATTAAATGTTTTTCTCATTAAAAATACCACTAAGGATTTTTGACAGAAGGGCAGTGTTTTTACCTCCTGGAGTGTGTATGAAGTCTATTATGGTTAGTGAAGTTTTTACCGAGGCTGAAGTTCGATAAGGTTCCACAAAGCCACGAAGTGTAGAGATAGATGTACTTAGAAAAATAAGAGTTTTAGCCATATTCTAGGATATTTTCATTTTGAATAATTGCTTTATAACTTAGATTTTATAAATTGTGATATGATTTTTTTCTCTGCTTTCATTTTTAGCTTGAAGAAACTAATAGGACACTAACTAGTGATGTTGCCAATCTTGCAAATGAGAAAGAAGAATTAAATAACAAATTGAAAGATGCCCAAGAACGTATGTATGAACAAAGAATAAAGTTTACCTTTTTTCTTAAGGTTTACCTTTTAAATATACCTAATGTTTTCTCACTTGCTGTAATTATTAATATAATTTTTACATTTTTCGTATTTCAGAGCTATCACGGTTGAAAGATGAGGAGATAAGTGCAGCTGCTATTAAAGCACAATTTGAGAAGCAGCTATTAACAGAGAGAACACTGAAAACTCAAGTATGTGTAATAAACTCTAAATATGATTTTGAATTGTTTTTAGTTTTCTCTCTTTCTGCATTTTACTTCCAGTATTAACAGGTTGGCTGTAGCAGCCATTGAATGTATTGGTATTTCTGAACCATCACAATTACCTCATTTTTGCCAGATTGGAAGAAGCTAGGTTTGGTTAACATTGTCCAATTCAGTGTTTACTTTAAGTTTCCTTAATTTTTCCGTATGGAATCACATTCCCTCTTAACTTTTTATTGTAATCTGGTAAGTTTTTCTGCTTTTAAGAAACTAAAGAGAGTGAACATTCACTGACCCTGAGAAAGGGTTAGTCTGAAAAGGCACCTCTGTTGAACATCCTCTGCTCACTCTTACGGTTGTGATGCTGTGGGTGTCTTCGTGGGTCCCACCTGCTTGGCTCTCTGGTTGAGCATACTGTATTTTATTAGTGTGAGGCCAGTGTAGCGTTCTCTTCCTCTAAGATAAAAGTAGAGCTGGCTCGTGAAAGTCTCTCTAGGAACTAAAAACTCAGAGTAGTAGAACGTGACATTAGATCAAACCTGATGTAATTTAAATATTTTAAGTTATAGTTTTCAGAAAACATGAGAGTGAAAAACAAATGTAGGTTGGAGAAGAGTAGTGAGCAATGGAGGGTATATTACTTAATGTAGACAGTGTTTCTGTCACCCTGTATGTGTAGGGAAGGGGATTATTAGTGGTCCTGCAACTTGCTTTGGTAAGTTACCAAGAACCATCAACGTATTTTATTTGATTACTTACTTATGTTTGTGTTTTTATAAGGCTGTGAACAAGTTGGCCGAGATCATGAATCGAAAAGAACCTGTCAAGCGTGGTAGTGACACTGATGTGCGGAGAAAAGAGAAAGAGAATAGAAAGCTACATATGGAGCTTAAATCTGAACGTGAAAAGTTGACCCAGCAGATGATCAAGTATCAGAAAGAACTGAATGAAATGCAAGCTGTAAGAATACTTTTTGAACTCTAGATTGAAGACTTCTTTTTAAGAAGTAGACTTATTTTCATGTCTGCATATATTTTATTGGTTATAGGATATAATTGTTACTTCATAATTGTTATTGAATTAAGAAGCAAAATTATGAGGTATATGGCATCAAATTAATTTGATGTAATTTTATTTCTTATAGCAAATAGCTGAAGAGAGCCAGATTCGAATTGAACTGCAGATGACACTGGACAGTAAAGATAGTGACATTGAGCAGCTGCGGTCACAGCTCCAGGCCTTGCATATTGGTCTGGATAGTTCCAGTATAGGCAGTGGGCCAGGGGATGCTGAGGCAGATGATGGCTTCCCAGGTACGGATTTCTTTTCAGCTCTTAGGTTATTTTATTAAAAGACGTTGCCTTAAATATAAAGCAGTTGATTGTTTTAAGCCTTGTGATTGACCTGCTCCTGAGAAAAATGTTTGTCATTTCTTTAAGAAAAACCTCCTTGGAGGGGGGATTCAAATGACAGTTTAAATTTACAGTGTTTCTTGATTTTTGACAAACATTTTTGTGAGAAAATGCAAAAGAAAATTCCACGTATTTAGTTATTTAAATTAGTTCTTTATATATTATGGGAAGCTCTCTTTTCAAGTTTTCATTTTATTTTCTCTTAACTTCTTTCTGCATTCTTACTTTCATGTCGGATGTTTAGTTCATATCTCTCAGTCACGCACTATGGAATCCATGTCATTCACCTACCAACGTTCCTCTACTTCTCTCAATATTGCCACTAAGCCTTCCAGCTCTCATATGCTTCTTGACTCTGATTCTGACTCAGAAGAAGAATCTTTGCCTTACTTACCTATTTCATCGGAACCTAACGGTACAGGTGATACCCTGAAAATCTTTCTCACCTTTGGGGTTTTTCACCCTCCCCTTAATTTCAGACCTTTTGCAAAATTTTCCTAACATTAACTAACTATTCACTAACTCTAACAAATTCCTCTGGCCTCCGTTAAAAAGAAAGTGCTGCATGAACAAAGGAGTTTTGAAGGTATTGTCACATGGCATTGCTATTATATTTGACAGACTTATTTTGTCAACTTTATATCCTTAAAGAGCATATGGTTTCATCCATTTTCCACCAACAAGAAATTCTCTCTGAAGTTTCATATCAAGAGTGACAGTACAAAAAAAGACACAGACTGTTTGAGAAGATGTATTTAGGCTTTCATGGAGCGCTTAGCTAGTGAACATCGTGTTAAGCCTTAAAAGACAGTTCAACTCAGTCTCGGCCCTGAAGGCACTTAGAGTTTAAATGAAGAAATCAGAGGGAAAACATAAAATCACTATGTTTAACACAAAGTTAGTATAAGTACAAAACCATGTTTAATGTAAATGCCCCACAAAATTAGTGTAGGAGCAGCTAAATAGGAGGTAAAATTTAATCTCTTACTAATTGAATGCAAAGTGAAATAGCCATAGTTTTTTACATTGTTGCCACATTTCCCAGGTATAAAGCAGAATAAATCATAAAAGTAATTGTATTGAAGTCTTAGATTTTAGCAGTAAAATTCAGTCTTGCTCAGATTGTTAGAGATCATCTGATTTAGTCCCTTAAGTTGGCATAAGACCACATCCAGACAGTTAACATTATATGGGCTGTTTTTATGAATGTTTGTTTGTTTGTTTGTTTTGGAGAGGGAGAGAGAGTGAGCAGGGGGAGGGCAGAGAGCGGCACTCCCAGGACCTGAAGCCTGACAGCACTCCTGCCGCAGAGTCTGCAGGTGGCTGATGTAAGAGAGCGCCCGCAGGGGCTGGGGGCAGAGCGGGCAGAGCGGGCAGAGCGGCGCCCTGGCGCGGCCGCCTGTGGGGTTGCAAGAATTAAAGAAAGTCTATGGACGTACCTAACACAGCTCAGTAAGTGATTATTAGAATAACCTCCAGAAACGCTTGTTTGCCCTTAGTTATTTCAGTAAATGATACTGATCAAATGCCATTGGAACAGATTCTAAGGATTCAGGCAGTTTCCTTTGTTGAACTAGAATTTTACCAATTTTGCGGTTTTGGAATTTAGAAATCTTTTGGTTATATTGCTCTGTAATTTGCACAACTTTATTTCATCTCATTTTAGCCATTTTAAAAATCCATTTTCTCTAAACATGTAATTTCTAACTTAAAAGGTTTTCTCTTTGAAGAAGATATATGCAGTAAATCCATAAGTAGGCCTTCTTCCGAAGGAAGAATAAAGAATTCTAATATAGTTGTATCAGTGAGAATAGAGAACTGCTTCTCTTGTTTTGCAGCTTTTCTGCTGAACTTTGCAGATGCATGAGTTTAATCAGCAAGGGGCATTTGACTTTATAAACTATAGCATATGTATTTCCAATGTGGTATAACCTTGATTTTGTTTTGTGTTCCATAACTTGCTTATACTGATCCTGCATTATTATTATACCCTGGATAATGATGAAACAGTGATAAATTCTGAGGGGCATATTTGATTTATTCTGTAACCTTTCTATTAAAATGTTGTTATAGTTCTCATTTTCTTAGGAGAATTATTATATTTATTCTCCTATTTTGTGCTTATTTCCAGAATCAAGACTGGAAGGATGGCTTTCATTACCTGTGCGAAACAACACTAAGAAATTTGGATGGGTTAAAAAGGTGATTGGTACTTTTGAATATGCTTCTTTTATTTTGCTTTTGGTTTGGCTGTAACCATTTTACTTTGTAGTTGTAAGATATATATAATTAGAACGTTTAGACACATAAAACTTTGGACTTTGATTTGGAATGATGTGATTTTATGTATCTTTGTGAATAAAACCTTTCATTATTAATGTGTTGTTAAGAATAAAACAGGTTTTGATGTTAGGAAACCAGAAGCCTATTGACTTTGGTGGTTTGCTATTTCAATGGGAAAACAACTGTGTATGATAGAAAGACCTATTTATTGATCTTATGATGTTCATTTCTAATAAATATCTTAGTCTATTCAGGCTGCTGTAACAAAATAGGCTGGGTAGTGTGTGAACAATAGAACTTTTATGTTTTCACAGTTCTGGGGGGCTTCAAGTCTCCAGATCAGGACGCCAGATGGTTGGGTTCTGGTAAAGGCCCTCTTCCAGGTGCAGACTTCTTGCAGGGTTCTCACATGGTGGAAGGGGCTAGGGATCTCTCTGGAGCCCCTTTTGTAAGGGCACTAATCCCATGCATGAGGGCTTTGCTCTTATGGCCTATTCACCTCCAGAGCCCCCTCCAGTAGGTGTTAGGGTTTAACATAAAAATTTGGGGGAACACAAACATTGAAACCATAGCAACAAGGCTATCTGTGTTACTGGATTTTTTTTTTTTTAATTTTTAAAATGTTTTTTATTTATTACTGAGAGAGAAAGAGAGAGACCGTGAGCAGGGGAGGGTCACAGAGAGAGGGAGACAAAATCTGAAGCAGGCTCCAGGCTCTGAGCTACCTGTCAGCACAGACCCCGACGCCGGGCTCGAACCCACTAACCGTGAGATCATGACCTGAGCTGAAGTCGGACACTTAACCAACTGAGCCACTGAGGCACCCCTGGATTTTGAAGCTAAATCTAAAGAATACTTTAATTAGTATCCTCCCCAATTTGCTTATTTAAGATATATGCAAACTATACATTTGTTGTTATTTTAAAGAAGACTTTTTTTAGGATATAATGAGAACTGTTTAGTTATTTAACTTAGGTATTAAATGATTTTTGTTGGTGTAGAATTTGTTTTTAAAGAGAATAAAAAAATAAATGAGGTATATATTAACTTCAGTCATTAATTCCCTCCCTCTCT
Source organism: Hyaena hyaena (assembly GCF_003009895.1). NCBI lineage: Eukaryota > Metazoa > Chordata > Mammalia > Carnivora > Hyaenidae > Hyaena > Hyaena hyaena. The sequence goes on along the minus strand of NW_024080686.1, from coordinate 2,730,349 downwards.
TTAACAGTATGTGATTGTGAGCAGTAAGAAGATTCTTTTCTATGACAGCGAACAAGATAAAGAACAATCTAATCCTTACATGGTTTTAGATATAGAGTAAGTGTTTTTATTAGAATCTTTAGAAACTTCCACTTTGAAAGTAGAAGAGAAATGTGACCTTTTTTGTCAAGTAGCGCTATTTATATACAGATACATGGAGATCGTATAGCCCTACAGTACTGTTGTTACATTTTCTTATATTTGCTTCGTAAAGATGAAAGTCTGGTATATAGAGTTAGCTAAAACATATGTTGTTTCCTGAAACCAATTAGAAAATTTCTGATTTCCTGGAAACACTCAAAATCTCAAGGAGCGATTGCATTAATAGAACCAAGGTATCCTCTGACCTTCTAACATGGGTCACAGTAGTCCTTTTTAACTTACAACAGAAGTGTAGGATAACTAATGTAATTTGATCCTTTAGTAATATTTTATTCCTTTATTAAAAATCTTTTGTAGCAAATTATTTCATGTCCGACCAGTTACACAAACAGATGTATATAGAGCAGATGCTAAAGAAATTCCAAGGATATTTCAGGTAAACAGCCTTCTGTGTCTTTCATGCTTATTCTGTTTGGATACATCTTTATTCCTCTCCATCTTATTTGATAAAGTCTGTAGTATTTTTACATCCTGTTTCTCGCCTTTGCTTTCCTTTTGTTCAAGGTTCATTGTGACATTTTTATTTTTTTAAATTTTTCTTAATGTTTATTTGAGAGTGAGAAAGACAGAGTGTGAGTGGGGGAGGGGCAGAGAGAGAGACACACACACAGAGTCTGAATGATGCAGGCTCCAGGTTCTGAGATATCAGCATCTTAGAGCCTGATATGAGGCTTGAACTCACAAACCGGGAGATCATGACCTGAGCCAAAGTCGGACACTCAGCCGGCTGAGCCACCCAGGCGCCCCTCGTTATGACATTTTTATTTTTATTTTTTTTAATGTTTTACTTATTTCTGAGAGGGAGACAGCGTGAGCAGGGGAGGGTCAGAGAGAGAAGGAGACACAGAATCTAAAACAGGCTCCAGGCTCTGAGCTGTCAGCACAGAGCCCGACATGGGCCTTGAACCCACGAACCGTGAGATCATGACCTGAGCTGAAGTCAGCTGCCCAACCGACTGAGCCACCCAGGCTCCCCTCATTATGACATTTTTAAACCATATGCTTTCTCTTCTGTTTCTGATTTTATGCTCAGCTCTCTAGAAAGTTAAAAAAGTTGCTTATGAAGGTAAACTTTGCACCCAGTAGCCCTTTTACTTCCAACTTAAAGTGAAGCCACGTTTCCCTGCTCTAGTTCCATTTTAAAATTAGTCAAACCAGCAGTCACTGAGTTCCTTCTGTACAAAAACCGTTGTGCTTGGGGTACTGCGGGAGAGGTGGCCACTTATTTCCTGGATGCTTATAATGTTTATTTGGAGTGTATTACACATCCTTTCCTCTTTTCTTCCTCAGCTGTCCAAATACAAATCTTCCCATTAGGGTTGTGTTTGCAGTTATCACCCAGCTGTCCATTTTTGAGAACCAGAGCATCAGTTTGTATAATTGCCACATCCCGTCAGGGGACTGACTTGAACACTCCCTCCCAGAAAAACTTTCTAACACCCATCAAGTGAAAATTCACCTTTTGGCCTGTTCTGATAAAATTGCTAAAACATAGTAAGATCTCCTGGATAAAATAAGGAGGCACATTTGAACAAGATAGATTTTTTTTTCTGAAATGTGAACCAGGTGACTGTCTAATGGCTTTTCTCATATAAGCTTTTGATTAGACAGAATCTAGTAATATTTGAATGTCATTTTCTTGTCATTGAATAATTTAGGGTAATTTTATTTTATTTACACTGTAAAAATTACTACATAAAACTGTTTGGATATCATTCATTATTCTTTTTGCTATTTATAGATTCTGTATGCCAATGAAGGAGAAAGTAAGAAGGAACAAGAATTTCCAGTGGAGCCAGTGGGAGAAAAATCAAATTATATTTGCCATAAGGGACATGAATTTATTCCTACCCTCTATCATTTCCCAACCAACTGTGAGGCTTGTATGAAGCCATTGTGGCATATGTTTAAACCCCCTCCTGCATTAGAGTGCCGTCGCTGCCATATTAAATGTCATAAAGATCACATGGACAAAAAGGAGGAGATCATAGCACCTTGCAAAGGTAAATAGTAAACTACTTGCCCCATCAATATCGTTTACATTCAGATCAACTTAAACACATTAATATTTTCCAAATATTTCTTTATAGTTTATTATGATATTTCAACGGCAAAGAATCTGTTGTTATTAGCAAATTCTACAGAAGAGCAGCAAAAGTGGGTTAGTCGGTTGGTGAAAAAGATACCTAAAAAGCCTCCAGCTCCAGACCCTTTTGCACGGTCATCTCCTAGAACTTCAATGAAGATACAGCAAAACCAGTCTATTAGGCGGCCAAGTCGACAGCTTGCCCCAAACAAACCAAGGTAATGAATAACAATATGATTAAAAATTACAATGTCTTTTTTAATATTTCACTATTTATGTTCAACTACAAATTTTCCTAATTGAAGGGTACCTTTGCTTGGTATTTTAATGAACTGTAGACTGCCAAATGTTGGAAACTATTTTAGTGTATATGTCTCATTCGTTGATTCAGTTAAATGTAATACAGAGTTGTTTACTAAATCACGCACATATTAAAGTCAACCCAAGATAAAGGGCTTGTTTTTGTCATGTTTATGTATCTAATCATAATATTTTGAGATTTTATAAGTATTCTGGCTAATTCAGTAATTTAGTAGACAGGATGTAACAGACACATAAATGTCAGGTACACACATTTTGTTTACTATTGCAAACCTCTTTTATGTTAGATAGCTTGGGAGGCAGGATCGAAATCTTTCTTAAGTCTTAATTTTACATCTATAAATTTAGAATAACTTGTTTCTCATTTAAAGAGCAATAGAGATCAACCTTAAAAATGCAGATATTAACCAGTGGGTAAAATGGGCATGCCTTCTCTTTGAGGCAGGGTTGGGACTTGGGAGTAAATCCAGAGGGAATGATGATGAATGCACAAGACATTTTGATGGAACCATTTACACATATGGTGACACTGTAGTAATTTAATTCTTGATTTAGAATAAAGCCACCTCTTGGCTTACCAGCTACTACGGCATTTGTAAATATAACTGTTCATTGAAATGAAGGTGAAGATTTGGTTGGTAAAGAATAAAGTATGCACTGAGGTCAGGTATCCAATTTTGGGCATCCTTTTGGTTCCGGAGCACAGGGCCTTCAGTGCATGAGCAGTGATGTGCGCTGACTGTGTCATCAGAGACCTTTCCCTTCTAACCACAGACATCTTGTGTGAAACCGTTCTTGAAACTAGTGTCTCAAGGTGGAATTGGTGCTTTAGCGGTGAAACCACCGCTAAATTTACTTATGATAGTAATTAAACTGAAGAAAATTAAGAGACACTGAAGGTTCTTCCATGTGCCATGTGCAAAGCATCTAAAAATTAAATTTGTTATTAATACTGAACTATCAATGCATAGATGCTATGCTCTTTCAATAGCTTATAATATCTCATGCTTTACAGCTTGCAGAGTGCTTCCATAATCTCTTCTCTCATTCATCTTTACGTATATTCTGTCACCGGACCTTTAAAATGTTCCTGTGGCGTAGAATAGAGGGCAGATAATTTCAGAATCAGGACAGTAAGAACTCCAGTCCTTTTGATACACTTTACTCTTTTGTGTGATTTGACAAGTTAATGATTTCACTACTTGTGAGATAACACATAGAATTTGTTTATGAAGCAGTTTTCAGACCAAGTGGGGCATATTTTCGATTACATAGCAGTTTTCGTGTTCACCTACTTGTAAATACTTTCTTTGTCATCCCCTTCCCCCAGTTCAGCATTTGGTCCATTGGAGGCACATTTACTTTTTATTTTTGTTGCTTTTTGTTTTATTTTAGTTCTGGCCCTGCCCTTCGAATCATTCTTCATTGATTTTTTAATACATTTTGCATAGCAACAGTAAGTAATAGGGCTTACTTTCTCTCACAGTTATGCATGTAGATACAACTAATATCAAAGCTGGCCATAAAATGCCTAGGGTATTTTTGTGAACATTTTTTATCTAATAGGCTCTTTGGAGCTTTAAGCATAGAGATGGGCGCAGTTTTGTGCTTTGTTATGCACCTGCGGCACTATTTCCTTGGCCTTTAACCCGGTGCCTCTCTCGCTTCATTAACTCACAAGATCGTTTCTGTGTCTGTCTTACATGAATCACCCTGCAGTTTCCATTCATCTTGGGTGTCCCATTTTAAGAGTAGCGTAGGCAGCCTGGAGGGCGTACAGAAGATAGTGACTGAGGTAGTAGTTTGGTGGGTCATTGGAAAGTGTTACAGATGTAACCAGTGAAGGAACTAAGGTTTTTTTTTTTAGAGTGAGTGTGCACATACAAGTGGAAGAGGTGGGGGGTAGGGAGGGGGAGAGAGAGAGAGAGAGAGAGAGAGAGAGAGAGAGAGAAATTTCAGTAGGCTCCATGCCTAACGTGGGGAGCTTGATCTTATAACTGCCAGATCATGACCTGACCCAAAATCAAGAGTCAGATGCTCTACTGACTGAGCCACCCAGACACCCTAAGAACTAAGGATATTTAATCTTCTGAAGAAATGCTTTGGAAGGATGGGAGATGATAAATTGCAGTAAAGATTTAACAGACTTTTCTGTGGATGATGTATTAGAACAAGAACCAAAGAGGCATATTTGTCACTCAGCAAGGGAAGTGTATCAGGCAGGCATAGATTTCCAAAATTGGAAGACCTAGCTTGCTCTAGAATAGTAAGTGCCTGTCACCACTGTTAAGTACCTGACTTAGGCCACTGCTTAGTGACTCTGTGGAAGAGCACCCTCCTCAGTCTGTTATGTGTCTGTGGTCTGACGGTGAGCAGCACGGCTTTGGGGTAGGGGTGGGGGGAGGCAAGCATGGGACTTGGGGCTTTTGACATTCTGCTAGTTTGTAACATTCCTATAGACAAAAGGGTAGACTTGTTAAAGGATCATTCCGAAACATCTAGGAGCTGCACTTCTGTGTTGTCATTTCTAGCTCTTTGTTTGTGCCAGCCGAGCTTTACTGAACTAATTTGCACGGTGCCTTTTTTAAATGTTTGGCTTTGTTAGACATCATCATATGCATATGTATGTGTTTATGTGTACGTACGTGTTTATGTGTACACTAAAACACCGTGGCCATAAATATTCATCTAATCTTTTTTTTTTTTTTAACTTTTCCTCAGTGTTTGTCTTTGTAAATAACTACACCATTACATTTTATTCTTTTGCCTTTTGTGACATTCCTGGTTCTGATTCTCAACTATCTTTGTAGCGCTTCCCTTTCTTTGTAGTGAAGTATTTTAAGTTGATGGTTAAGTAAGTGTTAGCTACTATTAGGTAAAGTCCTATTTTTGAGGGCATATTACATGTCAGGCACTCTTCTGTGAGTTTTAACTATAGAATTTATTTATCCTTATAACCGGCCTGTGATGTAGCTGCTCAGGTCCATTTGCCAGATGTGGAGGCTAAGGCACAGAGTGCTGCGTGCCTGCCGTCACGCGTCTCAGCAGCAGCAAAGCTGTGGGTTCAGATCCAGAGAGTCTGGTTCCCGATCCCACGTCCTCAGCTGTGTTACCACGTTGCCCCACAGTGAGAAGATAGACAGTTTATAAAACATAGTGTATGGAAATGCTATTCCAGAGGAATGCTTGCTTGATAAGTTTGAATTAAAAAAAAAAAGCTATGCTAGAAAAGTAGTAAATTTGTGAATAAAATACTGATTTATGATAAAGATAGTTGGAGAGATCCTTAGTTTGTTCTAAAGCAGGACATAGAATGCTGGTCTCTGTGGAGGGCATTTCACTTTAATTATTTTCCTCTTAAAGGTCTCCTTTCAAAAGGCAATATTTAAGACACACAGAAAAGTATAAAGCAAAAATGCAACAAATGCTCGTTTGCCAGCTTTAAGAAATAAAGCATTGCTGACCCTGTTAAAGTGGACGTGTCGGGGGGGCTCTCATGTCATCATTACTTAGGTTTGTTCTTTCCCATTTATAAATATTAGAAGCTAACAGACTGCTTACTTAGGAAAAAATGAAAAACTATATACAACTTGAAGTATCAAAAACAAATCCATTCAATGAAGTAGAAGAAAATAGGGGAATATGTATCTGATCTTAGATTGGAGAATTTCCTAAAAGTAAAAACAAAGAAAGTTAGAGATTGAGTGATCAAAAGCTACAACCTTGTAAGTTTTAAAAATACCACGTATATTTGCAGTACGTATTAAAGAAAGATGGGTTAGTATCTTTGTATACAGAGTCCTTAACGTAAGTCATTAAGAAAAAGAAGATGGCCTCTTCCCATTATGAACATTAGTGAGGGACATGCGGATGCAGGCATTACTATAAATATGAGAAAGAGATCAACTTGATTATTAAGCAAAGAAGTTAGCTTAAAACTAAAATGTAAAACCCATTTTCACCTGCCAAACTGGTAAGGATTAAGAAACATAGTATTGGCAAGATGTAAAGAAATGGGCACTCTAGTGTGCTTCTAGCAGAACTCAGCGTCATAATGCTCCCTTTCCAAAGCAGTCTTTGGCAATAAGTTTCTTGGACCTGAAGTATATACCTACTGCTCAATTAAATGGAGGTGGTAGAAAATCAAACAGATAGTTACAGTACTATTTAAAATGTTATTTGTAGTAGAAGCATGAGTGAGTGTTAGAGGGGAACAAAGAAAGCATGGAGAATTCTGCCTGAGGGTATCAAGAAAGATCTCCAGAAAGGGAAGAGGAGTAATTTTCCACACAAAGTAATAAGGGAAAAGACAATGGCAGGCAGAACGTTGACACGTAGAGGTGCTGAGTTGTCAGAATCACTCACGTGTTACATGTTTACCATGTGCTGCGTCAGGATAGGGCAAGGGAATGACAGGGAGTGGAAGCTGACACTGCGGAGAACGCGTTGAGCCAGATTGAAAAGGGCGGGTACACTGTGCTGGAAGAGTTCTTATTTGTTCTTCAGATAGAAGTCTTTTGGCAAGAGATTGGTATGTGTTGACTTTAATGAGCTCCTTCACTAAGGTACTGACAGTGACAGTGGAGGGAAGAAACCAAGTTAGAGAAAGCTTTCTTAAGGTGAAATGACAAGAATTCGAAGGAAGGGGGGGTGGGCTATAAGGGAAGTCTTGCCAGACATTGTGCTAACAGCCTAGTGGCCAGACTTTTAAAATTTGAAGACACAGGTGCACACTTCACACACACTTCAAAGGTTTCGGAAGGATACGAAATGCAGATTTTTCAAAGCTGGGGCTTGATTCGGAAGGCCCCCTGATCTCTCTCTCCCAAGCAGTACCTTAGCTACAAGTTACTGTCTGTGAAAGCCTAGAAAAATGTGATATGTGTTTAAGTGAATAATTATATGTATACTTGTGTGTTTTCTTTCATATTGTTCTGTAGTCAGCACATTTTGAAACAGAGTAATTTGAATGGGTTTGTTTACTTTTAAATTAGGGTAACCATCCATCTACACACTCTGTCGGTGATTACCAAAGTCATCTAGCCGCATCAGAATTCATTTCAGATTTATTATTTAAAAATGCAGATACTTAGGCCACACTACCCCTGTGGTCCAATTATATCAGAATCTCTTGGGATGATGCCTGTGAACCTGTGTTATGAGTAGTTTTGAGTAAATCATATAAATTAAGTTTACAAACCAACTTTAAAAATTGAAGTCACAGGGGCGCTTGGGTGGCTCAGTCGGTTGGGCATCCAACTTTGGCTCAGGTCATGATCTCAAGGTTCGTGAGTTCAAGCCCCGCCCGTGTTGGGCTCTGTGCTGACAGCTCAGAGCCTGGAGCCTATTTTGGATTCTCTGTCTTCTCTCTCTCTGACCCTTCCCTGCTCACACTGTCTCTCTCCCCCTCTCTCTCTCTCTCTCTCAGAAATAAATAAAACATTAAAAAGAAAGTTAAAAAATAATAAAATTGAAGTCTCAGATGAGACTTTGGGAACCATAGGAGTTCCTTGGCATAAGTTGATTCATGAACATCACAGTTAAAACATTGAAAAAGTTACACTTATTTTTTAAAAATAAAGATGATTACAGTATTAGATGATTGGATTGGAAAGAAAAGACCACATATACCCCTGCTCTAAGTCCATTTACTCAGCCAAGATAAGTTGCTAATGATGCTTATATAGTAAATCCTTGGTTTCCGAACATAATTTGTTCCAGAAACATGCTTGTAATCCAAAGCATTTGTATATCAAAGTAAATTTCCCTGTAAGAAATAATGGAAACTCCACAAATAATTCATTCCAAAAATACTCATATGAAAATGATTACAATACTGTAATATAATACAAAATAATAAAGAACAAACAAAATATAAAGAAAAATAAATTTACCTGCACTTAGCTACCTTTAAAAGCCTCTGTGGCTGGTGTGAGGGAGACAAGAGAGAGGAGGGTTACTGTGTATGAACACTTTAACTATCACTAACGGAATCACTGCAGTCTCTTTGCTCAATGGAGTATTTTTCTGCATGGGAGCCATCTATAAGCTTGCACGGATATTGACTATAGCACAGTCTGGCCGTACACTGTATTTAATGAAACTGGCAATAAAGCAACAGAGGAAAGGGTCTATATCAACAGGCAGCCTGGCCTAGAATGAAGCAAAGCCTTCCTAAGCTCACTCTTGTATGAAAAAGCAAAGGACTGTCCATAAGTGCTTTGTTTTGTTTTAAAAATTTTTAATGTTTTTATTTTTGAGAGAGAGCAAGTAGGGGAGGGACAGAGAGAGAGAGGGATAGGATCTGAAGTGGGCTCTTTGCTGAGAACAGAGAGCCCCATGTGGGGCTCAAACTCAAGAACGGAACTGTGAGATCATGAGCTGAAGTTAGACACTTAACTGCCTGAGCCACCCAGACATCCCTCCATAGGTGCTTTGAAAAGTGACAAAAAATATACTAGTGCCAGTTGTGAGCACCTTCCAACATTCTGAAAAATCACTGATTTCTGCCAAACACCATGGTGTGTGACCAAGCATCCAAGCATGGGAGGTGATCACCCACAATCCCACGGGTGAGTGAAGAAGGGAAGGGAGGGAGAGAGAGAGAACCATTGGCTCAGTTGTGATCACGTGACATTCTACTTGTGTTGTAAGACATCGCTTGTTTATTAAGTTAAAATTTATTAGAAATCTTTGCTCATCCTGCAGAATACTTGCAGAACAACTTATTTGCAACTCAAGGTTTTAGTGTATACCTGTGGTTTTTCTCTTGTTCATAGTTTTTCACAGAGAGCACCACTCTTGGTGACCCATTGAGCAAATAGGGTCCTGCTAGAATGAAGAAAGCTGTGTCCTGAGTGTTAACCTCTCTCTCAACTAGGACTTGTAGTACTATTCTAGAAAAATGTGAGCTGACGCTCTGGGTCCTTTTGTCAAGGGAGTGTGGACGAATGTTGGGCTTTCATAGTTCTCAAGTGGAACTAAGCATCAGGATGGTTACATCTTCATCTGGGCCCAATGGTGAGAAGATTGTATCTTATCCCCAAATAGTACCTGTCTTCAGTTCTCCGGTATTCTGGAAAGCATACCTGTCTCACATTATATACATTTATATGTAAAGAGAAGAGTTCCCTGTGTGCTACCATCTTTTAATTATGACTGTGTTGTTACTGATGAAGAGAGAGTTAAAATCCTCACAGCACAAAGTGTGAATTCTAGATAATTAGTATGTTAAACTGCCATTTTTAAAGAGTGTTCGAGTGTAAATTTGCAAACCTCCTATTGCAGATTGCTTGATTTGGCATTTAAAGACTGGGATTGGTCATTTGATGATGTTGATGGTGGTGATGATGATGACGATGTTTTTGATTTCTGAAGAAATAAATGGGGTAAATCAAAAAATGAAAAATGAGTTATCTTAGTATTTCCAAGTAGTGCATGTGATTTGCACTTGGGTTTTCATTGGTTTTGACTAGTTTTTAAATTTCATTAAGTTGTTTTTAATAATATATTTGAAAAGTAGTTTTCAGAAAAGTTTCTAACTGAAATTTCCACATTAAGTTATAAAAGTGAAATGCTATGTTCAGAATCTTTATTAGCTACATATTTTCAATACAGTTGGAATTAGTTTTCTGTCTTAGGGAAAAAACATGTAGGCATAACAAAAGAAGCCAATCCTGGTACCTTTCCCCCCCCCGCCCCCATTCCAAAGAAGGTGTATTCAGACAAATAAAATTTACAGTGATTTCAAGTTCCTACAACTGTATTAGTTTGTGAACATAGCATGGGATTCCTTTCTCCTTCCCTCTTCTTTCCTTCTCTCTAACTTGCAAGAATTGAAACTGTAAAAAACTTTATGAGTCTAATGAGTGCTGTGAAATAGCTGTTTCTGATTTGGCTTTTCTTTGTGATGCTGTGAAACGTTTGCTTTTTGAAAAGTTAATGTTATTCTTGCTGAAGAATGCTACTGACATGCTGTGGAAGTTCTTGTGCTTGTAGAACACATAAAATAGTTTGGTTAACAGTGGCTAAAGGAAATTTGAGTGAAAATTGAACCTCGCGATAGGATGGATTTAAAAGAAGTATTATCTGTCTTTAACCCAAATAAGCACATTGCAAAAATAGACTTAAGTCGTGTATTGTTGGAAGGTGTTTACAACCAAGATTTACAGAGTATTTTTACATATATTTACCCTAATGATGTGTGTGTTCCCATTTCGTAGATTTAAAAAATGTGACTAAGAGTCAAACACTCCAGTAGAACCTGGTCCAAAAGTTCAGCTGCATGAGGCGGGAGCAGTTAATCTGCCTTGACTTCCTCAGTGATGTATTATCTAACCCGAATAGCCAGTTAACCATATTAAATGTTGTGTGTCATGTTTGTAGAAAATATAGAAAAATACAAGCATATAATTGCATGTATCTAAAAATAAGAAAAGTAATATAGTAAATATGTTTTATGTATGATTTAGGTGTTAAAAGTATAGGGGCTGGAAGATGACATAGTTTAATGCTGTAAACGGAATGCCTTTTCAAAGAATTTAACAATTTCTTAAATTATTTTACTGTATCAGCTAACTTTGTTCTTTCTTTTTTTCCAGCTAGCTGCCTTCTGTGAATGCAGTCGTTACTCAAGGTGGTCATATTCTTCCAGTTAAAACAAGACTGAAATATGATGGCCCAAAATTTCTTAAAAAGCTATATTTTCCTGAGAGACTGATACACAAACACACACATACATACATGTATTTCCCTGTATCCCTGCAATATAGATGATAAATCCTGGAGAGTTTCTGCTCTCCTTTGGAGCAGCAAGCTGAACCAACAATGATTGGTTAATAGAGCAAGAATATCATATGCAACCCTTCCAGAGTTGTTCATAAAGCTCTCTTGGCATCACTCACACTACATTGCACAAAAGGATTGAGAAGAGTTAAAGTTTAAAGAAATCATCTTTTCAGCTTCAACAGAGAGATTTCACCAGCACATTTACCAGAAGAGTCTGGGGATGGATTCCACTACAGTGATGGAGACTACACCTTTACGAAGTGACCATTATACTGTGTGTGTGTGTATATATATATATAAATCTCTGTCTCTATATATATGCGCACACACACATATATATAGTACTGTATTACTGCAAGAGGGTTCTTCAGATGTCCCATTTATTTTTTTATACACAGTAATCAGATATCATAACATACCGCAGTTGCAACTATGCACTTGTATAAAGCCATAACGTTTGAGTTTATATCACTTGTGTGTATACCCCATGGAAACTGCATGATCATGGTTAAGCAGTTTGAAGTTAATTATATCAGTTTCCTAATGCTTCATGATAGGCAACTTTACCCATTTTGAATGCCTTAATTTAATTTTTTTTAAGTCTCACCTATTTCTGTATCTTGAACAAAAAGTGTTTACCAGCTCTTAGGATGCAAATTCGCTTTGCAAAAGAAAAATAGTGCACTATTTTTACATGTGATAGTTATCAGTGTCCGCCTGTCCTGATTGTATAACGGAATTTTTCTCAAGTACCAGTGATAGAAACAATAATGGATAGTATTGGAACTAATACATCTTTTCTGTTTATTACTCACCCCACTCTGCTTATAGACCTCAGTATTAGTCTGAAACATTTGCTTTGCTTTGGATTTGCTGGCTACCCTAGATGTGTTTTTATTTCTGGTAGAGACATTTGTGACTATTTTTACATTTTCACACTCAAGATTCTAAGATTATATCAAATATAAAGAAAACTAAGACATACTGTAGATATATTTTAAATATTTAAATGTGCTCCCTCAAACACACAACTGTGTATGGCAATATTTCAGTATTGGGTTAAGAAAACTGGTGACTGGGAAGAAGTAGCCTCAAAGGCTCTTAAATTGATTTTTATTTTTTAAATGATGTTAAAGTTGTACATTATACAGGACCGCTTCTGCGATATTTCTCATCCCAGAAAAATGTGTTTTTACTGCTATAGTAAGCATCGACGGTAAGTATCAAGTTAAAAAAAAAAATCATGTAGTCTTTTCTCAGCCTCTTTATATACATACAGAGTGTGGTGTGACATTGAAATACATCATCTAATATTTCAATGAAGGAAGTAGACATTTTTCATTGACCCCCTTCCTCCCCCTCCTCCCCCCACCTTGGGGTCAGTGTAGAAATGTTTCAATAGTTAGACCCCCCAAATATAGATACTGTTGTGGAAATTGAAAGGTGGCCTCCGGCCTGATGTACTAAAACTGAATCTTGTCATTCTCACACTGTCTCACACTGCCTGCGCGTGCTCATGCTGCCCGGGCGGAGTCCGGACACGCATGCCACTTCCCTTCCAGGGGCGTTCTGCAGTTCTGGCTTGGGGACACAGCTTTTTTTTTTTTTTTTTTTTTTTAAAGTAAGATTTAAAAATGAGAAATATATAAAATTTATATAGAATAAATATTTCCATTCATTAGACTTGTTAAAAGGAGACTGAATTAATATTTTATATAAAGATTTTGTTACACTATGGGAGGTTCTATCATATTATTCTGAATTGGAGAGTATATATATATATATATTTTTAATAAACTTTATTAAGGTGAAATAATTTGAAGTTTACACATGAGTAATTGAAATATTTGAGTAACAATGGCGAAAGTTTAAATTTTGAATGCTGTACATGTTAGAGAACATGGAGAGTCACGGTGCGCTGCAACCGTCCCAGGAAGCTTCATGCGAAGTTTTTCGGGGAAAAGAAAGTATTCTAAGGGGTGGGAAAAAAAATCTCTCCCATGGAGATTCTTCACATTATATGGTTTAACATAAGGGTTTTTAAGGTTGTTTCTCCAGCTAATGGAAATGCGCTTAATCAAAATCCTGACCTTGGGTAAGAATTTGCTTTTTACCCTTTTGCTCATTTCACAAACATGCATGAATGCACACACCTATCCAAATGTTTATTTCCCAGCACTCATTAAAGATAATCTTGCCTCGGTTTAACAACCTGATTTTGTGCCAGCTTCTCTTTTTCTTGAGGCTCCAAAGCTTCCCAGGTGAATGAAAGACCAAAAGTTGCTTATTTCTTCACACGTGATTTCTCCTAGAGCCATAAATACCTCCTGTTAAGAACTAAGAAGTAGTGAATACTGGGATTTTCTTAGTTGGATTTTTACTTTCGTTGAGTGGGGATGGTGAGACAGAAGTGGAAGGGAAACTGGTGCCGGTATTACTGTTAAAAATTAATGTACAGTGAGTTTTTGAGAAGTATTAAAACATGCTATCTATCCTGAAATGTGTAAATGCCTTTAGCTAACTAAAGGATACCGAGAAATCTAAAATAAGGTGATTAGCGTTTTTAAAATTAACCTATGCTGGAGTCACAAATCTGGCTCTGAAGGATATCTTTTGTGTCAGTTTATCTATAGATCCTCAAAAAGAAATACTCTAGGTTGCCAAACCACAATTTAAGAAGTTTTGCTGCTGTTGTTAATCTATTCCTGCAGGATTCTGGTGGTAAAATAGAGAAACTTAGACACTATATTACTTTATTGAAACATGCTTTAAATAACATGTTTAATATTCTATGAGAGCGAGTCAGAACTTCTGAGTTTCTCGATCTGTGTCGACACTGCTACTGAATCCCGTCTCCTCCCCTGGAAGAAGGCTTCGGTTTCCCTCTGGCGTGAAGATACCATAGTTGATTCACAGAGCACTTTGAAAAGAGGCGCTGTATGACAGTGCTGAGGATTCTGCTTGGGGGGCCTGTCCCTGATTCCCTTCCCCGTAATAATGAGTTTTGTTTGCAATTGTATTAAGTTATGAACTGCATGGTTTAGATAATCATAAATATTTGATCAACTGTCCCCTTTGAACAAAAATCGTACCCCTTGATCTTTAAAAAAATTTTTTGTTGCATCTTTGTAGTAATGTAATTGTATTTTATGCCTGCTTTTTATATTAAAAAATTAAATAAAAGAGATTAAGACCTAAGCATTTTCGTACTCTTCCTGTGAAATAGTCCTGAAATGCTGCAGCCTTCTAACATGTACCCAGAAAAATTTTTGCCTTCCCTGAAAGATGCATATAAAAAGAAGGGTATATAGCAAAACAAATCATACCTAAGGTTACAGACTTGTGAATGCTCAGCTGTGTCCTTTGGTCCATGGAAAAATACAAAACAGAATTTCAACAAGGAGTCTGCTGCTGACTTGATTTTTTTTATTTTTTATTTTTAATGTTTGTTTATTGTTTGAGAGCTAGAGTGAGAGCATGAGCAGGGGAGGGGCAGAGAGAAGGAGACACAGAATCTGAAGCAGGCTGCAAGCTCTGAGCTGTCAGCACAGAGCCCGATGTGGGGCTCGAACCCACGAACCGTGAGATCATGGCCTGAGCCGAAGTGGGACGCTTAACCGACTGAGCCACCCAGGTGTTTTCAGCAACTTGCAAATCTAACAGTCTCATTTGAGTGTCCCGGATAAGGAAAAGACAGACGCAGAATGCCTGTTTTGCTGAGGTGGTTTTCAAGAAAGTGTTTTTTTGGTAATCAGTGGGTTCTTATTTAGGATGCTTACTGGCTGCCAGATGTGGGACAGGTTATTCACTCCATGCGTCAGTGTTTCTATCTTTTGTAAAGTGTAGACTTTACTTACAGGATTGTTGTAGGATTAAATATCATGTGTGTAGGGTATCTGGAATAGGTCAGATGTTCCCTTTTCTCTCGAATGGGAAAAATGGGGAACTCTTCATTGGAGAGAGAGAGAGTGTGTGTGTGTGTGTGTGTGTGTGTGTTTTAAGTTTTCTTAAGCGGGGGAGAGAAAGAGTGTAGGGGTGAGGCAGAGAGAGAGAGAGAGAGAGAGAGTGTGTGTGTGTGTGTGTGTGTGTGTATTTTAAGTTTACTTAAGCGGGGGGGAGAGAGTGTAGGGGTGAGGCAGAGAGGCGCCTCACTGTCAGCCCCATGTGGGGCTTGAACTCATGAACTGTGAGATCAGGACCTGAGCCAAATCAAGAGTCAGACACTTAACTGACTAGGCCACCCAGGCGCTCCTAAGATAGTATTTTCTTAAAGGAGAAGCTTTAAGCAATGATAAAGTTCTAATAAAAAGTAACTTAAATGTTGGACTCAAGTCATAGAATTTGTATTTATTACTACTGGTTAGATTATAACTATATGAGAAAAGATTCACTTGGATTTTTTTTTTTTTTTAATTGATGACTGAGGCACGCCGGGCTGGCCCAGATGGTGGAGCATGTGACTCGGTCTCAGGGTTGTGAGTTCAAGCTCCACGTTCAGTGTAGAGCTTCCGTAAATTAAAAAACGACAACTATGGTTTTTAAAACTACAGAATGATTTATTTATCTTACATAGGAAACGCAAACATTTTCTAATAAACATCATTTACTTATTACATATAACAAAGCCATTCAATTATAAAGGGAAAGAGTTTAAATTTTAGAGCTTATAAACTTTAAAATACAGTCTCCAATAATCCTAACATCATGTTTAGAATCTGATACAATGAGTAAAATACGTAAGAATCGGACAGACGCCAGCAATACCTTTTACTGCATGTATTTTCAGTGGACGTTCTTGTTCAAAGGTGTGACCCTTCTAAAAATGGCAGCATGATCTTGAATCCGAGTTCTCTGGGACTGCCTCAGCCGGCGGCTGTAGAGCTAGCAGCCAACACACCTTTCCTGGGGAAGGACTTAAAGGCACTGGGTGAAGTTACAGGACTCCTTTGTGGGATATGAACCCGAGCCAGTTACGCTTTTGCTTTTGCCTCGACAGCCTTACCATGGCCTCGGGAGGCTGTGTAGTGTCTTATGATACAGGAAGGCCATCCTGTTAAATCTATATTAAAAAGTCCCAGAAAATGACCCTAGTAATTTACTACAATTTCACTTCTGACTTTGAGTGAAATCCCACTCCACTCATGATCATTTGTGCTCTGGAAAGGATTTAGTTCTTGAAAGATTGTGAAAGCTGAAAAGCATCTGTCTTGACTGCTGACCTGCAGGTGTCTGAGACCTGCCTCCAGCTCACGAGGGGGAGAGGGGAGGAAATCTGCATTTCTAAACAGGGGTTAAAGTGGCTCGTGTCCAAAATACATTTGGCTTCAAAGTTTCTGAAGCAATTGACGAAATTTATAAGGGACCTTGATTTAGCCGTGGGCTTATTTTCCCCGTTGGTTTAGTTACTAGAATCCACTGTGGAGGCGCGGCACATCTGTTATTCAGCCTTTACAGCCGTCTTCCTGTAGTTGAGGACCGTCGTGGTTACCCACACGTTCAAAGCCAGCATGATCAGGAAGCGCAGAAGAACTGAAATCAACCCAAAAGAAAAAGCATGTAGTAAAGAGTACTGTTTTCGCGTTCTAGAGCACAATCCCTGCCCTGACGCTCTAAGTAGAAGCCTAAATAACTGCACCCCGCCCCCCACCTGCCACACGAGACTCACACCACCACATCATGGGAACTTTCAACAACCCTGGTTCCAAGTATTTCTAGGGGAAGGGAACTTTATTCTCAGTCTTTCAATATTTTAACATGTAGGTTTGTTTCGCTGCGGTTTGATTCTTCCCGTACAGAGAATTCAAGTCCTGTGGAGAAGACTGGGACCCATCTCCCCTTTTCCCCACTTGACCCGAGTTTATGTTTTTGACCTCAATACTTTGAGTGCTTCTCTCAGAGCTGACAGAAGGTGTTTTAGCCAAAGATACGATCTCTGCAGAGGAACAGGGGTGCCCCACGACCCCGTAGCCATATTTCTCAAGTAACAATTAGCTTATTTAAAGGCTCTGTGTGCCAGGGACATATTTCTAGTCTTCACAGAACAGGTGACATCGTTTGTTTTCATCATTTTCCAAACACGTATATGCTCGGCTTGGGAGGGGAAAACAGCCTAAGGAATTACTTGATTCCTTTTACGTCAACCCAAGTATTTTCTCCTCCATCACAGTATCTCCTTTAAAAACACAGAGGGGGCCCCTGGGTGGCTTAGTCGGTTGAGCGTCCGACTTTCGCTTAGGTCATGATCTCGCGGTTCGTGGGTTCGAGCCCCGCGTCGGGCTCTGTGCTGACTGCCAGCTCGGAGCCTGGAGCCTGTTTCTTCCCTCTCTCTGACCCTCCCCTGCTCACGCTGTCTCTCTCTCTCTCTCTCCTAGAAATAAATTAAAAAAACAAAAATCTCTTTAAAAACACAGAGATGTGGGGGGATCACATGATTATGGCACCTGAATAGAGTCCGTCCTCACACTCACCCCAGCCCTCCCGTTCAATCTCCGTGGCTAAGCCACGCGTCCCCTGCTCACGACCTTAACACGGGCCGCTCCCTGTCTCGTCTCTTCCCCTTCAGGTCACGTTCCCCCATAAGGCGCTCCACCTGTCCTACTTTTCCAAAGCACATTAACCAGGACTCTTCAGTAGCTAATGGGCGCTGACGGCACCGTCCATCTCCACCCACTGCTGGAGTGGAAGCTTCAGGAAGACGGGAATCTATGACTTTGCGCGGCAGGTCCTAGATCCCTGGCGCTCTGTTCTGCAAGTGGGGGGCCGGTGCCCGGGAACACGCCGTGGCCTCTTAACTGTACGTCGAGCAAGCTGATCTGTGAAGCCCTAAGATGGTTTACAAAGGAAGGAGCCACGAAGGGCACTCAGTCCCAAAAGGTGGGAAGAAAAAGATGGCGCTTACTTGTAACATCGCTGGTGGTCATTACAGTTGTTATTATTCTTGCTGTAAGAGAAAATATGCAACAGTGTTACCTTGCTTCTCAGACATGTTGTATTCAGCTAACGTCTTTCCATTTCAAGTACAGGAATGGATGCTAACTGTTCCTGAAAGATTTTGGCAGTCCAGAACAGCAAATCAGTGCCGTATTTTATAAAAACCTTTCAAATCCGGCCATGCGTCCTGGCCCAGTGGTTTCGGGGCTCTCCTAAGAGCAAAAGCAGTGGTGCCCAGGGGACAGGGGAGAAGCTGAGGACCCACTGTGTGTGCCCACCCACAGCTCCCCCACCCCAAAGAGCAAGTTTTGAAAATCCCATACATATGGGGCTTCCAGTAAGGTTTCATCTAAAGAAAGGCTAACAACAGGGATGTCTGGGTGGCTCAGTCGGTTAAGTGTTTGACTCCTGATTTAGGCTCAGGTCATGATCTCATGGTATCATGAGCTGGAGCCCCTCATCAGGCTCTGTACTGACAGCACAGAGCCTGCTTGGGATTCTCTCTCTCTGCCCCTCTGCCTCTTGTGCTCTGTCTCTCAAAATAAATAAACTTTATTTTTTTTTTATGTTATTTATGTATTTATTTTAGAGAGAGAATGAGCAGGGGAGGGGCAGAGAGAGAATCCCAAGCAGGCTCCATGCTGTCAGCAGACAGGCTGATGCAGGGCTTGAACCCACAAACTGCGAGATCATGACCTGAGCTGAAATCAAGAGTCGGACGCTTAACCGACTGAGCCGCCCAGGCGTCCCTCAAAATAAATAAACGTGAAAAAAATAATAAAGGCTTCCACTAACGAAAAACAATGTTTTTAAATGACTGAACTTGACCCCCTTCTTTTATAGTTATTTTCTAGCTAAAGGAAGCTGAGGCCCAGCAAAGGGAATAATTTACCTACAGGACTTACTAGAACTGTTCAGTTCACGTTGTTTTTCTGGTACAGCCCTTTCCTTGGTGAACACAGGAGGCACGTGCGGGGGGTCGTGGCCTGGGATTTCAAGAGCGCTACCCGAACCCACCCAAAGCTCTCCCTCGGCCTCACACGTCGCACATTTAGGAAATTAGTTTTAAAGCCAGTTTATTTTTTGCCCATAAAGTTACAATCCTCAGTTTGTCATGTATCCAATGTGTACTTAAGGACTTGTTAAGCACATAGCACCATGCAAAACAGATGGAAGTGTAAGACATGGTCTCTGAAGCTATAAGTGCCCAACATTTCCTACAAGAAAATTTAATAAACAACCCTGAATGATAAGATCACCTGAAGATAAAATTAGGGCACTAACAAGTAATGTATCTAATCAGCAATTCCAGAAACTGCACGCGCACGTGCACACACACACACACATCAACATTTCAAGCTAAAAGTAAAACCCAAGAAGCCTCAATTTTACATAACTTGGACGTAAAGACCCCTTCCAAAAACCTCTGATAGAGAAATTGTTCCTTTAATACATGGAAGAAACATGAAGTATAGTTCAAATACCTAAAACTAACATAAGTAATGCAATAGCTCTGAATGTTTAAAGTTTTTCTACCTAAAATGGCATATATGTATTTTAGGTTCCTGCAAGAATCCAAACGAACAGTGGAAATTCTGAACGTGGGACCAGACAATACGGCTGCAGGAAAACCCCACAGCATATTCCATTCATTCTCAAAAGCCAGTGTACGCTTTTCATCTCTGTAATCTGTTACATCATAATGATTCATATTTTTAAAACACGTTAGTGGATTCAATATAATCAGCCTATTGATGCTTTTCAAAGAGCAAAAAGATTGTTGATGTTTAGCCAGATTTTGCGAGAAAGGTATGTTTCGCTTTTTTTTTTTTTTTTTTAAGCAACGGGAATAGGGATCTTGCAGAGACTGGAAAGTAGCCTGCGTGCCATCAGAATCATAAATATGGACCCACTTGGAGGTTCTATGTGCAAAGGATGAAAGCTTGTTGGGACCGGGACGGGTGGACACCAACGCAGACGCCGGGTGCCCACAGCGTCTGGCTCTTACTTGCACAGGTGTATGCAGCGAGGCTCCAGGTGAGGGCGCTCACGGCCCCCGAGTCCCTGGTCTTCCACAGGTACTGGAGCTGAGCAAACTTGCTGGCCGCGCTGATGAAAGTACTTAGGTTCTGTTTGCAGGTAAAACATGAGAAAGTTAGGAGTCCTTCAGTTCAAGAAGAAAGGGCGCCAGATACTGAGAGTGCTTTTGAAGCCAAACAGTCAGACATAACCAGTTTGTGCAAGGACAAAACCCGGGCTAAGCGGAAAAGCATGCAACAGCGGGAGGCTGGTTTATAAATGCACCAATCCCACTGTTCAGTGGGTAACTGGTGGGCGTGCAGCCGGTGTGGAGGCAGGAGTAAGGGTCGCTGCACGGCCACAGAGGCTTATCCATCTAACCACTGGCCAATAAAAGCAGAAAGATGATAGATAGATGATAGATAGACAGATAGATAGGTGATGGATGGATAGATGATAAATGGATGGATGGATGGATGAATAGATGGATAAGATGGATACATGGATGGATGGATGGATGGATGGTTGGATGGATGGATGGATGGATGGATGGATAGACAGATAAATAAGTTGGATGGATGGATGGATGGATGGATGGATGGATGGATGGATGGATGGATGGATGGATGGATGGATGGATGGTTGGATGGATGGATGGATGGATGGTTGGATGGATGGATGGATGGATGGATGGGTGGATGGATGGATGGACGGATAGATGACAGACACATAGGTAGACAGGTAGATGGACAGACAGATGATAGACAGACATGGTGTTCTGGAGCCTGGGGGAAACCGAGCTGCTTTGAACGGACAGACTCATGAGTCCAAGCAGCAGGCGCGGCACACAGGCTCTGAACTGGCTATTCCCACCAGTCCCTGCGGTGCTGCGGCGCCCTTCCTGGCCGCCCGGGCCCAGTCCTGTGGCGCCCCCGCCTCTACGTCACCCACTTCGGCTGCCGGGCGGAGCAGAGGTCAAGGGGAGCAAGTAGGAAGCTGGGATCTCGGCCCACAGGCCACGGCCGCGTCTGTAGCAGGGAGGAGGGTGGGAACAGAGGGGAGAAGTGTTCGGCCCGGACGTCCTGTGAGAGCGGAGCCGGGCGGATTTGCTGAGGACGGCAGTGGGAGGCAGGCAGAGAGACGAGCGGCTCCGAGCTGCGATGCCCCTGCGTGCACAGAGAAGAAGCGAGCAGCCGCGGGTGGAGGACTATAAAGCTGCAGGGGGGGCGGCTTTGCCGGAGGAGCCCAGGGGGAGGCCCGTGAGCTGTGCACGCGTAGCTCAGAGGCGGTGGTCACACTCAGGACACGCTGCAGGCCTGGGCCCCTCCGTAAAGAAGGCGGGGAGGTGAGGGGGGACGGGCGGAAATGTGCGGAAGGAGCAGGTGGAGGGGCCGCCACGGGCGAGGCGCCCCGGGAGCCAAGTGAACCAGGTGGTCCAAGGAGGAATCCTGATCTGGGGCAGCAGATGCGAGAGAGGCCAAGACGACAACGCCGTTGGCTTCAGTGCGAAGGCAAGTGGCCGGTGTCCTTGACCGGAGCAGCTCGTTTAACTTCTGACCCTCGGGAGGAAAGCTCCATGACTGGGGAGGGGGGGGGGGTCCGGCTCTGCTCGGTCCCCCGCACCTGACGTGGGGCAGGCAGCTCTTTCTGGGTTAGAGCAACACGTCACGGTAGAGACGGAGGAGGGAAGGGGTGACCGGGACACAGGAGGGTTGTGGCGAAGTCAAGCGAAGCGAGCGCTCCAGGCAGGGAGCAAGGGCCTGTGCTCAGATCCGAAGACGGGTCATGCCAGGAGCAGGCGGCTCCGAGGACTGGGCTCCAGGGACAGACCCCAGGTGGGAAGACTGCATCAGCGGCTCAGGCCGGTGGGGAGTCAGGCCGGGACCGTGAGCACAGAGGACCGGGCCTCAGGAAAGCCTGTGCACGAGGGTTCAGGTAGGACCCCATCCCCTCCTGTCGGGGGAGAGGCCAGTGCCGCGCGATACTCTAACCAAGTCTGCCCGATACTCCACCCGATCTGTCTTCAGGAGGAAGGAAGTGCCGTCTGTAGAATCATAAGGTCATTTTCATAACCAGGACCCGGAAAGACTTCGCAGATAAAAATAGGGGACATCCAGGTAAATCTGAATTTCAGATCAACAACAAATAATTTTTAGCATAAGTACATGCTGTGCAATATTTGGGACATACTTATGCTAAAAAGTTCTTGGTTGTTAAGACGGCAACCCTACCTATTTGCTCCCGACAAGTCTCAAGGTTGAAACGTAACATGGACCCAAGTTCACCTCCCAAGCAAGGGTCACAGACAAGATGCTGGGTTGGGGGTGAAGTTCAGGAGTTTGGGTGCAGCAGGCAGTGACTGGTGCACTGCCTTCTCCCGTTGGCTGGAAAAGCGGAATCCAGTCACTTCGGAGAGAGGATCTGGGGTCAAATGCTTCCTGACCTTCAGGGTCCTATTCTCACACCATGGGAATTTGGGGCCTTACCCAAGGAAGGACAAACACACAGAGGTAACCCTTTTCCCAGGAGGACAAAATGTTTGGGGAGGGGGACAGAGTTAGAAATATCATGGGTATGGGGTCATCTGGGTGGCTCAGTCGGTTGAGCGTCCAACTTTGGCTCAGGTCATGACGTCATGGTTTAGGGGTTCAAGCCCTGCGTCGGGCTCTGTGCTGACAGCTCAGAGCCTGGAGCCTGCTTCAGATTCTGTGTCTCCTCTCTCTGCTCCTCCCCTGCTCATGCTGTCTCTCTCTCTCTCTCTCTCAAAAATAAATAAAACATTTAAAAAAATTAAAAATAAATAAATTTTAGGGGCACCTGGGTGGTCAGTCTGTTGAGCATCTGACTTCGGCTCAGGTCATGATCTCGTGGTTCATGGGTTCAAGCCCCATGTTGGGTTTTGTGCTGACAGCTCAGAGCCTAGAGCCTGCTTCAGAATCTTTGTCTCCTTCTCTGCCTGCCCCTCCCCCACTCAAACTCTGTCTCTCTCTCTCTCAAAAATAAACATTAAAAAAATTTTTTAAATAAATCTTTAAAAAAACATTAAAATGATTTTTTAAAATAATGAGTATGTGGCCAATGTGTAATCATTAACCTGATTATGAGCTCTTTAGGCTCATTCTACCCCTGCTGCTCATTCTATTGCTGGTAACTACCTCCCCAGCCCCATGCTCTATGGCCCCCAAGAAAAGGAAGCAAGAAAATGTTACCAAACACCTAAGTGAGACTAACATCTTGTAACATGTGGATACGACTGCGCTTTCACTCCCTTATCCTTTGGTACAGCTGAGAAATCAGCAGGTTAAACATTTGACCTATCAAGTTCTTCGCAGGGACAGTGGTGGGTAGAGACTGACTAGTTCATACACTCTCTTCTCAAGGGGCGATGCACTTACCATGGCCACGTCCAGGATCCACTTCTGCAGGGGAAGGATGAACCATGAGGCCACAAATCTGCCGAGCGCTAAGGGAGACAGCAGTGGCTCGGCCGCCCCCCACCCCGCGCCCGTGGGGACAGGCCAAGACCACGGCGGTTACACACATTAAGCCAACCTGGGAAGGTTCTGCTGGAAACTCTCTGATTTGGAAAAGACAAAAATGGCTCAAAATAACAGCAGATATGGAAGAAAACGGCCAAGCGCCCTGCCTCTGTGGTTCTAAAGGATTCTAACTGCCCACTTAACTCCAACCACCCACACCTCTCCAGTGTGATGTCAAAAGTTTAGCATTTAAATAAGCTCAACATTATAGCAGGCACATTCTGCAAAATTGGTGTCACGTGAAACTCTTTCCCCCTTCCCTGCTAACCCCAGCGTGAGCCCAGGCAGAGCCTGGAGGAAGGACAGCGGATTCTCGTCATGCCCAGAGCAGCGGCAAAAGCGCAAAGTCCGGCTACTGAAGCCAGGCCAGTGAGGGGATGGCCGCGAGCCTCTGCCGTGACCTTGGGCTAGGTCACATTCCTTCTTCTGACCTTGGTTTGCTTACCTGCAAACCTGACACTGCTTGTCCCATCTACCCCCTTAATGCCTTGGTGCACATCATAGGGACCCAACAGGTGGCTATGATTATAATGAATAATATTATTTAAACGGAGGGGATCGAAACAGACATGCCCGGTGTGCCCAGAACTGATTTCCTAGCAACTGGCTCAACACCAGATCGGCAGCTAGAATCTAGGATGATGAAACCTTGTTTTGAAAACACTCTAATTTCCTTTCTTAAACGAATTTTGCCCAGTTTTACACTATCCATTGCAAATACACATTTTACATCACATTTTGCAAAACCTGACCAGTAGTAGCAATAGTAGCAGCTTCTCAGTTCCTTAAGATGACTTTCCTGTAGGGTTGCCACGTTTCGCAAATAAAAATACAGGGCACCCGGTTGAACTTGAATTTTTAGATCATCAAAAATAGGGGCCTGGGTGGCTCAGTCGGTTAGGCGTCCGACTTCAGCTCAGGTCATGATCTCACAGCTTATGAGTTCGAGCCCCACGTCGGGCTCTGTGCTGACGGCTCAGAGCCTGGAACCCGCTTTGGATTCCGTGTCTCCCTTACTCTCTGCCCCTCCCCTGCTCATGTTCTGTCTCTCTCCGTCTCTCAAAAATAAATAAACATTAAAAAAAATTTTTTTAAATAAAGATAAAAAGCAAATGATACAATGCTTTTCATCTTCCAAGTACTCTGTTTTCAAGACCCTCTTACCAGCCGGGCAGAGCTGTGCAGAGGGAAGCTGAGTGGGAAGGATGGGTGCAGACAGGACTCAGCCCCCCCCCCCCCGTCCCCCACAGCCTTCCAGTCAGGCAGCCGCCATGACGCCCCTTGCTCCGCTTTCTGGCGCTCCGAGTACTGGGATCTTTGCAACAACACAGCACGACTCTGCCACTCCCCAGCGGGACGGGAGGGACCAGACGCCTGCAGCTCATGTGCCCGCCCAGGGGGTGGGCGCAGCAGGTGTGCCCCAGCCTCCGCGCCCACATCCCAAGGCTCTGGGCACAGACAGGAAGGGCCCCTGCCTCTCTGCTCCACCCCGAAGGTGCACGACGATAATCCGCTCAGGTCGCCTCCGGACACGCGGGATTAACCGGCTGCCACTGGAGAGGCTTTCCTGGCTTTCGAAGGGACGTGAAGTCCACAAGCGAACCACTGAAGTTTTACAGAGTTGACACAAAAGCCTGGTCCAGATCCACACGCCCTCACCCAACACCCTTCTAACGTCCTGGACCTCACGTTCACTCTGAGCAGGCCGCCCAGAATGCGCACTCCCCCCCCGTCAGGCGGTAGCGGGCCAGCTCACCGGGTGCATTAGTGGCATTTGTGTTCATGACACACATTCCCGTTATTCTGACTTCACATACTCTGGGGACATTCTCAGGGAAGAAGAAACGTCTCCCTTCCCCTCAAGAATGAAGCTGGGAGAGGGGCGCCTGGGTGGCTCAGTCAGTTAAGCGTCCGACTTTCGCTTAGGTCATGATCTCGCGGCTCGTGGGTTCGAGCCCCGCGTTGGGCTCTGCGCTGACTGCCAGCTCAGAGCCTGGAGCCTGTTTCAGTCTGTGACTCCCTCGCTCTCTGACCCTCCCCTGCTCACGCTGTCTCTCTCTCTCCTAGAAATAAATTTAAAAAAAAAAAAAAAAAGAATGAAGCTGGGAGAGGGGCTCCCAGCAGGGTGCTCCCACCCCTCCGCAAGCCGTGTCTACAGCCGGCTCGGCTTGTTGGTGGCTCGCTGGGGCCCTGCTCTCGGCAGGGAGGCCCCGGGCAGGGAATCTGTTCACTCCCATGCATGTGGGATCTTGTTTAGTTTAACCGCAGGAACACAGATCTAGCGTAAAGCACCTAAGGCCCCGGTCCCACCGGATCCCGGACAACAAAGGATACACGGCCACGTACGGGGCCGCTCCCTTCACGTTCCCGTTGAAACGGTAGACGCACAGCAGGAGGAGAACATCTGAAAGAGAAGAGGCTCTGAGGGGGGCAGGTGGGGCCCAAGGGCCGCTGCCCGGGGGGGGTGGGGGGCGCCGAGGGGTCCGTTACCTTGTGCGATGAGAATGGGGTACTCCAGGTAGGTCAGCAGCGGGTACTCATAGTAACACTGGTACCGGAGAAACACCAGGAAACTGGGGAGAGAGGGGGGTGTCTGAGCCGGGGCGGACCCAGCGCACGGCGGGGAGGGGGCCGGCCAGCGCGAGGCGCCAGGGTTCGTTTGCAAAACGCCTGGCCCCGTGGTTGGTGCCTGCAAACGTCGGGGGGGCGGGGGGGGGGTAGAGATTTAGAACAGAGCCTGGAACAGCGACTGAATACCGTGCGTAGCTCTCCGAGCACCTGGGGCTGACTGGGCGCTGGGCACAGGGCACACGGTCTCTGCCGAGTCCCCGGAGATGGTGGGGACGAGGGAGTGTCACAGATCCGAGCCGCGGGCCAGGAGAAGAGACGGGGCTTCTGGCCCCAGGCTGGCCTGTCACGCACCAGGCGCCCCTCAGAAGGCGGCACACTAGAAGCCACACGGGAGGACACAGACACCCGGGGGGGCGTGTCTGGGCGCAGCCCTGAGCGGAGAGGGCGCTTGGAAGGGGACCCCCTGCACTGTCCAGAGTGCTCCCCATCAGGGAGGAGCAGTGGGGGAGAGGCATGAAGAACAGCCACCTGTTCCTTAAGAAAATTCTAGCTGTGAGGGCCGCCCGCCGGGGTGGCTCAGCCGGTTGGGCGTCTGTCTCCTGGTTTCCGCTCAGGTCATGATCTCAGTTTTGTGAGTTCAGGCCCCACGTCGGGCTCTGCGCTGACAGTGCGGAGCCTGCTTGGGATTCCCTCTGTCTCCCTCTCTGTCTGCCCCTCCACCACTCGCAATGTTGCTGTCTCTCAAAATAAGTAAGTTTCAAAAAAAAAAAAAAAAAAAGAAAAGAAAAGAAAATTCTAGCTCTGAGAGGCTGGGAATTTGGGGTGGGGGGTGGGGTAAAAACCCCGGACCAGACCCTTGTCAGGAGAAAAGGCCTGAGCTTCCTGCCACTGTGGCTCCCGGCCAGCCAGTCAGTTCCCTAGGAACCTACATCCCGCTGCTGTCCCCTCAGTCCCTCTGCCCCACCCCCAGGTGACCCAGAGCCTCCATCACTCATCCAGACGGAACCCCTCTCATTGCCTCAGTCGGGAAGGGGGTGCTTTGCCATAAAGCACCCGGGGGGCTGGGAAGCCTGTGTCCCTGATCCTGTTTCCAACCTTGGCTGAGCTGGGGGTGAGGGGTGAGGGTCCCGGGGTGGGAGGCCAGAGGCGCCCCGAACACAGCAACCCCTTTCTGTTCACCACTGAGGGGGAGCTCAGGGGGCCAGCGGAGGGGGCAGCTCCAGCTCACTCACCCCTGCACTGCAGGGCTGCGGCCAGCGGGGCCCAACACACGAGCAGGCGTTGGGGGGCCTCCGCCACCCCCTTGCTCTTCACTGAGCACCCCCCCCCCCACAGCACACATAGTGCAGCCAGAGACCTTCAGGACAGGCACGAGGCGCTGGGGACGTCAGAGCTGAGTCACCTTCCCGCTCATCCACCCTGTCCTCCACATTTTACAGACCGCTTGGGGAGACTGAGGCCCAAGAAGCCAAGGTCATATGAGAATTCAGGGAAAAGACAAGGCCGGCACACGCGTTCCCCATACCAGGGCGCCGCTCTCTCTCTGGGGGACGCAAACGTCCCCAGGACAACCGTCTGTCACTCTTGCGGCCTGGGGGCAGTAAGTGTCCTTCTCTGATTTTTAAGGTTTCTTTTCACTAGAAAAGAATCCGTGAGAAAGCTCCTTACGATAAAATCAAGCCAAACGGTGTCTGACCCGCGGGCCCCACAAACGTGTCCGTATTCCTGGTGTGACTCAAGTTTCCTTCCTCAACACGTACACGCCGGAGGTGTGAGCAGGAACGACACACGGGCTCGCCGAGGCAGCAACTCAAGAGCCCAGCGCTGAAGCCTCTTCCCAGGGAATCACTAGCCAGACGTCAGTGCGACCAGTAGCCTGGGGAGGGGAAGCAGGGACCACCGCCCGGGCTGCCGCGTCTGGGCCGAGGGCTGAATCAGGAGTCTGAAAGCCCACCCGTGGAAGGTTCCAGAGCAGGTGCCGAGAGCAGAACTGAGGCTGGAACCCAGCAGGGCAGAGGGGAGCAGAGCAGCAGGGATGCCCGGCCGGCCTGGAAGGAGGGGCGGCGGAGGTGCTGAGGCAGGCGCGCCCCTGCAGCGGAGGGCCCGGGCCCGGCGTGGGGGGAGTGGAGGCAGAACGGCTGGCTGGCGCGGCCTGGCCCCAAGTGGGGTGCCCACCTCGTACTTCCCGCCCACTGCCTCCCCGCTTCCCCTTCCCGGAACCTGCCTGGGACACCTGTTCCAGAACAGTGAAAATGAGCAGCCTGCTGGCCTCCCGGACACTCCGCCCTCCTCATCCCTTCCGCACCCCAACAGCCGCGGCGGCCACTTCGAGGTGCTGGAGACCCCTCCCATCCCCGCTCTCCAGCCTGGGGGTCCCAGTGCTGTGGGTCGTTTGCAAATCTGAAACGGGTCACACACCCGCCAGTCGGCCGATTCTCCCTTGACAAAGCTTGTCCCCAGATGAGCGCGCGAGGGCAGGACCCCCACACCCCACTCCCCGGGTCTCCTTCCCTCCCTTGTCCCTGGCTCCTTTCCAGCCGAGGCTCCCCGGGAGTGCCGCCGCCGGACGCGCCCGCGTGCTGCCCGTGTGATACAATATCCCGGGGGGGGGGGGTACGGAAGGGGGACGGGGGGGCCCCGCCTTGCCAGGGACTCGCGTTTAGAGTGCCGGCTTTCACGCGCCCCGCTTTCCCACCCATTCGGGGCTTCCCAACCGAGTTTTAGAACCCCGCTTTTCGCGTTTGCATCCTCAAATACTGAGTCGGGGGCTCCACGCCGGCCTCCTGACGCAGAAGCGCTCGCGGAGCGGCACTGGCTCCTCCCTGGCGGGATCTGGCCCGATTCAAGTCTCTCCTTCCAAAGAGCTCCCCCTTCTCGGAATCCCCACACCCCACGTGTAACTTTTAAAAGCGCAGGATCCTTCGAATTTATAGTCCAGCCCCTCACTTTACATGCAAGGAAACCGAGACCCGAGAAAAGGGGTACGACGGGGGGGGGGTGGCGGGTACTCAGAGCGGAAGTGTATGTGAGAGCCGCCAGGTGCAAACGGCCAAGTTCAAAGCCGCGCGGCAGGGCTGCGGCTAACCAGCTGCGGGAGAGCTTGGCCGGGTGTCTGTCTCCTCCCGCCACGCTTCCGTAAACTGGGCATGCGCAGTCCGTGCGGTGAGCGGCGAATAAACAGGGGAGGTGAGCCGTCCCGGGAAGTGGCCCCCGGCGGCGGGGCGCTCCGGCTCCGCTCCCCGGCCCTGCTTAGACCCACGGCGCGCTCCTGAGCCCCCGGGCCCTCCAGGCCGCAGAGGCGAGTGGGGAGGGCAGCCGCCCGCGCCGCCCCGGCCTTACCCCGCCAGCTCCAGAAGCAAACTGGGGAGGCTGAGGCCCCGCGCGCTGCGCGCCGCCAGCACCGCGGAGATCTGCGGCAGCTTGAGCGCGGCGCACACGCCCAGCGTGCTCCAGTTGCAGAACCACAGCAGCGCCGCCTCCATGGCGCCCGCGGGGCCGGGGGCTCCGGCCGCGGGGTCGGGGGCTCGGCGGAGGCGGCCGCGGCACGGGGTGCGAGGGACGGATCCGCACTGGGCTTCCCGGCGCGCCGCCGCCTTCCGCCTTCCCCGGGCGCCAACGCCCTCGCCCTGGGCCGTCCCGCCGGGGTCCGCCCTGTCGGGGTCCGCGCCTCCGCGGGGATCTCCGCCCCGTCCCGCCCCGCCCGTCCGCCCCGCCCCTCCCCAGGTCCGCCCCGGGTCCACCCTCGTCGGCGGTCCGCCCTGTCGGGGTCCGCGCCTCCGCGGGGATCTCCGCCCCCTCCCTCACCCTGCCCCGCCCCTGGCTGGCCACGCGCCCCCAGGTCCAACTCGGGTCCACCCTCGCCCGGGGTCCGCTCCTTCCCGCGGATCTCCGCTCCGGGTCCCACCCGGGGGCGCCCCTCACCACCCCCGACCCGGCTGTCCACCTCTTGCGGGTCTCGCCCGGACCCCTTCTGTGCGCTCCGCCCCTTCTGTGCGCCCCGGCGCCGCCCCGGCCCCCCGCCCCTTCCGGAGGGAGTGGCTCTGCCCCGCCCTCCGCGGACCCTCCGCGCCGCTGATTCACTTTCCCCGAGTTAAGCTCGCGGGGTGGCCCAGCCGCCCGGAGACCCCGGACAGTTCCGCCTTCCCAGGGGTCGTGTGGGTACAGGCCGCATCCCGGGAGGGCGGACGAGCACCCCCTCGCGGGGGAACGGACCGTGGTGTTGGGATTTTTCACTGCCCAAGTGCCTTCCTTTCTTTGTTTTTCGGACTATGCATTTCAGAGACGAAAACTTGAAAAGAGGCGAAGGACCCAACTTCGTTTGCGTGCGTCCTCCTCGGTTCACTTGGGGACACAGGCTTTGCCCATCCCTGAGAGGGCACTGAGGGGCCAGAACCTCCGGGGTCCGCTCACCTCCCACCGCTTCCCGAAGCTGAGTGTGGGGCGCTCCCCCCCCCCACCCCGGTCTTAGGGTCTTAGCCCTCAAGGCCCCTAGAAGGCCGGCTCTTCACCACTTCAGAGGGAACGTTTTTCTTAAGGCGCTAAAATAGATTTTGTGATCAAAGAAGGTAATTAAGGTAGACGCGGCAGAAAATGAAGGGGCGGAGTGTGTTCTCCCAAGCTCTCAGAATCGCAGAAGCAGGTCCGGACGATGAAGCAAAAAGAAGTCACAAAAATGCAGTGCCGGCATCCACGGTGACCGTGAACCTCTTGGCCAGGCTTCGAGGCTTTCCTTCTGTCTGTCCCACGCTCCTCCCTGCGCCCCCAACCTCACCTGGCCGTCAAAACCCTGGAAAAACAGAGGAATGAGTCCTCCTTCTGAAGTTGAAGGGGACCAGAATGTTCAGAAGGAAACTTTAAAAAAAAAAAATTTTTTTTTTAATGTTTATTTTTGAGAGACAGAGTGTAAGAGGGTGAGGGGCAGAGAGAGAGGGAGACATAGAATCCGAAGGAGTCTCCAGGCTCTGAGCTGTCAGCACAGAGCCCGATGTGGGGACGAAACCCACCAATGGTGAGATCATGGCCTGAGCCAATGTCGGCGGCTTAACCAACTGAACCCTCCAGGCGCCCCCAGAAGGAAGCTTTTAAGAGGAAAATAAAGAGTGTGCGTGTTTAATATCTTCCAGAGCTACAGAGACATACTTACAGATGAGATCAATATTACATCTGGAATTTGCTTCGAAAGATTGGGGGCTTGCGTGGAAGGGTGGGGACGTAGATGAAACTAGATTAGGTGTGAGTTGAGAATTGCTGGTTATGGGACTGTGGGGGGCTTACTGTTGATGAAGTTTTGGGGTGATGGTGGAGTTCGCGGGGCCCGAAGCCGACGGCCAAGAAAGAACTTTGAAGACCTCTTTGGTGCAAAAAGGTGATTTTATTAAAACACAGGGACAGGACGCGTGGGCAGGGCTGCTCTGGGGTTGTGAGGGGTAACTTATTATATACCGTTGGGCTGGGAGGGGGTCAGGGACAGAAAGTCTCTAAGCCATTTTGGAAGCAAGGTTTCCAGGACTTTGAGGGGCAGCTGTTGCTAGGGAACCCGTCTGTAGTCCTGAGACCCTCCGGAGGGTTATCGGGGCCCTAAGCATAGATCTTGGGGCCGTTGAGATAAAGGAAGTAGACTTACAGGAGCCTTGAGGTTGGGACACTCTCTTTTGCCCCCAGCAAAGTGTCATCATTGAGGCAGCCTTGCTCCTAGAGGGAGGTCACTCTGCCTTTCAAGGGCTTGTCAATGGGCTGCAGGCAGTAAGGAAATTTCATTTTTCATTAGCCTTAGTTTCCTGCATCACCACGGCAAGCACTTTAACCCCTTTCCTTTGTTCTTGGGGAGCCAGGAGTGTCCGAGGGCTACCACACAGATTCCACTTGCCCCCCCCCCCCACGTGTACCAGCCTGGCTTTTGCCCCCAGCTTGCCCACGCTCCCTCATCACTGTTCTACAGTAAAAGCTGAGAAGCCAGAGATGATGGGCAGGACGTGCTGGTTACCCTCAGGTTCAGGTGAGGATGCTGTGCTCCAGAAAGGGGAGACAGCTCCCCTCCGGTCCCAGGACCCGCGCCGGCTGGAGCCCGTCCCTGTTCCCGGGGCTCAGTGCCCTGTCTGCTCTGCACAGGCCCCGCCCCGCCCCCCACCCTGAGCCTGGGGTAAGCAGAGACGCTGGGGCAGCTTGGAGGCTCCAGCTTTGACATCTGTAAACTGTGTGATTGTAGGTAATGCGTTCAACTTCCGGGTCCTTCTGTTTTCTCCTGTACAGGGTGGGCACATCCAAAGCTTTCCCATGCTCATCGGACCGCTGGCTCTCAAGGACCGGCCCCACCCGCCAAGTGTCATTGCCATTCTCTGACTCAGCCCCGCCC
Organism: Hyaena hyaena; assembly: GCF_003009895.1. Classification (NCBI taxonomy): domain Eukaryota; kingdom Metazoa; phylum Chordata; class Mammalia; order Carnivora; family Hyaenidae; genus Hyaena; species Hyaena hyaena. The sequence continues at coordinate 2,697,543 of NW_024080686.1, read as the reverse complement.
TGACTGTTACATAAGGCTCCTCCCTGGGAACCGGCCATTCGCCTAAGGAGCCTCGAATCCTTTTAATAAATAGAGCCTCCTGGTGTACAAAACCAAACATGTGGGATGACATGTGCTTAGTGCTCTTGATGTGCCCCTTGAATCTGCCCTCTTAGGAGACAGAGTGTGTGTGTGTGTGTGTGTGTGCATGAGTAGGGGAGAGGCAGAGAAAGGGGGGCAGAGGATCCGAAGTGGGCTCTGTGTTGACAGCAATCCGATGTGAGGCTCGAACTCATAAACCATGAGATGATGACGTGAGCCAAAGTCAGATGCTTAACCGACTGGGCCACCCAGGTGCCCCCCTCTCTCTCTTCTTAAAAAGTCATCAGTCCTATTAGACTAGGATCCACTCTTATGGCCTCTGTTGCCTCTTTAAAGGTCCTGTCTTCAAATCCAGTTACTTTGGGTGGTTCACGCTTCCACATTTGAACTTGGGGGAAATAATTTAGTTCATAATATATATGTTCATAATATTCTGTATATATTGAAATACATATATATACATATTATATCACATATACATGCTGAACCAGAATCTTCCTTTTAACAAAAACACCCAGGGCGCCTGGGTGGCTCAGTCGGTTAAGCGCCTGACTTTGACTCAGGTCACGATCTCACAGCTCATGAGTTCAAGCCCTGGGTCAGGCTCTGTGCTGACAGCTTGGAGCCTGGAGCCTGCTTCGGATTCTGTGTCTCCCTCTGTCTCTGCCCCTCCCCTGCTCATGTTCTTTCTCTCCTGTCTCTCTCTCTCAAAAATAATAAACATTAAAAAATTTTAACGTAACACCCAGATTCGAATGCTAATGTGAGAGGTGCTAGGTATAGAAGCTAAGGAAGGAGGCTACACTCCCTGTGAGGCGCTTCATTAATATCGATTCTATTGGCCAAACTTTTGCTACATGCATAAGGGACCGCAGTGAGGTGAAAATGCCCTTCCCTGACGTGGATTTAAAATGCAGCAAATCTACACAGATGGCTCCGTGACAGGTGCAGGGGCGTCCCTTTGCTGCTCGCTGCACATCTTACAAATAGTCGAGTGGCCTCAATAACAGGCCACCCCACTACCACCACGGCCTGTGGGACCCGAAGGGTCAACATAGCTTCCCTTTGGGTCACAGACTTGCATGCTCACGAGGCTGCTCGCTGAGGTAAATTCAAAATGTGCCTGGGCCAGCCTCCCACACAGGGTCCCAGGAGACGACGGGATGTTCTGGAACTCTGAAGGGTCCAAACGTTCTCTGCCAGGAAGAATGTGTTGGTGAAGGTCCACACAGTCTCCCCCTTGTTAGTTAGCTTCATGGTGACCCTGCAGTAAGGACCAGGAAGCAGATGCTAGGAAGAATCCCAAAGGAACAAAAACCTCGCCGGAGAACCCCCCCGGCCCTGGGAGGCGAGCCGTGCGTGTGTGTGTGTGTGTGTCCCTCGCTGCTGCCCGGTGTTCTCGAAGCTGGGGCCTGACACGGGGCATCCAAGCCGCCACCGTGTCTACGCACTTCTGGAAGGGTCCTGAGGTTGTACCTTCTGCCTTCTGGGTCCCCGGGGCTGCCGCTGCGTGACAGGAACTAGGCCGTAGGAGAGGCCCGGCCACCAGGGCCAGCCCCACGGCTGCTCCACGGTCCCGGACAGTGACGTCGCAGGGCCGCGCCCTCCGCGCGCAGCACGGTGGCCCCAGGACCCGGGTGCTTTGCACGGAAGACACAGTGTCTGCTGCCTGTGCCTTCCTGGATGCTGGGGGGTCGCGGCAGCCCCGGTTTCCCATCTCGTTTCCCTCTGGCGCCGAGGGCTCTGTCGCTCGGACACGCGGCTGGGCTCCCAGGGCGCGGAGGTGGGCGCGCTGGAGAGGCCGGGCCCCAGGCGTGGGGAAGACAGGGGGGACTGGGCCCAGGGCCCGGGCCGGCAGCGAGGACCTTGGCTGCCGCAAGCCTGGCAGGGAGGTCACCACGGCTGTGGCTGCAACGGTCTCCGGGCAAAGGAGAGTCTCGGCCTCCGTCCCGTCTCCCTGACTCGTCCCAAGTGCACTGAGGCTCTGAACACGCAGATGGGCTGGACTTGGCCCTGGGCCTGGCGTTCTGAGTTCTGGGTTCTGTCCCGTGAGCTGCTGCGCACGGAGACGGACGAGGCACCATGCAGGGGGCAGAGGACCCGCCTGGAAGGGGAGGCAGTGAGGCTGCCCTCGGGAGCACCGACCGGGAGCACTTCCGCTCGGCCTGGATTTGGGATGTGGAGGCATCACGGCAAGGGGAATCCCCCCAGCTGGTGAGGGGCCCCCGCCCTGGTTTTGGTAAACTGGGCGAATCCTCAGATAACGTGATGTGGGGGCCGGCTGCTCACCAGCGGACAGTTACTGCTCGTAGGAAGTAACACAGGGAAGTGAGGAGTTTTCGAAGGCTTCGCGGTAGCAGCGGTGACAACCGTAGAAGCATCTGGAAGCTGCGGCGTGCACTGCGTCATCGCGCTCCGCTTACCTTACCTGCAGAGGCTAGGAGGCTCGCTCCATTGTGCGGTGGGGCGGGTTGGAAGTTCCTGGCCCTGCGCGTGGCTGTGGTTCCCTCCCTCTGCTCTCCCTCCCCATCTGCTCTCCCCCAAGGCTCCGCAGAAATGGCTCCAGGAGGGGCCCAGCCTGCCCCTGGTCTTCTGGAAGCTCTCTGTGCCCAAGGCCCACAGCTCTCCTTGTCTGGTGCGGGACAAACCACACCAGGCCGCAGACAGAAGCCTCGGGCTGAGGTGGGGTTGCAGGGGGAGGTAAGCCTCTCCCTGCACTGGCTGCTTTGCAGAAAGCCCTGGATGTGGCTGATGTGGGAGCTGGGCCCAGGTGTCTTGCAAACATCTGCTGCCTTCCCGGCCTGGCCCTCGCAGGCTATACCAGATGGCCAAGCCCTTAACTTCCCTAGGCCTCAATTTCTTCTTCTTCTTCTTCTTCTTCTTCTTCTTCTTCTTCTTCTTCTTCTTCTTCTTCTTCTTCTTCTCCTTCTCCTTCTCCTTCTCCTTCTCCTTCTCCTTCTCCTTCTCCTTCTCCTTCTCCTTCTCCTTCTTCGACATTTATTCATTTTTGAGAGAGAGATAGAGTGCAAATGGGGAGGGGCAGAGAGAGAGGGAGACACAGAATCCAAAGCAGCTCCAGGCTCTAAGCTGTCAGCACAGAGCCCAACGCAGGGCTCGAACCCACCCGCCGTGAGATCATGACCTGAGTTGAAGTTGGACGCTTAACTGACTGAGCCACGCAGGCGCCCCAATTTCTTCATTTTAAAATGGGAATACTCATACGTACCTCGTACGTTTCCTGAGAGGTATGCAGTAGGCGTTTCGTTTATGGTAGTGCCTTCCTGAGAGTAAACTAGCAAAGTATTTTTGGGATTTCTGAGTACTGGCTTTGCTCCTGAGGCTGTGGGGACGGGGTGGCTCCAAGTGGGGTCAGATATGGGCCCTGCAGGAAGGTGGGGAGCCCCGGGCCCCAGGTCCCCACTGGGACATCCCATAACCTGTTGGCCTGTCCGCGTGGCTGACTTTTGGGACTCCTCTGTATCCTAAGGTGGGGGGCGGGGTTGCCAGGAGAGGGGTTAAGTGCACAGCAAGTGGGGTATACGTGCCTGCATCTGGAAGACCTCTGCTTCCTCCCCATCTACGCAGTTCGATGGGTGATGGCCTGTCACACCAGCCCGACCCCCCCCACCAAAGCTGGGCACGCAGCATCTTCCTGGGGAATTTGGGGTTGAGCGCGGGTGGATTCCATCATCATCCTGGCTCTTTAGTAGGGGACACTTCACCTCAGGGACCATTGGCTTCTGCCATTCCCTCATCACCATTTTTGTCTGTTTGTTTGTTTTTAAGATTCTCAAATTGACAGGAAGTTTGCGAGAACACATCCATACGTTCTTAAGTTTGCCAATCGTTCACATTTGCACCCACCCTTGCTTTGTTTCTACCCACGTATCATACATTTTATTGTGGTCAAACCATTTCCAAGCGAGTTTTAGACATCATGACCCTTCACCCCCAATGACCCCCCGTGCATCTCGTCAGAACAGGGGGGCTTTCGTCTACATAACCTTGATGTGATTGTCACGCTGTGCACATTTCACATTGGTGCCATGCTATCGCCTAATATTTAGTGCCCATCCTCTGCATTTAGTCTGCAATGTGCCCTTTAGAGATACTCTCGCTTTGTCGTGGGAGCTGGTCCAGAATGTGCTCTGTACTGCGTTTCATGCAGATTGCATTCTCAGCCATCCTGTGTCTTTTTCAACCTTGACTTTTTTTAAAAAGATTGTTTTTATTAAACATTTTTTAGGGGCGCCTGGGTGGCTTAGTCGGTTGGGCGTCCGACTTTCGCTTAGGTCATGATCTCACGGTTCATGGGTTTGAGCCCCGCGTCGGGCTCTGTGCTGACTGCCAGCTCAGAGCCTGGAGTCTGTTTCAGAGTCTGTGTCTCCCTCTCTCTCTGACCCTCCCCTGCTCATGCTGTCTCTCTCTCTCTCTCTCTCTCCTAGAAATAAATAAATAAAAAATAAAAAAAAATTTTTTTTAGCAAGAGAGAGAGCATGCAGGGGAAAGTGGAGAGGGAAAGGAGAAAGAGAGAGGAGAGAGAGAGAGAGAGAGAGAATCTTAAGCAGGCTCCAGGCTCAGCGCAGAGCCCTATGTGGGGCTCAATCCCACCACCCTGGGATCATGAGCTGAGCCAAATTCAGGAGTCGGACGCTCTACTGACTGAGCCCCCCGGGCAACCTGATGTTGACAATTTGAAGAAGCGAGGAGGGCTGTTGGGCAGAATGCCCCTCCATTGGGGTGTGCTCAGTGTGTCTTCATGATGTGGCTCAGGTTATACGGGGCAGGGAGGGGGGAGTGCTCCCCAGGTGGGTGCTCCTCCTCAGGGGGTCCCCTCAGGCAGGAAACACACCACTGCCATGCCATCTGTACTCTCATTAGCGAGGATAAGTTCAACAGTGTGGTTAAGAAGCGTCTCACAGACATCACCATCCAACTCCCTATGAGTCTTCACCCAGTGCTTTTAGTGCCTTTTACTGATTCTTACTTAAACCAGTGATAAAATGGAGGTTTTCTGTTTTTATCATTTATTCTATATTCTTCAGTGGAGAAGACTTTTTCTTCCTCTGCTTAAAATTCAAAAAACTTATTGATATGAACTTATGGCTTCTTTATTATTATTATTATTATTAGTGTTATTGTTATTATTCTTTGATGGGATTTGTGGGCACTGGCTTTGCTCAGAAGTTGTAAGGGGCGCAATGAAGTGTGGGCATCGTTTTGAAGCTCACCTTGTCCCAAATTTGGCCAGTGGGAGCCCCTTCGAGTTGATTCTTACATCCATCCCTTTGAGCCCCCCCCCCCCGCCATCCTGTTTTGGGCACTTCCTCACTTTCTGGAACAGGAAGAAGTCTGGGCTCACCTCGTCAGTTTCCTGGAAGTGGTCTTTTTTTTTTTCCTTGTAAGCAGAGATGTGGAGGTGTTCAGAGAAGCAGTGATAAAAAACGAAGAACGAGGGGCAACTGGGTGGCCCAGTCAGTTAAGATTCCGACCCTTGATCCCAGCTCAGGTCTGGATCTCACAATCATGAGGTCAAGCCCTGCACTGGGTTCTGCGCTGGGCGCGAAGCCTACTTAAAAAAAAAAAAAAAAAAAAAAGCCAACAAAGAACCTCAGCCTCACTACGGCTCATTAGCTGTATCCTTCGTGGCTGTGGCTGGTGACACGCCTCATCTCCTTGTCTCTCACGCCCCTTTTGGCTTTACTGGTGCCTTGGCTGGTGCTGGCTTGGTACTCACTTCTCCTGCCCCATCTTATATTCAGGTCCAAAGGAGACATCGAGCAGATGCCCCGCGGCCCCGATCTTCTCAGCTCCCAGTGGGTGACGCGGCCAGTTCGAGGGAAGGTGGTAGCAGGCATCCTCTCGCCAAGAGGGCGGACAGGGCAGGGAAGGGGAGGTGCAGCTGGCTGGCTGTGAGGAGGGGTCTCCGTGACGGCGCCTCGCACAGCCGGGCTGCAGGTACACAGGAAGCCGTCCCCCAGGGCTCTCTGCTCGGTCGCCTCTACCAGCTGCCCCCTGCCTTGCAGCCCTTTCTGGCACTGTCTTTCCCACGCAGCAGAAGCGCCCTCCGTCCCCATCTCCCTGGCTCAGTGTCCCCTTCGGCAAGAAGACTCCCTGGGGGGATCTGCGCCCCCAACCCCCACAGAGGAGCCTCTGTCTCTCAGGCTGAGAGGTGCCGTGTCCACAGCCCCATGGTGCGGCCAGGCACAGGCGGGGGCAGGGCGTGTCCAAGTCTGGCGGGGGCCGAGCGTGGAACCCGTTTAATTCAAGGACTGCATCCGTGTGCGGCTTGATTCCAGACCCCGAGCTCTACAGAAGGTATTGTTTTAAGCAATTTATAGAGAATATTGCCCAGAGCCACCCATGGACTTGGTCAGATCCTGCGTCCTAGCTGGGGTTAGTACTCAGCCAGCATTTGCTTTCTGACGCTCCTGCTGTGGGCAAAGCTTGGCCGATGAGACGTTAGCGGATGTGCGTGCAGAAGCCTGAATGGTTCGGTGCGTCTCCTGGGCTCTGGTACACGCCAGGGGGACGCGCCCCAGGAAGCCGCTCGTCCAACATAATGAGAGACATATGGCGAGACCCGGACCCAGCCCGAAGTGTGGAGCCAAGTCCGGCGGAGCCAGTCACGATCACGCGGACCTGTGAGCAGGCGGCAGAGCAGTGTGTCCCTCGGCATGACCACAGCCACACCGCGCACCTGTAAACCTGCAGGAGCTGTACCCACTGCGTGCGTGCGTGCCCGGAGACAGAGCCCTGCGCTGGTGATGTCCTGGCAATCAGTCTCTCCTCCCCCATTTTATAGCCGTGGAGACTGAGGCCCGGAGAGGAGAGTGTGGGGAGTCAGGCGTGAGTCTCCTTATTCTCTGGGTGCCTCTGGCCAGACGGAATAGAGCCTTTGGCTTAGTCTCCAAATCAGGTCATGTTCCGAGCCCAGAGTCTGTGCTCAGTCATCGCATTGTCTGTAAGTGGCTGGGCTCCCAGGGGGTGGCAGAGCCCACGCCTGTCCCTGACCTCCTACCCCCCCTCCAAGTTCTGGACGGTCCCCTCCGGTCTCCCCGGCTCCTCCCCCCGCATCTGCATTTAACCTTGACTCTTCCCACTTTCTGGGAGTTCCCAGAATATCTCTTGCTTCACCCTGTCTCTCAAATGGACATAAGACCCCACCTGGACCCCAGGCGCCCGCTCCCCTTCCCTGCTGTGGCTGAGCCCAGGCCCCGGCCCCTCCGTGTCGTCCCCAGAGCGCAGAGGGCTTGGAGTGGGTCTGGATCGCAGGCTCCCAGGGGCAGCTGATGGTGCCTCAGCTCGGGGTCCGCAGGATGGCTCCTCTTGGCGTGGCTCCAACTCAGCCACGACCATGCAGACCATCACACAGGAATGAGGAGATGGACAGACCGACCCAGGAGTGGACCTCTCCGCAGCCCCTGTGTAAGGACCCACATCTTCCCTGGGTGCTTTGCCCGGAAGCTACTCTCCCTCCCAAGCGAGGGGCATCCTCTGCAAACACACCCTCATGCCGTGGTCCAGGGGCTGCTCTGAGCAGTTACACACGGTCGTTCATCTCATCTTCACGCCCTTATAAAATCAGTACTTTTATTATTTCTCGATGCAGTAGCAGAAACATGGCCCACCAGTGACATCCGTGTCCTGATCCCCGGGGCCTGTGAATACGTTATCTCACATGCAATGTGAATTTGCAGACGTGACTACATTAAATGGTTAAGTGAGTCGGAGGGATTATCCTGGATGTCGTCAGAGATGGAGGGAGGGAGGCAGAGAGAGAGATTTGAAGAGGCTCCCATTCTGCCTTCCAGATGAGGGAGCAACATGCCATGGAACATGGGCGGCCTCTCTGCAGAAGCCGGAGAAGGCGAGGAATCAGATGCCTTTGGCCTCCAGAAAGAAACGCAGGCCTGCGCACCCCTATGGTTTTAGTCCGGTGAGACCCACTTGGGCGTCTGGCCCCCATCGCTGTGAGATAATATCCGTGTGCTGTTTTCAGCCAGTCGCTGCGCAGCCGTTGTCACAGCGGCCAGAGGAACAGCACACCAGGTGACATGTGGGGAAATGCAGGCGCAGAGCGTTCAAACGCCCTGTTCAACGTGACACAGCTGCTCCGAGTCAGGAGCAAGACTTGAACCCGGGGCAGCCAGCTCGTGGCCATGACTCAGGGCTGCCCATCACCGGCCTTGCCCAGGAATCCCAACCGCTGACCCTGGGCGGGACCCTGGAGTCCTTCTAATCTCATGTGTGGAGACGGGCCAGTGCAGCGCTCAGAGAGGTTGCACGGGGCCCGGGCGGGCGGGGGGAACGTGGAGGTCAAGGCTGGCTGGCACAGCCCTCCGGCCCTGGCCCTCCGCCCCCTACATGGGCTGCAACTCGGCTTCCAGCTTCTTCTTCCGGGCGCCCTCCACGAAGACGAAGTCCATGCGGACGAGGGCTCGGCCCAGGGGCGTGTCCACCCTGCTGCCCACAGCGTGGCTCGAGGAACGGGGGACCCCGTCGGAAAAGAAAGGCACGTGCTCCGGCAGCTTCATGGGCTCCTTCTTGTTGCCCTGGGGAGAGGGGAGAGTTTCTGTCACAGGCCGCAGGGGAAGCGGGAGAGGCCGTGAGCAGGGAAGGGGCCGCAGGGGGCAGGGGGCTGCTTCCGGCCCGCTTCTGACCTGGGAGCCCAGCAGGGTCGCGAGACGATTCAGCTATTGCCAAATGCATCTTCTCCACCTCGGACTCCCCACCTCGGATGCCCCCCCCCACCCCTTCACTTTGATGCTTGACCTCCAGCCACTGGGGAGGGGATGGAGAGGGGGGAGAGGGTCTGATTCCTCTCTCCATCCCCGTGAGCTGAGACACTGCCTCACGTCCGGTGGGCATGCAGATGGCTTGTTTGCTGGTGAGCATTTCCTCGAAGTCTAACACACACGCAGAAACGCCCCCAAATCATGCCCGTGCAGCTCCACGGGCCTCCGTGACATGGGCCTGTCGGGTCGGCACAGCCGCACCCTCATTGGAGAAATGACCAGGAGACTCCCCAAGACCCAGACACACTTCCTCACACCTACCCAGTCTCCACCCCTATGCACCCTGGGCTACCCCCTAACTCCTGGTTGTGCCTGGCTCTGAAATTCATCTTATCTTTTATCTTAAAAAGACCATATTGCTCCTTTCTCTCCAGAAAGCATTCCGGGCTCCTCCGTGGCTTTGCATGTCGCTGCAGCACCTCCACTGCCCTTGCGACCCGGCCCCCCACTGCGTGGCTCGGAGGAACATTCCACATTATCCCCCCATCCTGCCACGGGCGCAGGATACACTCTATACCACAAACGTGGGCTTATTCCCAGTTTGGCTTATGAGGAGTGCCACTCTGATCATTTGTGCACGTGTTTCTGGTGGCTTCTGTGAAGGCGCAAACGGAGAATAAGCGGGTGAGCCCTTGTTGAAACAAAGGTTAAGTCCGTGCTACCCTGTGTCAGGTGCAAGTTACAGGGCCAGTTAAGTAACAGGCTCCCGGCTTTCACTTGGGAACCCCGGGCCCCAGCGGCCCCGCCTGTGGGCTGATGTGGGTTCCGGTGACCAGGTGGCTAATACCTGGCTGTTGGCAGGGAGACTCTGTGGGCTGGAAGCCCGGACCAGGAGCTCAGTGTAGGATTTCAGGCCTCACGAGCTACACTGTCCGTCCCAGGCCAGGGATGCAGAGTGAAACCTTCCCTAAACCCGCCAAGGTCCATGTCAGCCCGGCCGCTGCCTTGGCTGAGCTGCTACACTGCTCATTTTCCAGACTGGCCATTCTTCCAGCCAGATTCATTCTCCTGGCTGGGCATTCATCCGACATTAACTGAGTGCTATTTATTGGTTGCTGGGGGGCAGGGCCCTGCTGTGGGCGGGGCGGGGCATGGAACCATCTTTGGCCCTTCCTTAGGGAGCCCACTGCCTGGTGAAACTGACCACTGAAACATGACATTGCTCTATCAAAGGACTGGGTTGGACAGGCTGGCGAGTCAAGAACAGAGTGACCTGGCTGAGCCTGCTCAGGAACGACAGATTTCACAGAAGGAGGCACTAGAGAGAGGCCCTGAGGATGAATAAGAGTTAAGAGTCCATCATGCTGACAAGGTGGGAAGGGCATTTTAGGCAGGGGGAACAGCATGCACAAAGGCCTTCGCCAAACAGTGTGTAGGTCAGTGTGGGCAGGCAGGCAGGGCTAGATCATGAGAAGCGTTGTAAGCCACCCTGGAAAATGCAGATTTAATGTTTATTTATTTTTGAGAGACAGCGAGAGACAGAGCGTGAGCAGGGAAGGGGCAGAGAGAGAGGGAGACACAGAATGCAAAACAGGCTCCAGGCTCTGAGCTGTCAGCACAGAGCCCGATGCGGGGCTCCAACTCATGAGCCGTGAGATCATGACCTGCACCGAAGTCAGACGCTTAACCGACTGAGCCACCCAGGCGCCCCGAAGAATGCAGATTTATCGAAGATTTTAAGCAGGGTCAGTCTTGGGGTTTAGGAGACTTTGGAGGTGGTGACATTAAAGCAGGGAATCAGTTTACAAAGAATATTCACTCAAGCTCATTCTCCATATGGGACACCCCACCCGTCCCTCACTGCACTGCTGATGTCCTCACACGGGGGAAAACATTTCAGAAGCACATACTCATCATTTCTAGTCGGTTCATCTTAATAAAATAAAGAAACACTGGGGAGAACTAAGACCTAAATGCTCTGAGCATTTTCTTGTCCACCGACCCTGAGTTTCTTGAAACAAGAAAGTCTTTTTTGTGTCTCTGCATGTTCCAGCCTCTAGCACACAGTAGGTCCTCAAGCAATGTCAGATGAATGAGTGGACATTCCCGGTTCAAGGGTGAGCGACAGGGACATCACCGGCCTTACCAGGGGATCATAGTCTTTCAGGAAACTCCAGTTCTGAGCCCTGGAAAGGAAAACACGTGCGCAGTGTTACATCTTCCCGTGACATTTTTTACACATGACTTTCGCTGCGTCAGGCAACGAGTCAAGGCCGCTGACGCGCCTCTTACATCATGGAGGCGCTACGGTAATCAGGCGGAACAAACACCAAAAACGCAGCAGCTGCGCGTCCTACAAAATGAACAAATATTTCCATAATTACTGACATCTGGTAGGGTGGAATATTCGATGCCAGAGGACGTAGCCCGTGATGCGAAACCCAGTGGTGCCAGCCCCCCCACCTGGGTGTTCCTGCATCTTTAGGGCCACGTGGGAGCCCTCGAGTGTTTTGTGCAGAAAAACCAGTCTGGGCTCACTCATTTTTTTGTAGCCTTCTAGCGTGCGCAGCAGAGGAAGGTGGGAAGTGGCAGGAGACAGGGACAGAGATCACAAGAAGGGCGTTACCTGTGCTGCAAATTTAATTTATATTTTCATTGTTTCTAAGGAGTTGAGCATTCCATAAGGTTTATAATAAAAACAGCCTTCTTGGCCCCAATCCTCACAGCCCCTGAGCCCCACACACAGCCTCGGGTCAAGTTTCCACGGCTTTGGCTGTTTCTTAGGGCCCGTCACCACCATATTCCGGAACAATAAACCTAGGTTGCCATTTCTTGAGTTTTTGAAACTGTAAACATATCTGCGGACTCTCTATTATGGGAGATTATGAGTTAACTCTCTTCCCCTCTCCCTCCCCTCATTTCTTCCAAAATTATTCTATGATAGATTTCGGCTCATTTGATGAGCATTGTTTATATCCTTAGGATTCTGTAAACGCTATTCACGGAGGAACTACCTAGGATCGTATGAGCTCAGTTCCTTCCTTGTACATGTTAACATTTTTTTCCTAGAGTTCACAATCACATTTTGTCTCTGTTTCCTTTTTCTGAGAGAAGGAGAGAGAAAGAGAACAAGTGGGAGAGGGGCAGAGGAAGAGGGAGAATCCGGGCTGCGCACAGAGCCTGACACGGGCTGGATCCCATGGCCCTGGGATCATGACCTGAGCCAAAATCAAGAGTCTGATGCTCAACCGACGGAGCCACCCGGAAGCCCCTCCCATTTTATGTCTCTTGTTTTTTTTAGCTTTCTCCGTTCATATCACTGATTTCAAACCCTCCAACAAAGCCGTGAAGCCCCTGCAGTGTGATTTTCCGCACAATCAAATGCAGCGGGTAATCAGCATCTCTCTCACATTTGTTCTTCTGGAAGCTGCCATCCAAGAGCCCGTGGTCACCCTGCTCCCACCAGGGCTGCCATCCTGACCTCCACTCCAGAGATCCTCGCTTTCTGAGTCCCGGGCCTTCCTTCCCTGTTCTCTCTCCCGCTGCAATGTCTGTGGAGGCATCCATTTCTTTGGTTCTAGAAAGTTCTCAGGCACTTTTTCCTCAAGTATTTCATCCCTCCCAGTCTCTCCTTGGGGAGCTCTGTCGAAGGCTATGTTGGTTCTGTTCTCTAGGGTTCCAATTCCTCCATGTGTTCCCGCCTCTTGTCTTTCTGAGTGATTGTGATGCATCTGAGTTTATGAATCGTCAACTCCAGTGGTGTTTCATATTTCCACGTTACAGGTGTTTCCTTCTAGAGGTTCTTTTTGGGTTCTCTTCCAAGTTGCCTAATTGATCCCTGCTCAGACTTTGGCCCGAGTCTCTTGTCTATAGCTGTCCGAAAACGTCCAGAACCTTCCCACCTGAGCCTTCCCTGGGGGCCTGTTCCCTGTCTGCCTCCCTGCTGCCCTTCTACGCCTCGCTCTCCCCATTCTGCCTCTCCTTCCCTCTTCCCCAAGTGTCCTGGCCCTCCCACCCACTGTCACCCCCTTTCCTGTCACCAGGGAGCCACATTTCAATAGCTTTGGTTTTGAGTTAACAGAAGGCGCAGGCCTTGGCCTCAGAGCCCTGCCAAGACTTAGCGAGTGGCAGCAGAGTGTGAGGGGACAATGAGGGGCCCCCATCCCGGTCCTGGTCTGCCTGTGGCCTCTTCGCTTGGCGTGTGGCCCTGACAAGGTCACTGTGTTCTTGGGCCCTGAGTTTCTCTGTGTGTAAAACCCCAGGAGGCTGGTTTCCCCGAGACGGAGCCGGTGTGAGTCGAGGTCTGCTCTAAGTGCAAACTGCAGACCGATGTCACAGACTCGACACAAAGAAGAATGTCACGTATCTTTTAAAAATATTTTAAAATATTGACTGCATGCCCCAAAGACATATTTTGGGTGAGATATGTTATTAAGAGGCGCCTGGGTGGCTCAGCCGTTTGAGCGTCCGACTTCGGCTCAGGTCATGATCTCACAGTTGGCAAGTTTGAGCCCCGCGTCCACAGCACAGAGCCTACTGCAGTCCCCACCTCTCTCTGCCCCTCCCTCATTCTCTCTGTCTCTCAAAAATAAATAAAAAACACTAACAAAGATACACCATTAAAGTGGATTTCCCTAATTTCTTGTTACATTTTTTTAAAGCTGCTGCTAGAACACAGGAAATTCCGTACGTGACTCCTCTCTGTTGGGCTGAGCGGCTCTGGATTTCGCTGCACTCCGTCCTCTCGGATTTTGTGACCCATTTTGTTCCCTGGCAGCTTTCCTCGGTCTCCTGGCTACTTCCTGTCCGGCAAGTGAACGTTTCCAGTTCTGTGCTACGAGCTCATTGCTGGGCACACGTCATGCCCTTCCAGGGAGAGCCTATCACCTTTCCAGGGCCAGCGGTCGCCGCTTTCTTCTCATCCACCCGAGATCAGGTCCACGTGTCACTGGGCTCGGCCTGTCACAGGGCCCGGCGCCGTGGTTTCCGCTGCGCTCAGGGCTGCGCACCGGGACGGAAACCCCGAGTCGCTTAGCGGCCGCGTCCCTGCTCGCTGCCCTCACCTCTGCTTTTTGTCCCGTGGGGCCAGCGCCGCCCCCCGCCCCCCGGGGCTGCACCCGCACGTGGTTTCGGGGCTTCCAACCCGACCGTCCTCACCCCGGAGCTGCCCCTCCATTCATCACGTCGCCGCTGCCCCTGCCTCGCCCCTGCCCCGGCCTCACCCCTGCGCCCACATCTATTCAGTGCAGCTCTCGCTGCGCTGGACAGCCCTCTCTGTAGACGTCCCCTGCGCCTCAGCACCTCCCCACACCCCACCACACTCTCACACACACACACACACACTCCCTCCACACCGACACTCTACACACCACACACACCACACCCCTACCTCCACCACACCTCCACCCACACCCCACCACCCTCTCACACACACACACACACACACACACACTCCCTCCACACCGACACTCTACACACCACACACACCACACCCCTACCTCCACCACACCTTCACCCACACCCCACCACACTCTCACACACACACACACACTCCCTCCACACTGACACTCTACACACCACACACACCACACCCCTACCTCCACCACACCCGCCACACCAACAAACGCCTCCACACACCACCTCCACACCCTCTCACACCCACGCACACACCACGTACACGCACACTGTGAGGCAGAGAGAGACAGAGGAGGGGAGAGAGACAGAGAGACGCGAAGACGAGACTGGGAGCGAGCGCGCCCCCGCCCCTCTCCCTGGACGCACCCGCCTCCGTGCAGCAGCGGCGGCGGCATCGGTGCCCGGAATTCCAGCGGAAGACCCCCGGACCCTCCCCGAGACCTGCGGCTGCAGCCCGGCCTGCTCTCCCTCGGAGCCCTTGATGGCGCCTCATTACGTGAGCCAAGCGTGGTCCTTCGCGGTGCGGGGTCGGGTCCCCTCTTGTCTGGAGGCCGCCGTCCCCTCACCGACCGCCTCAGCCATGGGGACAGTCTTGTTCTGTTCTGTTTCCGCAGACGCCAAACTCTCGGGTCGCGGCCCTGGTGAGCACCGCGCCCCCCTTGCTCCCCGACACCGTCACCCTGTGCCTCTTCCTGTCCCCCTGTCCTGAGAGGGGACACGCCCGGGAGCCAGGCCCAGGCTGTCCCTGTCGCAGCCTGACGGGCGGCCCTCCCTGCAGCGTCTGGGCTCAGTGAGCGCACGAAGGGGCACCGTCCGGTCAGAGGGCCCCCCCCCCATGTCTGTCCCCGGAGCTCCGGCTGGAGGGACTTTTCCAAAGGCGACGGGACCCCAGAATGAACGAGCCGGTCACCTGGCTCCTGCCCACCCCTCCCTCCCTCTCGCTCAAGTCGGGCCAAGGCGTGTGCTCAGCCCCCTGGCCCTGAGCACTTCTCCACCAACACCATTTGCCTGCCTTACTCCTCCTCATCTGTCTCTCTTTTTCCAGAAGCTTCCTACACCCTGAGTGGGGCTGGGGCTCAGGCCAAGCACTTACCAGCGCCGCTGGCCCCGCGCCTCGGTCTCCAAGAGCTCCCTCCACAGCTGATCTTGCTGCACAGCGTCAGCTCCCGGGACCCGGGGGGCTTGGCCACCGCCAGGCAGACCCCTGCCCGCCGGGGGGCCACTCTGGGCAGTGGAGGCGAGTAAGGCGCACGGCCTGGTGGGGGGCAGCCGGTACCCCGTGGAGGTGGTTCTCTGGAACCCAGGGTGGGGGTGGCTCCCCATGGATCCGTGTGTGAGAGAGAGACAGAGACAGAGACAGAGAGAGACTGAGAGAGACAGAGGAGGAGAGTGAGGGAGAGAAAGACAGAGATAGAGAGACAGAAAGAGAGACTGAGAGAGAGAGAGGGAGAGAGACTACTGCCTGAGCTTGGAACCCTCCTGGGAACCCCCTCCCTCCGAACCCCAGGGGAGCCTTGCAGGGGTCACTGTCCCCGAGTCCCCAAGCTCAGAGTGGCTGGCTGGCCCTTGAGTCTGGCTGCTTTCTGTGTTGACTGTTGCCCTGGGAACCGGGTGGCTCCCACGTGAGCTCAGGAAAGAAAAGAAAGGGCCCTGTGTGTGTGTGTGTGTGTGTGTGTGTGTGTGACGTCTGGGCCAGGCCCAACTCAGCCGCCCCTCACTTCTGCTCCCTGCCCACTTGGCTGGAGACCTCAGTGCAGCAGGGGGGAGGGAGAGGGATCCAAGCCCTGGGCCCTAAGAGAAGACTTGGGCTCCCAGACTGGGCGTGGGGATTGGGGACCAGCCTCCTAATTGCCACATGGCCTTGAGCAGCCCCAGCCCCTTTGGGGGCCTGTGAACTGGCACCACCGATGATCCTCTCTGCTCCCCGCGGATTCGGATTCGGGGCTCCCAGGAGAAGGTGGGTGGAAGCCCTTCCCCGTGCGGGGAGGTGTGAGGCTGCGGCAGGAAGGGGAGATCGGTGACCCTGTGCGGTGAATACCTGTTCCAGCTCCAGAAAGCGGGGGGCTTGCAAAGCATGCGCCATCCTTTACCTTGCGGAACCCTCCCCATTGTCCAAAGCAGGTATTTCCTTTTTTAAATGTTTATTTATTATTGAGACAGAGAGAAACAGAGCATGAGCGGGGGAGGGGCAGAGAGAGAGGGAGACACAGAATCCCAAGCAGGCTCCAGGCTCCCAGCTGTCAGCACAGAGCCCGATGCAGGGCTGGAACTCACAAACCGTGAGATCATGACCTGAGCCAAAGTCAGACGCTTAACCAACTGAGCCCCCCAGGTGCCCCACAAGGCAGGTATTTCCAACCCCATCCTATAGATGAGGAAACAGAGGCCCCCACCAGTAAGCCTGAGTGACTGTCCAAGGTCACTGAGTTACTAACTGAGGCCTGGCCTTGAGTTTAAATCCTCTGAAAGGAACAAGGAGACCGGCAGGTGGGGATTCGGGCTCTGAACCTTTGGCTGCGATTCGCTCTGACCCCATGTGGCCCAGACTGCTCTGTGGCCCAGGCCTCCTCCCGTGTGGCTCAGCCTACGTCCTCAGACACCCCTCCCTCGTGGCCTCTGCTCCAACCACGACGCTCCCAGGTCCCTTGGCTTCTGGCTGCCCCGCACGTGGGGGCAGATCCACCTCTCTTTCCTTGAACCTGCTCTGGGGGCCGACGGAGCTGGGCGCGGCGCTCACGTCTGCACGGCTGGGAAACAGACTCGCCGAAGGCTAAGCGAAGACCAAGCCACACCCCACGGAGGTGTGCACGGGGCGCCCCGGGTGGGGGGTGCGGACAAGTTCAGCCAAGGCACCTGAGCTCGCACTGGATTCTGCTTTCACGGGAGAGGCTCCAAGGAGTGAAGAGGTGAAGATGGCTTGCCGGGTGGAAAAGCTGGGGGGCGTATAAATGCGGGGATCCCAGAGGGAGCCTGGGCATGGGGCGGGGGGAGGTCCGAGGCAGGTGGGTGGGGCCCCGGCCGCAGGTGTGTCTGGAGTTAGTGCACGAGGCGGGGGGCCTGCTGGCTTGAAGCCCGGGGCTTGCAGGGCAAGGAAGCCTCAGGAAAGGAGGAGAAGCTGGGGAGTGACCACTGCCACTACCGAGGTGACAGGCGGTGAAGCCCACACTGCCCGTGGGCGGAGGGCTGGAGCAGGGAGGGCGTGACAGCCGCCAGCTCTTGCCTGAGGAGGCAACTGAGTGATGTGACTTTCTGGAACAAATCTAGTCCAAAAGCAGAGGCTGTGGGGTGGGTGGAGTCTGTTTCTCCTCTGCTCTTTCTCCAGAGCTGGGACAGGCAGGCGGCATCGTGACCTTGATGTCCCCTGATGACGGTGAACTGAGTGGAGCCCCGGGGGCCCAGAGACAGGGTCTCCTGGTGGCTATTCTCTCTTTGGTGTCTGCGCCCTCAACACGGCCGGGACGGGTCTCCGCTTTGCGGGGGGATGGCAGGTCCGGCCTCAAAGCTCTGGAAGGTTCCATAGGTGTGTTTGGAGAGGGCGGTGCCTGCTGCCTGGGAGACGTCTGGTAAGGCCAACCACAGGCTGTGACGTAGAGCAGCTTGGAACGGCCTGGAATAGCCACGTGGTGTGCTCAGATACTGTGGCCCACGTCCCTGGCCACGTGCTCCAGAGACAAGGAGTGTCACCAAAGAAGCCAGCACCTGCTTCTAGGATGACCAAAGGCTTGGTGTGTGTAGAGGCCGAACGTTTCTGTGGGGGTTGGCTTTTCATTTAACTTAGAAGCCATTTCAGACCGACAGATAGTGGAGGATGGATGGAAATGGACAAAGCGAATACAACAAAATGTTAATTGTAGAATCTAGGTGATGGGTATATAGGTGTTCACTGTATTGTTCTTGCAGCGCTTCTGTGGTAGGAACCCCTCCCTAAGGAGAAAAAAAAATGAAGAGAGGAGAGAAGACTTCAAGGTCACCTAGATATGCACCCAGGTGCTTACATTCCCCATGGCCTTGTAAACTGAGACAACTTAATCAGACTGCATGTTTATGTGTGTTACCATATATGGGAGACAAAGAAATAGAAAATGTATAAAAAATCTACGCCATGTGATGTGGGCCGCTCAGTTCTTTGGGTACGAACCCAACTAAGCGGTGCCGGCACAAATAAAGTTGCTTCCTAGAAAGAAAAGCCTCGGTGTCACGACTCTCTGGGCTAGAATCCTGCAACACTTCTGTATGTTTGAAAACTTTCAAGAGAAAATGTGGGGGGTTGGGAGAGTTCACCTGCCAGTCCAGCTTGAACACATTCCCTTTCTTCAGTCACTGACCTGGAAAAAGTGTTCAGATCCACTCTAGGAAGGTGGCACTAAGCCCATCCTGGGTGGGACGCCCCCCCCCATCAGTGCCGCTCCCAGCTCTTCCAGTGACTTGCTGGGTGTCCTTGAGCAAGTCATTGCCCCTTCACACCCCCACATCTTACGATGTGACTTTATATACAACTCTCCAGGAGGGGACAAAAATCTCTGGATTTGGGGGTTGCTGGAGCTGTATTTTAGTGGGTTTCTTGCAACCCTCAGAAGGACCTTAACGTAGATTCTGATAGAACCGCCGAGGCTCTGATGTGCAGTGACAGGTGGGGCCCCGCAGGGCCACGTGCGGGCAACCTGGGAGAATAGGCTAAACTGAGCGAGGCTCCGCCCCAGGGGCAGGCGTGGGGGTGGGGCTGGCTCGAGGAGCCCCGCCCACTTCCCGAAGACCCCGCCCCTTCCCCAGTTGGGTGGCGGGGGGCGAGGCGCTAGCTCTGGTGCCCCCTCCAAGGAGCCTGGGCGAGGCGGTGGAGCAGGTGGGGTTGCAGAGCTGGGAGCGGGCAAAACGGGGGTCCCGGGATTTGCCCGCGTAGTTTATAGACCTCCCGCTTGTGCCCTAGAACTCCGCGTCCCGGATCAAGG
>NW_024080686.1:2623363-2673363 GCF_003009895.1 Hyaena hyaena | reverse complement strand
GGTGTCTGGATCTCGAGTCTAGTGGGAGGGTGGCCAGGACACATGCCGCCCGCCTGACCGGTAAAGGGACATGGCCCTTCTGGACCTTGGTGTTAGCTCCGAGCTGGGTGATTTCTTGCCGTCGCCTCAACCATCTTCACCCCACGTTACGGGTGAAGAGCCAGGCTCAGAGGTCTTGCTTCCTGTCTCAAAACTGGAAAGCCAAGCAGCTTGGAAGCGATCCCACATCAAATCCTCCCCAGGGCCGAGTTCTGCCTCTTTTCCCTCCCTGTCCAAGTGGAAATCTGTTCTTTTCTAACCCAGAGAGGCAGGGAAGGCTTGTGAAAAGAGAGTAACACACAGTGGGTCGGAAGAGGAAGTAATACTTGAAGCAAATGGTGGGGAATGCAAGAGTTAGCTGTAGGCTGCAAAACGCAGGTGGGCAGAAGACCATTTGGTTTCCTGACGGAGTTTTCACGATTTCCTGCTGATTATTTAGCCTGTATCAGCCTTGTTCTGATTCCTGTAAATGCCAACAGCTGCCTCTCACACGTGGGTTCTACAAACTGGTGGGGAATCTGCAAAGCGAGACCGAGGACTCAGCCGGGACCTGGGGAAGCCCCTTGAAGTGTCACAGTTGTGCGCCGGAAGAAGGATGTCTGCTCCCGATCTCCAACACCCGCGACGTGTGTGCACTATGGGGCCTCCTGGGGAGGAGAATGTATTTGCGTTTGCATCTTGTAAGTTTCCGGGAACAGGGCACTCGAGATCGGGAAGCCACCTGCATTTTGCATTAGGGCTGAAACGCGCTTACTGGCTTTCAGTGCGGAAAGATGGTAAAATACGTTGGTTAGGAGCAAGCACTTAGGGGTCAGACCTGGATCCGAGCGCTAGCTCTCGCCCTCCCCAACACTCAAATGCTGAGAGCAGCTTTGCTCCTGTGCAGCTGTGGGAATACAGCTCCTTCGTGGGATGGGCTTGGTCTAAATCCCCTTCGGCTACTTTATAGTTTTCTTGCTGAGCCTCAGTCCCATTTCCTGGGAAGAAGGTGGTAATGATAGCGGTCGCCTCAGAGGGGGAAGGCAACATGGAATGTCACAAATTCTGTATACAATTCTTAGCAAACTGCCTGCGGGCTAGTACGAACAAATGCTGGCCAGTACGGTTCTGGTTACGTTGCAGTTACTAGTACCTTAGTGCTGGTAACTAACCCCTTGGTCTTCCACCAAGAACATCCCCGCAGCCCTGGCGCTGGGTTTATGTGGCTTGCTGCCACAAGGGGGCGCTCCCACCGCGGCACTCAACGCCGTCTTGGAAGGAGCCTTGTGCTGGGCGATTCTAGGGAGAGTGTTAGTCATTTTGCAGCTGCACCGTGGCCTTGCCTGGGTTCTTTGTTTCCTTTGTTCTCTTGGCTTCGTCTGTGTCCCATTGGAAAACTTGTTTATCTCAGTTTGCCTGCCAGCAGGGCTAATTTTCCCTGTCTCAGTGATTATACAGATCTCTGCGATCAAAGGCTTGGGTTTCATTTAAGCCAACACATGCTCATTCTTCCCGGCACGCACCAAAACAAACCTTTCTCAAGGCTCACGGCTGCACCTGTGTCCCACCTGGGCTCCCGATCCTCCAAGCTGGCCCCGCCTTATGTCTGCAAGCCGCTCTACCCGGGAATGCTCTCTGCTGTGCTTGGCTCGCTCTTGTCATTCAGTTTCTGCTCAAAAAGCATCCCTTTCGTGACCCCCTAATTGTGAGCTCCCACCCAGCTCTCTGATAGCCCCTGTCTCTGCTCTGCTAGCTTTCATTTA
The DNA here is from genome assembly GCF_003009895.1 of Hyaena hyaena. Lineage (NCBI taxonomy): Eukaryota > Metazoa > Chordata > Mammalia > Carnivora > Hyaenidae > Hyaena > Hyaena hyaena. The sequence continues at coordinate 2,671,582 of NW_024080686.1, read as the reverse complement.
CCGCTCTCAAGTTATTTTGTTCATCGTCTGTTTCCTTCACGAGAGGCAAAATGTCACAGACGCATCTCCCGCACGAAGGGTGCTTGGCATGTGCTGGGTGCTTAGTAAACAGTTGTGGAACAAAGTGAGGAGGCAGGAATATCCCGGCACCTGATCCTTTCCTGTCTGCTCCAGAGGATTCTAAGGGATTGGAAGGGGAGCTGATGTCCTGGGGTCCAGCGTCTCTCTGGGGCAGCATTTCCCTCTGCTGCAGCCTAACCTTACTGCTGTTGGGCCATTTCCATCAAGAGCTCCGTACCTCATGACACGCCCTGTGCATTTCTCAGAAGCCTGAGCTTCACTCACTGGTCTCAATTCCACCCGCCCTAGAACTGCTGAGAGTAAGGCTCATGATGGCCCTCCCCGTAACGGAGGATGGCGCTCAGACCTCAGTCTCTGGACTTCCCTTCCACAACATGGCTTCTAGGAGTCACTTTCCTCTCCTCATCTCAGGAACCTGAAAAATCTCAGGGGTGTCCTTCTGCACCCTTGATACTATTCGTGACCTTTTCTGCAGGCGCCCAGGTTTGGGGTACAGAGAGGATCTTTAGGTTTCATCAGCTTCTCGAGGTTCACTCTTGAACTCAGAGCGGTCCAGAAGCTTCCAGAAGCCGTCATGTGTCTACCCTGTCTCTCCATTGTGTAAGGTGGGTGTCTCCCTAACAAGGGCTACCTATTCTAGGTGCGCCCGTTCCCCAACTCCTCACAACAGTGCTTCTCTGGTGTTTGCTTCTCTTTCTGTGAATGAGGAAAGACGGCCCCAAAAGGGCAGGCTTTTCTCTGTTTTGAGGCTGAGCTGTTAGATGTGCTCAAGAGTGCTAGACCATGCTGGCGTGCTTTTCATCGGGAGATGATAAGTTTGCTGTCTTATGAAGCACATGGTCTCTTTTTTTTCTGTTAATATAACTATACTCGTTTTCTTCTGATAAATATTTGCCTGTGATTTCTTTCCCCATCCGCTTATTTTAAATGCGAGTACTTATGTTTTAGGTAAGTCTCTTATAAACAGCATAAGGCCGTCCTAAAGAAAAAATCCAGTCTGACAGATTCTCTCTTAACCAGCAAGTTTAGTTCATTTTTATTGTAATTATTGACGTTTTGAATTTTTCCTACAATCTTATTTCCTACTTTCTGGTTTTTAAAATTGTCATTATTTCCATTATTTTGAAATAAACTCTATTTCTCTTCTTTAGCTCTTGAAAGATTGCCTGTTTTTTTGTGTGTGTGTGTGTTTGTCCTTAACCTATATATTTAACTCAGTTTGTAAAGTTCTGCAATTTTTCTGTCCTTCACCCAAACATTTGGTATAAAATACATAGATTTTATTTTATTTATTTTTTAAGTTGATTTGTTTGAGACAGAAAGAGGGAGGGAGAGAGAGAGAATCTCAAGCACACTCTGCGCTGTCAGCACGGAGCCTGACGCGGGGCTCGAACCTACGAACTGTGAGATCATGACCTGAGGTGAAATCAAGAGTCAGATGCTTAACCGACTGAGCCACGCAGGTGCCCCATAAAACACACAAAGTTTATGTTTTCACTATAATCACTCACCCAGTTTTACGTGTTATTTTTGAGTGGTATCTGAGATCCACCTTGTTTTTATTTCTCCTCAAACTAATTATAACTTTTCTTTAGTCAGTGCTTGCTCTGAGTTTCTGGCAAATTTACTATCTTCTTTGCTCATTTCAGTTCTTCTTCTAGGTTTAGTTTTCTTCTTTCTGAAATACTTCCTTCGATGTTTCCTTTACTGAAGCTGTATGGGTCAATTCATTCATTTCTATTTCTGTAAAAATCATAATTCCTTCCATCATGCTTTTTTCCCTTTTCAAATATTTATTTGAATCCTAGGTAGTTAACACACACTGCGATATTGATTTCAGGAGAAGAATTCAGTGATTCATCACTTACATACAACACCCAGTGCCCATCCCAACAAGTGCCCTCCTTAATGCCCCTCCCCCATCAAGCCCCGCCCCCCCGCCCGTCCCCTCCGTCAACTGTGCATTCTCTGTATTTAAGAATCTCTTATGGTTTGCTTCCCTCTCTGTTTTTCACCCTCCCATATGTTCATCTGTTTTGTTTCTTAAATTCCACATATGAGTGAAATCATACGGTGTTTGTCTTTCTCTGGCTTATTTTGCTCAGGATGATACATTCCAGCTCCAGCCACTACCGACTCTTTCTTCCTTGCCTGGTTTCGTATCTGCTCTGGCATTTGATCTGTGATAGGGCTTTATAGTTCTTTGACTTTCCTGGGCCATAAGCTAGTTTGGAAAATGTAAAATTAGTTAACGCGACCAGAGACGTTTTTACCCTCTGTCTCGTCGGAAAATTGCCCTTCTTGTGACGTGAGGAGTCTGGTAACAGAATGTGTGGATCGCAGTTGAAGCTACACAGTAGATCAATCAGGGCATCTGGTGAAGGTTAAGGACCGAATTGATTTAAAAACTAAGCCCCCATGAGGAATGAATAGGATTTAGGGGAAACTTCCAGACCAGGAAAGGGAAGGGCAGGGGGCCGATAGTTACTTAACTCTTTCCTTTCCCTGGACCACACCTTCACAAATCCCACGATGGTCACTGGATGCGCCAGGTGCTGTGGTGTGGCCCAAGTAGGACCCGGGGAAGCTGCATCCACCTGGCTTTAACACCTGTGGAATTTAATTATTTATTCATCTGACATTACTCTGTGCCCTCATCAATCTTTTAAAAATATTTTAATTTGCTTGTATTGCTTGCTGTATCCAAAGCACCTGCGCCTTCTGTGTCAGTGTTCTCATCTGTAAAATAGGTGAATGGTTCAACTGCGTGGCAACCCCAAGTCACAATTCCAGCTATAGCCACATGGGCCAACCGAAGCCAGACAGATAGGGCCCGGCCAACGAGAGTTCTGATCCCTGTCCTCACGGGAGAATCCTCGGTGTAGACAGGCAGGTATCGTTAGCTCCATGTTGGGCTCCCACACACTTTTTCTTTTCAACTGGAAGGTGATTTTACCAGGACAGAGGCGTGAGGACAAGAGGCAGCTATGGATTCACCGCGTAGCGGGCCAGGTGTGCAAATCCGTAACGCTGTCCCAGCCCCTCCGCTAGGCTCTCCTTCTGTGTGTATTTCTTAGCCGTCTAGGGAGCCCAGAAAATGGTCGCAGAAATGTACAACCAGAATCTGGCAAAGCACAGAAATTCTGTAACACAAAAATATGTCTTTTAATATTTTAGTTGGGCACGCGGACAGCTGTTCGAGGCTCGGATGCTGACGTCCAGAAGGAAGACAAGTGACTGACAATCTGCGGCACATTTTTGACGTGGAATTTCCCCTTGCTGTTCGCAGATGAGAGTTGCTGTGGCTCAGGACGCGTGGTGGGGACTGTGGAGCAATGTTGTGCCTCGGGGGGTCCCCAGAGAGTAGCGTGGTGCTCCCAGGATGTGGTGCTCCAGGGACCTCACCCCCCAGGCCGCTACTGATGGCACCTTCACTGCGAGGGACGCAAAGGGCTGCTTTTTTGGATCAGGCTCAGAGCCTGGGCCACGTCTGGGGGCACGACTGCTTCGGCCGGGGCCCCGTCTCTCCGTCGCCCTGTAGCATTCACCCACCCTGCACGCGGCGCCCGGTGAGCCTTCCTGGTGCCAGGCCGAGGGGCAGCCCTGCCCACACCCGCCTGCTTCCACCTGCCCGGCGCGTCCCCCTGGCAGCTGGGGGTTCTCCAGCCCATGTCTTTCCCTTTCCCAGAGTGAGACCTTCCCCGGCCCCTGCCTTGAGGCCGAGATGGCTGCTAGGGGACAGGATTTGGGGAGACAAAGCAGTGAGGACACTCCTCCCTCGCCCAGCCCGAGCGCCGCGCCTACACCCCAGACCAGGAAGGGCCCTGGGTGGCTTATATGTTGCTTGGCTCTGACGTCAGGGTGTGGTCTGTGGCGAGTGTGCGCTGAGGAAGTGGCGAGGTGTGTGTGGCAGTGTCCTCGGGTGCAGGGGTTTACCTGACAGACCCGGAGCTTCCGCACCCCAGTGCCTTCAGATGTGCATCAAATGAATGGGTTTTGTTTTTTGTTTTTTATTTTTGTTTTTTGTTTTTTTTTTGTGAGAGAGAGAGTGCCAAGCAGGGGAGGGGCCGAGAGGGAGGGAGACACAGAATCCGAAGCAGGCACCAGGCTCTGAGCTGTCAGCACAGGGCCCGACGAGGGACGTGAACCCACAAACCATGAGATCGTGACCTGAGCCAAGGTCAGACGCTTAACCGACTGAGCCCCCCAGGCGCCCCAATACCTGCGTCAAATGGAAATGCAAACTGGTTCCCACAGGTGCTGTGAGAAACACTCTTTGAGAAGCACTGTTCTCTACTTTCCCACGAGGTCCTGAATGACTTAGTTTCCCACAATGCTGTTATTTGGATTATTGTGATAAAACGTGGAGACCAAATTTGGGAAATCAACCTAGAAATGCTCTTTATGACAGGAAGTGCTGTTTACCTTGGGACATGTTGAAGCTCAGGGCCATAGAAGGCAGTTTTGGGGAGGATCCTGTGTGTGTCTGGAGTTGATGTGGAAGAGAAGAGGTGTGAGGGTGGGTGGCTGATCTACGCCGGTCCGCATGCCCCCCCCCCCCGCTTGTTTCTAGGACAGTGTGACAGGGCGGTCAGCCCCACGGCCACAAAGGCCGTCTCTCAGCGCTGAGGCCCAGAGAACGCTGACCAGCCTGGCCTTTCTTACTGGGCAGCATCGAACCACCGCTCCCAGCTGAGCCCTGGCCAGGAGATGATGGACGTCGGTGGGGACATCAGTGAGGAAGAAACAAAGATGGTTGTAAGACTGACCATGGTCCTCAGTGTGGCCTGAGGCAGACTCCACCCAGTCAGGTTCATTGCTGCCCTCTGAATGGTTTTGAGTGACTGCATAGGCAGGGTGGGGGAGGGCATAGGCAGGGTGGGGGGGCACAGATGGAGTGGGCAGGGTACAGATGGGGTGGGGGAGGGGCACAGATGAGGTGGGGGAGGGCACAGGTGGGGTGGGGGAGGGTAAAGATGGAGTGGGGAGGGCACAGATGGGGTGGGGGAGGGCACAGGTAAAGCCAGAGAACCACCATCTTTTCAGTGTCTCCTGACACCTTATGCTTTACACACGTCACCTCACTGATCTCTCCCAGCAGCCATGTAGTGAATGTTATTATATCCCATTTGACAGGCAGGCAAACTGAAGCTCAGAGAGATTCAGTAATTTGTCTGGGATCACGCAGCAAGACCCTGAGTGCAGCAGGATGTGAATCTTGTGCCTCAATAGCAGGAAGGCGATTACTGTGGGTGCTGGCATAAGAGAGACTGTCAGAAACGAACAGTCAGGGGCACACATCAAGAGTCAGTTAGGAGTCAGACTCTTGATTTTGGCTGAGGTCATGATCTCACAATTTGTTTTTTGCTTTTATCTTTAATGTTTTATTTATTTCTGAGAGAGAGACAGCATGAGCAGGGGAGGGTCAGAGAGAGAGGGAGACACAGAATATGAAACAGGCTCCAGGCTCTGAGCCGTCAGCACAGAGCCCAATGCGGGGCTCAAACCCACTAACCGCGAGATCATAACCTGAGCCGAAGTCGGATGCTTATCTGACTGAGCCACCCAGGCGACCCAATGATCTCACAATTGTGAGTTCAAGCCACCCATCGGGCTCGGTACTTACAGCTTGGGATACTCTCTCTCTCTCTGCCTTCTACTCCAGCTTGTGCTCTCTCTCTCTTAAAAATAAATAAGCATTGGGGTGCCTCGGTGGCTTAGTCGGTTAAGCGTCCGACTTTCGCTTCGGTCATGATCTCACGGTTCGTGGGTTCGAGCCCCGCGTCGGGCTCTGTGCTGACTGCCAGCTCAGAGCCTGGAGCCTGTTTCGCAATCTGTGTCTCCCTCTCTCTCTGACCCTCCGCTGCTCACGCTGTCTCTCTCTCCTGGAAATAAATAAAACATTAAAAAAAATTAAAAATAAATAAATAAATAAATAGGCATTAAAATATAAATACATTTTTTTAAAAAAAGAAATGAATGTTCAAAGTGGACCTGAATACTTTAATTATTTCATTTATTTACACATTTCCTTCCTTTTCCAGATATTTATTGAGCACCTGCTTTTTGCTCTACTGGCAGGTCAGATAGAGGCTCACCGATGTGGCGTGGTGAGCCCCTCCGAGGGCCTCTGTGATGTCACCAGGCATCAGGACAGAGGGAGGAGCAGAACCGGGGGCACGTGGCTCGCACGCGGGGATATAGACTCATGGGTTCATTCCCCGCCCGTGCGCACGTGCGCGCGTGTGTGTGTGTGCGCACGGCCATGGCCACACACATGAGATGTAATGTGATGGCATAATTATAGGAATGACTAACACCCCGGCTTCCTTCACCGCCCTGCTCTGATCACATTCGGCCCCAGAACGCACCGTAACAATGCGTCACTCCTATTCTGAGGCAGAAGGCACTAACTCTTAATTATAAGCCAGGACTGGAGATGAGTAAATAAATATGCATGCCAGTCTGAAGGCTATAATTAGAACTACCCTTGGCTAAAGAAAAGTGGAGACGTTTTAATTCTAGGCCTCTGCTCGAAGGTGGAGCTTCCGCTGCGTTAATACGGGACGTTCCGAGCACACAGCAGCATTGTGAGAGGGCAGCTTTCTGGTCCGTGCGGCTGGGATGTACTCCGCATCCCACTGGCTATTTCGGTTCCGTGTTTATTCCCCAAAGTCAATGACGGTTAGTATTTTTCAGAGTTTTCTGACAGTGACTTTGAATGATAATTTTGCATAAAATGTCGAACTCTATTTTTGTAACAAGTTGGCGTCATTTCTGGGCAATAGTGGGATGATGATGGATGGACATCTACTCTATTTATTCTATTTAATATATATTCTCAAGTGTCCACGCTACGCCGGGCACTGTTCGAGGCAACGAGTGATGCAGATGACTTGCTTCATGGAACTTGGAGCTTACTTTTTAATGGATGAAGATACACAGATAAATGATAAACAAGTGTACAGCTAAGAACATAATGCACACAGAGGCACCTGGGTGGCTTAGTCAGTTAAACAGCCGACTTCGGCTCAGGTCATGATCTTGCAGTTTGAGGGTTTGAGCCCCGCATTGGCCTCTGTGCTGACAGCTCAGAGACTGGAGCCTGCTTTGGATTCTGTGTCACCTCTTCTCTCTGCCCCTCCCCTGTTCAAGCTCTATCTCTCTGTCTCTCAAAAATAAATAAACATTAAGAAAAAAAGAACATATTGCACACAAAATGTCAGATGGCCATAAGTGCTATAAAGGAATATGTCAGGGGGGTGCCTGGCTGGCTCAGTTGGTAGAGCGTGAGACTCTTAACCTCAAGGTCGTGAGTTCAAACCCCTCTCTGGGTGTGGAGCCTACTTGAAAAAATGTGTCAGATGAAGGGATAGAGCATGAAGAAGGAGGGTGCCATCTTAGGTGGGGTAATTGGGGAAGGTTCTAATGAAGGACGTTGCAGCGCAGACCTGATGGAGATGTGTTGAGAAAAAGCATTCAAGCAGAGGAAGTGCCAAGGCCCTGAGGCAGGAATCTACCTGAAGTGTCCAGAGATCAGCAAGAAGGCCAGTACAGGAAGTAAGAGCAGAGAGGAAGCCAGGGGCCACATCGAATAGCTGCGAGGGCCACAGTAAGGGCGTGGCTATTACCCAGAGGAAGATGGGAGCCACTGCGGGGGTTTTGAGCAGAGGAGTGACATGATTCAGTTTCAGTTTTACAAGAGTTATTCTGGCTCTGTGCAGAGCAGAGTGAAAGGAACGAGTGTGTGAAGGAACAGCCCACCAGGCCTCTCACTGGGGCAGAGCATGGTGGCCAGTGGGCAGGCCTGACGCCAGGTTCCCAGTCGCGGTTGTGTGGTCCTGGCCCAGCTGCAGAATCTCCCTGTGCCTCATTCTACTCACCTGTAAAATGGGGACAATAACATTACCTTCTTTGATGGTTCTCCAAGTGTGGGCCTCAGACCAGCAGTATCACCTGAAAACTTCTTGAAAATGCATATTCTCAAGCCCCCCTGCTGAGCCAGAAACCCTGGGGGGTGAGGTTGTCAGATAAGTTCCGAGGGACGCATCTGGGGAAATGGGAATGTCAGACAGACGGCGAATGTGACGCACCCATTATGTGGGGCACGCACATGAAACAGTATCTGTTGCCTGTCTGAAATTCGAATGTAAGCCGGTATCCTGTATGTTCATCCCTAAGTCTGGCGGCCGTGTCGGGGTGGCACCCGGTAATCTGTGTTTTAAGAGGTCCTCCGGGTGATTCTGATGGGTGTGACTGTCTAAGAAGACTGACGTTTCTCACGGTGGTTCCGGAGGGTGACAAGCTTTGTACGGTGACTGGCAAAGGCTGTGATCACTGAGCCCAGGCTGTGGTGAGGGGACTTTGGAGTCACAAGACGGAGCGACTTGGCTGAGGGCGCACAGCAAATGGGGTGTCTTCTCCGTGAAGGCTCTGTGGGCTCAGGTGTCCCCAGTGCCCTCTGCCCTTTACCCGCGATCATCCACCCCCCTCCCTCCGTGGGGCCGCACACCCCCCTTGGCCCAGGGCTTTGGGACCCTGTGGGCTCTCCTCATTCAGCAATGACCATCTCTCTGACTCAATAACCAAGGTTTGCCATCTACATGCTGGCTGGCTTGCTAACAACACGACTAGAGAGGATAGGTTTCTGTTTCTGGATTATTCTGAGCAGCTTTGCTGGGCTCTTGGATCAAAAAGGCAGAGTGCGGGGACGGAGAGAATTGCACTTGTGCATATCCACTTAGTGAGTCAGAAAACGAAGCTGAGGTTTATTCACAAAGACAGGGAGGAAAACGCACTTCCTCGGTCTTCAGTGGACAAAGCAGACACGTCTATGCTAATTATGTCCGGGAAGAAGATTGTAGTCAATGTGTCCAACTGCAGTGTGCAATTGATTAATTCCAATGAGGTGGGGTTTAAAAGAAATATTTCAATTACAACAGATAATCATCTGCTAGTTTAATTGAGGTTTTTTTCCCTCCCAGCTCCTCAGTAAAGGTACCGTTAGATCCAGTAGGTGCTACTGGGTGTAGGTGTTTGTTCGTGGGCTTGCAACCACCCGGAAATCTGCTGTAAGCAGTCTGCTCAGTTCCTGTATCCTGTGGATTAAGGAAGATCATGTGCGTGAAAACCCCTAGCCCCGAACCTGGCACTTAAGAGGCATTCAATAAACGTTAGGTCTTCACAAATCATTCATCTAAACAGCCGTTCATTTGTTTGTTTGTTTTATATTTTTATTTATTTCTAGGAGAGAGAGAGAGAGACAGCGTGAGCAGGGGAGGGTCAGAGAGAGAGGGAGTCACAGACTGAAACAGGCTCCAGGCTCTGAGCTGGCAGTCAGCACAGAGCCCGACGCGGGGCTTGAACCCACGAACCGCGAGATCATGACCTAAGCAAAAGTCGGACGCTTAACCGACTAAGCCACCCAGGCGCCCCAACAGCCGTTCATTTGAGAACAACTTTTCTCTGTAGTGCCCAGGACCCCTGCCAGACGTTCATCTGTGTGTGCAAACACACACACACACACACACACACACACACACACACACACGGAAGCATTGCTTATGGTGATACAACACTGTGTTAGAATAAATGGGAAATGAAGCCCCTCTTTTTTAACCCTAAGAAGATAAAGGGCTTAGGAGGGTGAAGGGTATTCATGTCTGTAGGAGTCACCTGGGGATCACGTTAAAATCAGATTCTGACTCAGCAGGTCGCAGGCGGGGCTTGAAGTCCTGCACTGGTAACATCTCCCAGGGAGGCTGATTCTCGGGTCTGGAACGGTACTTCGGGATGGGGAGGGGCCGGGCTGTCGTCACCGCCTGCTGGTGACTCAGGTGCAGGGTGAGCTCTGGGAGAGCAGGGCCTGTCTGAAGGGTCGTGTGTCCCCAGGGTGATGGGGATTGAGTGAGTGAATGAACGGACATGGTGTCTGGCACTCAGTATGCAATTAACGATCGATTGTTCTCTGCTTCCAGCGTCGAAAGCAGGAGTCACTAAGGGGTGGCTGACTCTGATTTATGACACATCTGTTCCGCTCTAGGATTCCTCGTTAGTTCTCAGCCCTTCTACGAAACACATTCCAGATGGGATTTAATTGATCTTTCAGATTTTAGAAACCCACTTATTACATGAGGTGTAGACACCTCTGTGGGCTCAGGATGGTCTCTTGCTGGCTTGGCTGGTGTGCCGGCATGGGAGCCGGGCACATGTTGGGGCACCTCGTCCCACCTCTGGCGCCCTGTGTGCTTGGGCCTCTCCATGTTTTGATCCTTTCTCCCAGAGACTCAGATGTGGGGGAATATATTTCCTCATTTACCTGCAGACGGAAGCCCGTTCCATTCCTGGTCCTGCTCTGACCGGGCTCCACTCCCCCAGGAGAGCTCGCCCCAGCCTGTGCCAGCTGACCGGCCCGGACAGCCGCCACATTGCAACAGAGCCAAAACATCCCTGTCGTCGGGCTCACCCGCTTCAAGTGTCCAGTTCAATGGGTGTGAGTGAGTTCACAAGGCTGGGTAACCATCGTCACCACTGGGTATCTGAACACTTTCTTTACCCTGTACCCATGAGCACTCGTCTCCACGCTCCCAGACCTCCAACGACCACTAAGCCTTCTGCCTCCATTGCATTTTTCTAGTCTGAACATGTTATGGAAGTTGAATCATAGTATCATGTGGCCTCTCTTGCTTCTGGCTTCTTTGTCTTAGCAGAACATTCTTGGGAGTCACCGTGGGGTGGCCCGTACTTTGTTCCTTCAGTATAGGTAAAAATTTCCCATTCTGTGGATATATACCCATGGCCACAGCAGCAGCAGAATCCACAATAGCTGTACCACGGAAGCAGTCCGTGTGTGGAGAAACTAATATGATACGTACACAGAGTGGGGTATCACACAGCCCTGAGAAGAAAGGAAATTCTGCCGCATCCTGTGATGTGGATGAATGTTGAGGGCATTATACTAAGTGAAACAAGCCCATCACAAAAAGACAAATACTGCAGGCACCTGGGTGGCTCTGTTGGTTAATTGTCTGACCTTTGATTTCGGCTCAGGTCATGATCTCATGGTTCGTGAGTTCGAGCCAGGTCTACGCTGATGTCGCAGAGCCTGAATGGGATTCTCTCTCTCCTTCTCTCTCTCTGCCCCCTCCCCTTCCCCTAAATAAATAAATGGACTTTTTTTTTTAATTAAAAAATATTCTACTTACAGGAGGTACTTAGAGTAGTAGACTCACAGATGGAGAATGGAATGGTGGCTACCGTAGGGAACGGGGAATTGTTCAGTGGGGACAGAGTTTCAGTTTTATAAGATGAAACGAGCCTGGAGAGGGACAGAAGTGATGATTGCACAACAGTATGAATGTATTTAATATCATTGAACTATACACGTAAACATGGTTAAAATGGTACATTTTATGTTATGTGTATTTTACCACAATAAAGAAAATTATTTTTAAACTAAGTTGAGTGGACGCTGGCAAAGGTTTAATAAGTCAAGGAGGGAAAAGACATGGTCACATTGAACTTGGTGGAATTTTCAGTGTTACTTATTTTGGCCAAATGAGAGACAACGGATGTTTCCGGGAAAGCGGACAAGGAAGCATGGTGAAATCTTGTTTTCTGGATCATTCCTGTTAGAAAAATAAAAATGAGTCTGTATGTGGCACCTGGATGGCCCCGTCGGTTGCACATCTGAACTTTGGCTCAGGTCATGATCTTGCGGTATAAGTTCAAGCCCTGTGTGGGTTCTCTGTTGTCATCGCAGAGCCTACTTCAGATCCTCTGTCCTCCCCTCTCACTGCCCCTCCCCTACTCTCGTGTACATGCTCACTCTCACTCTCTCTCTCTCAAAAATAAATAAACGTTCAAAAAATGTGTCTGTAGAGCTTATCAAGTTACAAGCACAGTTTTGCAATCTTTTCCTAAGGGAGAGGTTCACACCGTAGTTATATGGGGAGAAATGTGCTTTAAAGTTTATTATTATCAAGCCCTTGAAATTCTACCTCGTTCCCCTCAAATGTCAGCATTCTACGTGCTCTGCACTGCCCCATGCTTTTGTTCCGGGGACTGTGTGCCGCGTGAGACGCAGCAGCTGTCGCTTTTCTGTGTATCCAGCTCCAAAGGATGCCGTGGTAAATTGGATGCATTTCTTTGGTAATTGTTGAAGCGATGCCTGGGAATGTTGAATTCATTATGGTGCTGCCTTCCCCTTCTACAGAGCTGAAAAACCATTACTGAACAAATACAAGCTTGTAATTTCCTTAATTGCCCATCGGAGAGGTTCTTCTGTGCCCGGACAATTTTAAAAAGTACTGCTAGGCGAGCCATGAGTCAGATGCACTTACTAAGGAAAATTATAATGATGCAGACGTGAGCAAGAGAGGGGACAAAGTAGAAGCAAAACGAATATGGCGGAACCATCAGTCTTATAGCCAATATTTACCCCATTTGGGGGCTCCATTGTGCACTAAGATATTTTTTTAAGATTGTAGAATCCACCGACTTTTATAGAGCAGTGGGGGGAAAAAAACCAGAGAGGGACATCTGGGGTTTGTCAACAGCAAAATGCCTTTCCATTCGTTGTACATTTCAAAGAGTTTCACCGATATAGACAATCCTGTCTGATATCTGCACCTTTCGTAAACATCGAGCACTCTCTTGCACTGCATTCTGGATGGTAAGAGGGCCAACTGAAACTGACGGTAATATTTTACAATTTCATTAGTAAGTTTTGAAAAGGGTCTCTTGGAAATGAAGTTGCAGTCAATGAATTTAGACAGTGTCCTTTGTCTAGGTGTGTCCAGGCAGATCTCAGCTACCTTAGGGATTAAGATCCAACTTCGACATTAGAGTTAATCACTTAGTAAAAATGATCCTGGGCCACTTGGGTGGCATAGTCGGTTGAGCGTCTGACTTCGGCTCAAGCCATGATCTCACAGTTTGTGAGTTCGAGCCCCGCATCGGGCTTGCTGCTACGGGCACAGAGCCCTCTTTCGTTCGTCTCTTCCCCTCTCACCCTGCCCTTCCCTCACAGGTGCTCTCACTCTCAAAAATAAATAAATAAATGATTTTTAAAAAGATCCAAAAGCCCAGGGCATTAACCCGTGCTATAGACTGAATGTTTGCATCACCTCCCACCCCTGAATTCATCTGTTGAAATCCTAAATCCCAGGGCAGCGGTATTGAGAGGTGGGGCCTCCGGGAGGTGATTAGGCCATGAAGGTGGGGCCTTTATTAATGAGATTAGTGCCCTTAACAACCGGGGCCCCAGAGAGCTCTCTGGCTACTTTCCCACTCCTCATAAAGGAAAAAAAGATTATCTATGAATCAGAAATTCATGGGCTCTGACCGTGGACTTCCCAGCACGCAGAACTGTGAGAAATACATGTCAGTTGTTTATAAGCCGCCTAAGTCACAGTATTTGAGTGACAGCAGCTCAGATGGACTGAGACAATCAGGACAAAAGGATCGACACGATGTAGAAGGAAATCTTTGGCAAGCCCAGAACGCAAATCCAAGTTACACCTTAGATAACAGCGGAAGAGCTTACACAAAGTGGAAGCTGCAAACTCCATCGAATGAGAAAATCCAGGACTAGACAATGTCAAGCTTTTCCTCCAGGACACCCGCAATCACATCAGTCTCTCTCCTAGGTCTTCACGTAACAGTCATTTCTGTCATAGCTCCGAGATGCGCTCTAATCTTTCTCTTCTTCTGAGAGCCGGGATGATTGATTTGTGGGTTATCTTTCTGTGGTTCTCAGCTTCCAGCTTCTAAGAGAACAGGTCTGCCGTCCATTCTTCCTTTACCGAGGAATTTACAAGCAGGGGCTGTAAAATCGGACATGAGGGACAGTCATTTGTCGCTCCTTGAGCGGGAAGACGTTTCTGAATTAAGGATGGATTCCTTCTCGGCTGCGTATTCTCTCTCGGGGGAGAGGAGGCTCTTTTGGGTAACAGATCAATCATTTCAATTTCTAGTATTTTCAAGTAATTACCCAGGCCACCGATTTCCAAATGCTTGCTACGACTGAATCATACATTCAGTTTTGCAAGAACTTCCCACCTTACGTCTGTACAGCAGCTAATACACGTTAGGAGTCACGTGTATCTTTAAAGAGGCTTGAGTTCAGACTCATTCAGGGATTGGAGGCAGTGAGGACAGAATAATCTTGCCAGGGGTTGAAACTGACCTTGGGGCCTCTGACTCCATTGTCTAGACCCTCCTGTTTCTCCCGTCCACTGCCTGCGAAACCTATATTCTCCCCTGAGTGTTTCGGTTCAACAAAGATCAGAGAGCGCCGGACCAAGGCCCCAGGTGGCGGCCAAGAGAAGCGTGGTCCCTGCTGTCATGAACTTCCATTTTGTTATTTAAAAAAAAAACCCAATAACAAAACATTAAGCAAGAAGTTATATCTGAGTAAGATTGGGTGTTTGGAGAACAGACAGCAGTTTCCTTTGGAGCACAGCGAAGGTGTGCGGGGCTTGGTGGGGGAGGGGGTGGGGATGGGGAAGAGCCCGAGGAGGCAGGTCAGAGACAAGCTGCTGACGGGGTGAGGGCGGTCTTTTCCTGAGGGACCCAGTGGGGTTGGACAGGATGGAAGAACGGGGGTTTATAGAGGAAGGAGAACTGATAGAATTTTTAGAGCCTTTTTCTTTTTTTTAAATGTTTTATTTATTTCTAGGAGAGAGAGAGACAGCGTGAGCAGGGGAGGGTCAGAGAGAGAGGGAGTCACAGACTGAAACAGGCCCCAGGCTCTGAGCTGGCAGTCAGCACAGAGCCCGACGCGGGGCTCGAACCCACGAACCGCGAGATCATGACCTAAGCGAAAGTCGGACGCTTAACCGACTAAGCCACCCAGGCGCCCCTAGAGCCTTTTTCTAAGAAATTCCGTAATTGACCTCCTGTGGACAAGCTGGTTTCTGTGTGTGTTGGCCTGGAAGGAATTACGCAGGGGTGGAGGAAACGGGTTGCAGGATTTTTTACCACAATATCCGGGTTCGTGGTCTCTCTGCTTCAAAGAGTTGAGAGGTGGACACAAAATGAGCAGCAGCAAACGTTTATTAGAGTCTAAGATTCGAAAGGGAGAACAGTGGGAAAGTTCTCTTTACAGAGAGGGGACGCTTGAAAGTGAATGCCTGAGGCTCTAGGCAAGGGTCTTTGTTCTATTTAATTTTATTTTAAATTTATTTATTTATTTATTTATGTATTTTTAGAGAGACAGAACATGAGCAGGGGAGAGGGGCAGAGGAACAGAGAGAGAGAATCTTAAGCAGCCTCCACGCTTGGTGAGGAGCCCAAGGCAGGGCTCAATCCCATGACCCTGGGATCACGACCTGAGCTAAAATCAAGAGTCGGACGCTCAACCGACTGAGCCGGCCAGGCGCCCGTGAGGTGACTGTTTGATCTGTATTATGCAAGGGTTTTTTCCCGTTCTTCCCACTGGGGATGCTCAGTTGACCTGAGGTACTCTTTCCCCTTTACAGATGTGCCCACAAAGGAGCAGGGGTCACTGGCAGAGCTGAGCATCTGCTGGCCCCACTTCCTCAGCCTACAGGAAGCCGGCGGCGAGGAGGGGTCAGGGGCTCTTCCTGTGAGCGTCACCCCAAGCAGCTGTGAGAGCGAATATTGCTGAGGATCGGAGAGTGTGTGAGAGCGAGGAAGAGGGGGTCCCGGCCCAGGCCTTGTCCCTGGAGAGAGTTGAAACCCTGTGAGATCAGCCCACCTTCTCCCAGAGACCTGGTCCCCAGTGGTACCTCTGCTCTGGTTGGGGCTCCTTGCTGTCCAGGCCAGGCCGTGGGTCCCCCTTTACGCTCGTGGTCTCCCTGGTCCGGAATGACCGTCCACCTGCCTTCACTCCTCTCCTGATCCTTCCCAGCCTGGCCTCCTCCACCCCAGGTCATCATGGTCCCTCCTTGGGGTCCAGAGTCCCCCCCATTCTCTCCTCCCTCAAATCTCTGCCTTCCACGTGGCCCGAGAGACGCTCTGAGTGTGACAAAGTCCCGTCCCAGGCGACGCAGGGAAATAAGGGGCTGTCTGCCAGGGACCCAAGAAAGGCGGCTTCGTGTCTTTAAAATAAGAACTGGGAGTTTGGGGTTTGAATTGCCCCCAATCGTGTACCTGTGGTTGGAGAAGATGGTGGCGGCCAATGTGACCCAAGCATCTGTTTGGATCTGATTTCGAGGGAGAAGCGCGCAGGGCCCCCGATGCCGCTGTTCCTCTGCGTCAGCTCACAGGCTGCCGCGCGCTGCTTGCACACATTGGTTTATTTGCTGTTTTCAATATTTATTGCCTAATGAAATGACAAATTGCATCGGATGCAGCTGTCTTGTCAATGAGGAAGCGAAGTAATTAAGCGTTAAAATTATATTGCTTCAGTCCCCAAGCTGCGCTGGCTGCATGTAAATTGAACAGCTATAAAAGATGTCTACGCAGGCTTGGTAAATGGCCTATCACATCCTGGAGGAAGGGAACTCCGCGGTCAACAGGACCTTCTGGACATCTCGTGTCAGAAGTGACAAATGGTGTGTGCTTTCTTCCTTAGGGATGATCATTTGTCACCGCTGGCGGCAGAGGAATAGGCAGGAGGTGCTTGTTTTCATCATCTGCTGAGGATGACCCCGTAGGGCGAGCTGTGCGTTCCGGGGCAGTTCTGGGGGCATCCGGAGGCCAAGTCGGGTCCACGGTAAAGGCCCGGGTATAGCTCATCTAGGCCCCTGGAAACAGAGCAATGTGCCCAGATTTGGCCTTCCCAGCCCAGCACACTGCTTCCCTCCCTGACCCCTCGCCCCATTTCTGATGCCAAGACCAAGCACTTATTCCTGGACCACTAGGTATTTAAAATTTTTTTTAAAGTTTATTTATTTATTTATTTTGAGAGAGAGAGAGAGAGAGAGAGAGAGAAAGAATCCCAAGCAGGCTCCATGCTGTCATGACCTGATCAAAGTCAAGAGTCAAGGGGCGCCTGGGGGTCTCAGTCAGTTGAGTGTCTGACTTTGGCTCAGGTCATGATCTCATAGCTCGTGAGCTTGAGCCCCGCGTCAGGCTCTGTGCTGACAGCTCAGAGCCTAGAGCCTGCTTTGGATTCTGTGTCTCTGTCTCCCCTCTCCCTCCCCACCCCCTCATGGTCTGTCTGTCTCTTCCTCTCTCAAAAATAAATATACATTAAAGAAAAAAAAGTTAAGAGTTGGATGGTTAATGGACTAAACCACCCAGGCGCCGCTAGGCATTTTTTACGTTGGGGTAAAATATATGTTACATGATATTTATCAACTTAACCACTTGTAAGTAGCTAAATTCAATGGCCTTCAAAACATTCCTGTTGCTGAACCATCATTATTATCTACACCCGAAACTTTTTATCATCTCAAACGCTGTCGCCATCAAACGATGGCTCTCCCTTCCTCCTCCCTCCAGTCCCCGGCAACCTCTACTCTATTTCCTGCCTCTGTGAACTTGTCTGCTCTAAGTACTTGAGTTAAGGAAGACCCTAGAGTATTTGTCTTTCTGTGTTTGGCTTATTTCCCTAAATGTAGTTCTAAAGTCCATCTGTGTCATAGCTTCTACCAAGCTTCCGTTGCTGTGCATACTCCACTAGGCGGCTTCGGGAAGAGTCCCAGCAGCCCAGCTCCGCCCCATGGGTCCCACTCAGAGCTGGGCCCTGCACAGCCATCGCTGTGGGTCGCCCAGCCAGGCCTCTCTGCTGCCCTCGCCCCAGGATGGGGCGGCCCCCTCCTCCATCCCTCTTTGACTCTGGGCTCACGAGCCTCAGATGCCCTGAGGGAATCGTGGGGAAAACACGGAAGAAGCCAAGAGCGAGTTATTCCTTGGATTTTGTGAAACGCCAAGACGCTAACACATGGAGCAGAAAATCTGTTTGCTTTTGTACCCCCAGTCCCGCAGGGCACCCCTCTGTGTGCGCTGTCCCGGGGACGGGGGACGGTGACCACTCGGGGCATCCCAGCGGCTGCAGGGCCAAGCACTGTGGGCCTCACTGGGCAGTCAGTGCTGGGGTGGGTACTGGCATATAGGCCCACTGCACGGGCACACCTTTGCCCTGGGCACACCTCTCCGCTCAGAATACCTGGGGTGCCTCACCTCATCTGAAAACGTGATCTGGGTCCTGGCACCCATGTGGCTATTATGCGATCCTGAAGTCATTGGACATTCATCTCAGAAGGGGCCAAGATTCCTTCTTTCTACAGGTGAGGAAACTGAGGCCTCGAGTAGCAGTGGGGGGTGCCAAGGCCCCTCATCTGGTAATTACTTGTGGCTGTGACCCGATCATCATTCTCCTGAGGCCTCTCATGCCCCTTCCCCAGGGACGGTGGGTGTAACTTCCAGTCTGACAAGGGGCAGTGGGTCTCGGGGTGGGGGAGCAGTCAGCCCCCAGTGCAGCCAGGCTGGGGCTCATTTCCACTCCACACTTAGGATCACCAATATTTGGGTCAGAGAGACTCATAAAGGGCGCCTGGGTGGCCCAGCTGGTTAAGTGTCCGGCTCTTGCTTTTGGCTCAGGTCAGGATCTCGCAGTGTGTGGGTTTGAGCCCTGAACTGGACTCTGTCCTGACAGTATAGAGCCTCCTTGGAATTCGCTCTCTCCCTCTCTCTCTGCCTCACCAACCCCAGCCCCCATGCTCTCTCTCTATCTCTCTCTCAAAATAAATAAATAAACTTAATAAATGCTTTTTGGTTTTGAAATATTTAACTTACTGAAATGTTGATGGCTGATATTATGTTCTTTAAAATAAAGTTTATATTATTTGGAGGGGGGAGGAGGGGCAGAGAGAGGGAGAGAGAAAGAGAATCCCAAGCAGGCCCCACACTGGATGTGCGGAGCCCAATGCAGGGCTCGATCCCACAAACCATGAGATCGTGACATGAGCCGAAATCACAAGTCCGATTCTTAACCGACTGAGGCACCCAGGCATCCCTGACATTATGCTTTCAAAGAATCCCTCATGTTTTATTGCTTTTAAGGGAGAAAGATAACCAAGTCCAATAAAACACGGTGTAACTCATTACTAGGTGCTGAGGAATTCACATTAAATATGAGAACACAGAACAAAAAGGGACAATAGACTCTCCTTATGAGCAGAACAGTCCGGGGATGGCAAAGACTGTATCAGTTAGGATCAAGTTCACTGCTAGTGGGTCGGCCCAGTCACAGAGGCTTAACCACACAAAGTCAGTTTATTAGTTCACACAAAAGCACAGAGGTAGCTGCTGTAGACTGAATGTTTGCGTCCCCTCTCCCCACAGCCAGAGTCTTATGTTGAAACTTAATCCCCAGTGTGATGGGATTAGGAGGGGAGGCCTTTGTAAGGTGCTTAGGTCATTCCTGTGGGGCTCACAGGAATGGTATTCGTGCCCTTATAAAAGAATTCCAGAAAGCTCCATTGCTCTTTCTGCCATGTGAGGACATAGCAAGAAGAGGGTGGTCTATATGTCAGACGACAGGCTCTCACCTGACATCCAATCTGTGGGCACCTTGACCTTGGACTTCCCAGGTTTCAGAACTGTGAGAGATAAGTTTTTGTTTGTAAGTCACTTAGTCTTAGGTAGTGTGTTATAGCAGCTCAAACAGGTCAAGACATAAGGTGACCCAGGGCTGGTCTAGTGACTCCATGACATCATCAGGGACCCGAGTTCCTTCTGTCTTCTGTTTTGCTGCGGATCACTTCCAATCTCAAGGCAACCTCATAGTCTCAAATAGCTGCTGGAGCTCCAGCCACTACGCCCATAGTCAAAGCAACAGAAAAGGAGAGAGGAAGAAGCGCTCTCTCAGCTGTTTAAGAAACACTCGGCCTTTAGTGGCCCTGTGTAGGCCAGTCATTGGTGAAGGGGTGTCCAGATGAGGAGAGGAGGGAGGGGCAGCCCACGGGCATTTTTGGGCGAGGTGACTCCCACAGGCCAAGGGCAAGTCCACTTGCACCAGGACTGTGCCCCAGGGCAGAGTCGCACGGGCTGGGGGGTGAAGTACACTGGCCTGGGGAACGGGGCCTGGGACCCTGTGGCCCTGGTTTTCGCACTTGGCAGCTGGCGCCCCACGGCTGCCCCGGGTTCTCCGGCCCGTGGCGCTGGTTTCCCTCGAGCGCTTGCTGTTCCAGCTTCCCCTGAAACCCTGCTCCCTTTCTCTGTCTTACATTTTCGCCCAAGGTTTGCCCGCCCCGTTCTGTTCCCTCCTCGGCTGCCGTCTCTCACTCACCCTCAGGTCCCCTCTCCTTCTGGCTGTGCCACCCCGCACTGCCCACCCCAGCTCAGGCTGTGGAGAAGGGAGATGGAGCCCCCAGGGACATCGGCACCCTCCCGGCGACCCTCGCAGGCACCCAGGTGAGAAGCCCGAGGTCCCCCGGGAGGGGGCGGCGGGTGACCCTGCAGGGCCCTGGGTCAGCCCAACGCAGAACGCAGAGCAGGGCCACCACCTCCCTGCTCCTGGGTGTGGCCCCTGGGGGTCTTCCCACTGCTCTCGGCTGCTGCCTTCCTTCGAAGCTGGCCCCCCGGAGGCAGGATGGCCCAGATCGGTGCCGTCCGCGGCTGTGCGCTGGGCAGAGAGACACAGACGGGGAAGGAAACAGGGGGGCTGTTTATCGGGACACAGAGCTGCCGCCCCGACTGCGGCAGAGATGCCTCCGTGAATAAAGCGCACGTGTCCTCTGGCCAGAAGGGCGCAGCGGGCGGAATCACACCTGCCTGCTGCCCACGGACCTGGGCCAGGCGCCGGGGTTCGCCGTAATTGTCCTCACTGAGAAGGGGTGTTGGGTGGGGGCCCCAGCGCGGCCGCACGCGATATTCCCACACCAGGGTTCGGCCGCAGGTCCGGCCGGAAGCTCGAGTCCTGTCGTTGAAAAGAACAGTCGGAGCTTTCCCTTCGGGATGCAGGGACGGCTCATTACTGACTTGAACTTGTGGGGATCTCAAACACTCCGGCGGTTCTTCCTTCAGGCTATACAAGTGTGAAAAATATATATATATATAATTTATTTTTTATTTTAGAGAGAGAGAGATATAGAGAGAGCAGGGGATGAGGGCAGAGAGAGAATTCTAAGCAGGCTCCGTGCTGTTATCTCAGAGCCTCACTAGGGGCTCGATCTCACAAACCGTGGGATCATGACCTGAGCCGAGATCAAGAGTCAGGCACTTAACTGACTGAGCCACTCAGGCGCCCCTCCCCCTTTTTAGATATATATTTTTTAATGTTTATTTATTTTGGAGAGAGAGAGAGTGCGCCTGTGTGTAAGTGCACATGTGCGAGTGAGAGGGGCAGAGAGGGAGACAGGATCAGAGGGGCTCTGGGCTATCAGTGCAGAATCCCATGCAGGGCTTGAACTCACAAACTGTGAGATCATGATGTGAGCTGAAACCAAGAGTCGGGTGCTTAACCGACTGAGCCACCCAGGTGCATAATCCACCCACCCCCACTTAAAAAAAATTTTTTTTTAATGTTTATTTATTTTTGAGAGACAAAGAAAGAGAGAGAGGGACAGAGTGTGAGTGGGGAAAGGGCAGAGAGGGAGAGAGAGACACAGAATCTGAAACAGGCTTGTGGCTCTGAGCTGTCAGCACAGAGCCTGACGTGGGGCTCGAACCCACAAACCGTGAGATTACGACCTGAGCCAAAGTCGGACGCTTAACTGACTGAGCCACCCAGGGGCCAACACCCTGCTTTTTTTAAATAAAGATTTTATTTGTTCATTTGTTTGTTTTAGAGATGGGGGAGAGGTAGAAAGAGAGAATCCTAAGCAGGCTCCATGCCCAGCTCAGGGCCCGTTGGGGGGGGCTCAATCTCAGGATCCTGAGATCATGACCTGAGCTGAAATCAAGAGTTGGACACTCAACTGATGGAGCCACCCAGGCACCCTAGATTTCTTTCTGTTGACCTGGATGGTCAGCCTCCAAGATATTCTGAAGCGGAAAAAGCTAGTTGTAGACAAAATTATATGGTATTACCCACTTTTTTTTTAATGTTTTATTTATTTCTAGGAGAGAGAGAGAGACAGCGTGAGCAGGGGAGGGTCAGAGAGAGAGGGAGTGACAGACTCTGAATCAGGCTCCAGGCTCTGAGCTGGCAGTCAGCACAGAGCCCGACGCGGGGCCCGAACCCACAAACCGCGAGATCATGACCTAAGCGAAAGTCGGATGCCTAACCAACTAAGCCACCCAGGCGCCCCAGTATTACCCACTTTTTAAAAGGACAACACACAGACTCAAAACCTATGTATGCATGTGAGTTAGTGCCATTGCAGAACAGGAAGAGAAAGCACAGAGTCGAATGACATCTTCCCTCTTAATATTATCTATCATCCATCTATCTATCTATCTATCTATCTATCTATCTATCTATCTATCATCTATCTCCAAACCCCACGTTCACACAGATACTTTCTAATCCAATTCAACCCCCTAGGGCAGACTCGAGGTTTCCCTCTTTCCAAATTTGTAAACTCACTTCTACGACAGTATCCTTATGTGCTTACTTATCAGATCAACGTAACTGATCTCTTCCCGCCGGCACGGCCTCCTCCCCTAAGCGGATGCTCCCTCCCGACCCTGTGCTGTCCTCACCTCCTCCCCTTGCCTGGGCTCCAACCCATTGTGCTGGGCTGCCTCCTGCCCCTCCCTCCATGGGGATGCCTCCCGACCTCACTTGGGTTCTGGAACCTCAGGCCACCCGCGTTACGTGGACACCCCCTTATTCTGCTCTGGCTCCAACAGCGGTGTTGGGTCATCTCCTTGTCTTCACCCTCTTGGGCTCTGATGCCCATGCGGGCTGCTTCCGCCAGGCTTCCGAGACCCCCTTTTCTCTGTGATTGGACTTGGACTTCTTACCCTGGGCCCTCAGCTCCTTCGGGCCCTTGCAGGGACACCTGCCTTGCAGCGCCACCTATGGGCCTTGGACTGAAACGTTCAGGAAGAACTGAAATGTTAGCTAATTCTTTACCTAAGCGGTTCCCAGCGACTTCCTGTCTCCAACCTACCCCGGGCTGGCGGCACATCCACCCGAACATCTGTGATGGCTCCTGCCATAGTTCCATTCCAGGTGTTTCCGAACCCAGCCACCTGTGGCTGCTCAGCCCCATTTTCGTCATTCAGAACAACTCGAGAGATCTACGCGGTAGTTTCTGTTGAAAGGCAGAAAATGGAATTAAGATAAATAGCTAAGGACAAAGGGAAGGCACAAATAATTATCATTATTTGCTGATGGATGGAGACACACAAAATCCTTAAGAGAATCAGCTAAAAATCTACTGCACTAGTGAGGGAATTCATTAGCACGTCCGCATCCAGAAAACCCACCCGTAACACTGGCTTTCTTATAAACCCACAGAAAGCATTAGAAGGTAAGACAGGAAAAGATTCCTTTTGCAATTGCCTTCACCCTCGGGGTTCCAGGGATGTTGGGTATCCAGGATGTTGGAGGGCCTGTCCTGGGTGGGGCCAGGCTGGGGACCCCCTTCGTAGGACCTGGGTACCCCAACACGTGACACTCAATTCACAACTTGTTTCCTTTTTCCATCTGGGAAGCAAATGGGAGTGCTGTTTGCTGTCATTAAGTGACAGGAAGATTTGTGTGCCCCTTTCTAGAAGATAAATTATACATTTCAGAACATGTGCTACTTACATAATCCCTCTGAGAAATCACTCTGCCCAGAGTTTGCCTGCACGTTTTTTAACGTTCCTACTAAAGAACAGAGAGGGGATGGCCCGTGGAACCTGCTTCAGATGAGGTCATTCTGCTTAGGAAGCTGCGCCCGGAAGGCGCCCCTGGATGGTCCCAGTGGGTGTGGGCAAACCACCCACCCAGTTTGCCCCAGGAAGCCGACTCCTGTCCTGGATGAGCCCGACATTTAAAACAGGAAGTCTCACCAGCGCAGGGGTTTCAAGCCGTATGTGGCCACTGTCTGAATGTCATGTGGCATCACCTTGGGTCCAAAAACACAGGCAAGGCCGCCCCTCCCTGAGATGCACAGCTGCGCAGTCTCAGGGTGACTGGCTAGCTGTTTCATTGACTGTCACTCGTCTCTGCCTCGCTTATTAAGGGGAAGCAAAGCAGGCCTGACCCTGAGGGCCATCCCTGGTTTGGGAAAGATTCTGCATGATTGGGTTGGCTGTACGGGCTTAGTGTCCCTTTTGAGGCTTGAGGAGAGACCCAGATGGCCCGGGTGCCATCACATCGTGGCTTGGGTGGCCGGTGGACAGCGGTGTCCTCAGATAGGAGTCCAGGAGAAGCAGGTGCTGAGGGCAGATGGTGAGCTTGGGTCACAGTGAGTTGGGGCATCTGAAGGGAATTCAGGTGGAGACCTACTCTGGCCACCATCAGTTTGTGATGTCCTGGGGCCTGGGGAAGTGACTGCAGGAAGGTCACAAGGGTCCAGGAGGGCCTCTGTGAGCTGGACTTGTGTCAGGACCCCGTTACTTGGCCCTCACAGGCCCCCACTCTAACAGGGGGCTGTGCCGGGTCTTTTGGGATCAGAGTCAACCCAGGCCCCGTGTCCAGCCTCAAAATGTCTGCTTATGCCCCCTTCCCAGTGTACAGTCACCCAAGTGAGGAGCCACGGGTCCCTATGGGGAAAGACTCAGGGCACCATCAGGGCAAATACTGGCCACGACGTCATGGGGTCCTTCCCCTAGGGGGCTGGCCACTTACTTAGTAGGTCCAGGATCTGAAAATTTGGTTCGGGTCTGGGAACAGAGCAAGGGACCGTAATTTTTAAAATTGGGGTGGCCTCCTCATTCTTGTGTTTTATTGGCGCCCTGCTGGCTGCCTGTCGATCTTGTCCCCGAGGGCACCGAGCTCCGCTGACCGTCCCCTCAGCTCCATGCTGGGAGACCTCCTGCGGACACACCCTGTGACGCCGGGGCCTGGCCGATTCAGGGAGGTTGTAGGGGCCCGGTAACGGGTCAGGGGAAGGCCCGGGAACCTGGTGTACGTTTCTCTTCTACCGCAAAGAAGGAAGCCGGGGGCCTGGCTGCTCATGGGAATTGCGGCCTCCTGGCTTCTGGTGGTTCCGTGCCACCACCTGGTCCCTAGGACTCTGGACCATGACAGCCCCTAGCAAGGGTCCGCGTGTAGCTCAACACAATCCTGTGTCTCAAGCTAGTGTCCCAGTCGATGAACTCGCTTGCCAGCCTTAATGGTCCACCCCTTGAATCCCTCCCAGCCCCCAGTCCTTACCTGACTGCCTGTTTTCTTGGAAAAGCCCTCGCGCCGCAGGGGTTGGTTTGGGAACTGGGAAGAGCCGACACCAGCACGGATTAAAGACCCAAGGAGCTTTTTTATCAGGGCAGAGCCCGTGGTAGAAAAAAGGCGGAAGGTGAAGAGGCCGGGCCAGCGGGGGACCCCCTGAAGGCCTGACCCTGAGGGAATTTCGGGGGGTGGGGGGTGGTGACCATCAGGGAGTCCTTGAGCCACGTGACCTGTCAGAGGCGACCCATCTCCCCGGAACCGGGTCTGCCTCCGAGACCCTGCCGCTCGGTCGTGATTCGAGAGTGCATCTGCGCAGGCGCAAGCTGTGTTCCTGGCGGAAAGATCTGAAATGTACATGCTCACTGCAGCCCGCTGACCTTGACTTTCAATGTCGCTTACTCATGGGATGAGCTTCTTAATAGCCCTGACCTGCTAGAACCGGGACGATTTTGACTCTGCTTCCTCCCTCTGTTTCAGTCACATGCCTGCAGCCAACATTTGCTTTTTTTTTTAGTTTATTTATTTATTTTTAGAGAGAGAAAGCAAGTTGGGGAGAAGCAGAGAGACAGGGGGCAGCGGACACAGAATCGCAAGCAGCTCCAGGCTCCGAGCTGTCGGCACAGAGCCCGACACCGGGGTCAAACTCATGCACCGTGAGATTATGACCTGAGCGGAAGTCGGATGCTTAACCGACTGAGCTACCCAGGCGCCTCAAATAAAGCAAAATAATTCTGCTGAAAATAATTAGATAGAATCGTATAAAACTGTTGATGGTTCAACTTTTTGTTCAACTACTGTCTGTTCAACTCTCTGCAAACTCATGGATGGAATTAGCAATATTCTATGAAAATACAAACAACTGAGAACGAGAGGAGCTAGGAAACCTAAAACAGATCAAGTAACGTAGGATGAAAAGAAAAGAAGTTGTCAAAGAGCTACCTCCAAAACAGGTAATACAAGGTCCAGATGACTTCACAAGACAATGCTACAAAATTTTTAACGAACAGAAAATCCAAATGCTGTTTAAACCGTTTCAACATATAGGAAAATAAAACTTTTCATTGAGAGTGGCTGATAGAACTCTCAGTGTAAGAATTTAGGACTCACATCTAGGCTTGTGCCCTGTCCCACCTCACCCCCGTGCTTTGTTATTGTGAAGAACCCAATTGTTTGTCCTGTTCAACATCCCACGGTATGGATTTTGCTGATTACATCTCCATGGTGTCATTTGACATGGTCTCCTGTCCACTGTTTTTCTCGTAAATTGGTAGTTATATCTAAAGACTTTATCGTTCTTAGATTTAATCTGGGGGGGAATCCTACTTCATAGATGAGCCATGTATTTCCATCGGGAGGCACATACTATCTGGTTCTCTCTTTTTGCAATGTTAGCAGCCTTGGATGATAATTGCCAAGAACTGTTAATTCCTCAGAGGCTGCTCTACCATTTCTTATTAAGCTGACATTCTTCAATAGGAAGAATATTCCCGTCATCAACTATTTGACTTTCTCAAGGTAATTTCATATGGGAACATTGCGACAAATGCTTGATTCTTTCTCTTAATCTGCCGGTTTTCCAGTTAGTTTCTTAGTATTCTTAGTATTCCCCAAAGGTGACCAATGAGGAATTTTATGTTTTGTTTTTCCTGTCATTGGGAACTTACTATTTTAGACATATTTGATATGTCTTGATCTTTTGAAACGATTAATCTTACTAATGCTCAAATTATCCAATTTTTTTTCTTTTTTTTCTTTTATGATTTATCATCAAGTTAGTTTCCGTATAACACCCAGTGCCCATCCCAACAAGTGCCCACCTCCATGCCCCCCCCCACCCCTATCAGGCCTCAGTTTGTTCTCAGCATTCAAGAGTCTCTCATGGTTTGCCTCCCTCCCTCTCCCCCACTATTTTCAGATTATCCAGTTTTGGGCTGTGAGATTCTCTTTACTCATAAATTCATTCACCATGACTCTAGTAATCTTTGATAACTTCCTTGCCTGTGGTGTGACAGATGTCCCGGGAGCCTGTCACATTGCCTGCCCCAGGCCTGGAGTCAGTTGTCTCCAAGGATGCCTGGATTCCATTCAGTGAGAAATGGGATTGGGACACTTGGGTGGCTCAGCTGGTTGAGCATCTGACTCTCGACCTCAGCTCAGGTCATGATCCCAGGTCGTGGGACCGAGCCCCATGCTGGGTTCCTTACTGAACATGAAGCCTGCTTGGGATTCTCTCTCTGCCCATCTCCCCGGACTCATGTGCTCTCTATCTCTCTCTACAAATAAAAATAAACAAATAAAAAGAAATGTTGTCAGTGACCACAGCTGGGAGCTGGGGGTGCATCTTATTTCTGGATTAGTCATTGCTTTCATGTTTGTTAGTGACCCGCACTAGCAAATTACAGACCTATACAGTTTTTGTTAAGCTTGTTGACTTTACCCTACCCTTCCTTCTTCCACTCCTTTGTCCACCCCTGAGCACCCCCCCCCCCCCCCCCCCCCCCCCCCCCCCCCCCCCCCCCNGTTGGACCCACCCAAGGCTCCTTGGCTCCTGCCCCTTAGTGGTTCTGGCCATCGCACAGGGGCAGAGGTGTCCCTTCATCCGAAGGGGGAGCTCTGCCCCCCCCCCCCCCCCGCTTCTCATCACTGACTCAAATAAAGGAAATTCTGCAGCATCTGGCTTCTGGAGGCATCTCCTCGCTCCAGGTCATGTCCCTGCCCCCCATACCACACCCTCAGTGCTTTGTGTTTCCCACATGCATTCCAGATGCTTCCCTGCCCATCCAGACACCCGGCGGGGCTGGCTGCTGTGACCACTGACACGGACCTCACAGAGGCAGCCGCCCCCTCCCACTGTGGGGGGAGGGTCTCCTGGGGGCCCACGTGCGAGGGGGCCCCAAGTGCGAGGTAGCCACCCTTCTCCCCAAAGACACAGACATTCTGTCTGTAAAATTCCTGCTCACAGTTAAAAATGTAAAAACACAGAAAAAACGGAAGAAAAGTATAACAAAAAAATTCCAGTTTCAGTGTTTCGAATGTAATTGCTTATTTTTTTGACCCCACAAATGCTCACAAAATAGTTTCAGAATAGTGCTGCGAAACTATGACCAACAATATGAATAACAAAAATCAGTTTAAGCCCTTTTGGGGGGAGTGTGTCTTTTGTTCAGAGGCTGTATCCCACTTGGTGGGTAGAATGAAGA
Source organism: Hyaena hyaena (assembly GCF_003009895.1). Lineage (NCBI taxonomy): Eukaryota > Metazoa > Chordata > Mammalia > Carnivora > Hyaenidae > Hyaena > Hyaena hyaena. Next base: position 2,643,118 of record NW_024080686.1, on the reverse strand, counting down.
GGCTGTACTTTAATGTCACTTGGAATAGTGTTCTTTACAGGGACACAGCACACCCAGAGGGTCATCTATTTCATTTTGCTCTTATTTTAAGGGATTGCTTTTGAAAGTTGAATATTGTAAAATACATCAAATATTTACATCAAATCTATAAAACATGTGTTTTCAAGGAAGACTGACATTGAAACCTGTTCTCTCCATCCTTCATTCCTTCTCTCCTCCTATAAATAACAATTTTTAAAGCTTGCTTGTTTTTTGCTTGCTTGTTTCTTTTTTCAAATGAGCTTCATAATCAACTTGTTCGGCTCCAGCAAACAAACAAAACTAAAACTCTGATGATATTTTTATTGGATAGCATCTCCACCTCTCACTTAATTTAGGGAGAACTAACATCTTTATGAACTTGAGTTTGCTTGTCAAAGAACAAGGATGTCTTTCTGTTTGTTCACATTCTTTTGGTGTCTCAAGGGGGCTTTCTAGTTTTTTTCCCATGTAGGTTTTGGATGTTCTGGAAGACACGGAAGCATGCTGCTCAGATGTCTCTTCGGTGAGAAGCAAGTGGTTAACTGACAGCCTTCAGCAGATACTTTTTTCAGGACAAGATTCTGCACCCAGTTCCAATGCGCATGTGGGTTTTCTCCCACCAAGCAATTCTCTGACACCAGCGGGGTGTCCTACAGTTCAACTCGATTCTGACACTCCCTACCTGGAGATAGTGCCATACTCCAGATGTTAAGGGCTCAGTCCCACCAGACTGCATTCCCCCCTGCCCCCGCCCCTACTTCATATACCAGTAGCAAGTCCAGGTTGTCATCTGGGCATCTGATCAACCTTCTACAGTTGGGAGAGTTTCCCATGACTTTCTCTTGGGTTAGATTAATTTGTTAGATTAATTAGCAGAACTCTGAGAAACATTTTACTTATTGGATTCCTGGTTTACTCTAAAAGGATACAACTCAGGAATGGACAGACGGACAAGATGCATAGGGCATAGGGTATGGGGAAAGGACACAATTGTTCTGTGCCTTCTTTAGGGCGCCACTCTCACCAAATATCCATGTGTTCCCCAACCCAGAAGCTCTTTGAACCCCATCCTTTTGGGATTTTGTAGAATCTTCATTTCATAGTCATGACTGGTTAAATCACTGGCTGTCACTTCCTCTGATGATCACTTTTGCAATATTCCTCTCCTGTCCCTGGAGGTCGGGCAGCGGGCCCAAAACCTCGAACCTTCCAATTGCATGGATTGGAACCGGCCTGGCCACCAGCCCTACCCCTCACTGGGGCCAAAAGTCACCTCATTAACCTTACAAACCTTACAAAAGACACTTTGTTGTTCTCATCACTTAGGAAATTCCAAGGGTTTCGCAGGAGCTCTGCCAAAAATGAGAAGGAGACCAAATATGTATTTCTTTTTTTTTTAATTTTTTAATGTTTTATTTATTTCTAGGAGAGAGAGACAGCCTGAGCAGGAGAGGGTTAGAGAGAGAGGAAGACACAGAATCTGAAACAGTCTCCAGGCTCTGAGCTGGCAGTCAGCACAGAGCCCGACGTGGGGCTCGAACCCACGAACCACGAGATCATGACCTAAACGAAAGTCGGACGCTTAACTGACTAAGCCACCCAGGCGCCCCCCAAATATGTATTTCTTATTATAAATCACAAAATATCAGAGCCCTTCTCAGATTTTGTGCCAGTTATGTTATTTGGGGGAAGGGGGACTGGCTCTCAGCTGAGTAAGGCCACTCTAATAGTCTGGCTACTTCTGTCCAACACAGGACAACTCTAACTCCATATCTCCTCCTGAGCTGGTGGAGACTGTCACGGATGAGGGGCCTGAGAGCCCCTCTTTTCCCATTCAGCCTCCTCCACGTTCAACTTCCTGCACTCCTGACTCCATCTTGGCACCTGCTTCCCAGAGAACACAACCTGTGACCGACAGACACTGCAAACTTTGCACATAAGCGTTCATAGTCTCTTTCCTTTTTTGCTACACGAATGGAGTATGCTTTAAAGTGGTTTCTGTTTTTACGTATGAAAGCTATCAATTTTTCTATGTTCATTTTGTAACTTGCTACGTAACTGAATTGCATTGGTTTGTAGCAGTATTTCCTTGCTGTGTTTGGGTCTTCCACTGATAAAATCACGTCATTTGTAGATAGTGAGATTTTTACGTCTTTTTTCCCCCTAATTCTTATGCCTCTTCTTGTTTTTTTTCTTGCCTTATTGCATTGGCTACTATTCCAATACAGTGCTAAATAGTAATGGTAACCAAAGGCATCCTTGTCTCGTTCCTTACTTTAGTGAAAATCTTCAAGTGTTTTCCATTTAATGCTATGTTGGATCATTTGTATATTATATAAGAGGGAGAGGGAGACACAGAATATATATATTTTATATATATGAGAGGAAGACACAGAATCCGAAGCAGGCTCTAGGCTCTGAGCTGTCAGCACGGAGCCCAGTGTGGGGCACAAACTCCCGAAATGTGAGATCATGACCTGAGTTGGAGTCAGACACTTAACCGACTGAACCACCCAGGCACCCCAAGAAGATACCTTTTAATTCCTATTTTATTGAGTCTTTGACATGAACGAGTTTTGGGTTTTTTCAAATACCCCTTCATCGATTTTGCTTCTTGACACTATTCATATTATGGATTATATTGATGAACTTCCTAATCTTGAATCAACCTTGCATTTCTGGGATAACCAGTACCTGATCATGGTGTACTGTTTTTTAAATAAGCTATTAGATTCTGTTAATTTTCTAGTTAAGGTTTTACATTGATGTTCCTAAGAGAGATAGGTCTGGGCTTTTCTTTTGGAGTTTACTCATCAGGTGTATGGCTTAGTAACTGAGCCTGTGAAAGCCCATGAAACCATATGGGCTGAGGTAGGCATGTGAATCACCCCAGCTGTGCCAACCTGGTGAACTGTAATTTTTGTACAGTATCATCCATTTTATCTAGGTCTTCAAATTTATTTGCATAGAATTCTGTGAAGTAGTCTCATAATTTCTTTAAAAAATATCTGTTTGGATGGTTATTTCCCACTTGTCATTTCTAACTTTGTGTATTTGTGTTTTCTTTCCTGGTTAGGTGAGCTGATGATGTGTGTTTTTTGTTGAGGGTTTTCACCTACAGAGCCAGATTTTTTTCTTACCTCTACTGTTTTTCTTTTTTTCTAACTCCTTAAATTGCTTTCTCCTTATTAAGTTTTCTCTTGTTTACTTTTAGCTTACTCGGTTATCCAGAGTAATGCTCTACTAATACATGGCATTAATACTATACAGTTTCCTCTGATAACTGCTTTTGTGTGTCCCATAGATACTGATATGTATTCAGTCAATTTTATTTTCAAGAAGTCGTGTAAATTCATCTTGTAGGTTCTGTTTGTCATAAGGATTGTTTAATAGTATGTATCTTAATTCCAGGTAGAAGAGATTGTTTTGGTTTATTGCATTACTAACATTACAACTTCTGTTGTATTATGATCAGAGGATATTGTTTGTACAATTTCCATTCTTCCAAATTTACTAAGATTTTCTCTGTGGCCTGACATGTGGTTAACTTTTCTGAAAGTTCTGTGTATCACACTCTTAATTAACATTGTTAAATAGCTGATACCAGTTAGATGAGAAAGAGAAATGAGGCAAACAAAGTAGAAAAGAAGAGGTAAAATGATCATTATTGTCACGTATCATTGCTTAGCTGAAAAACCCAAAAGAACCCATACAAAAAAATCTATGTAAACAGTAGGTAATGTAGAAATGTGATGTGTAAAAAAGTATATATAAATCACTACCCTTCAAATATAGGTATACATTATATTAAATATTATATATTAATGGATGAATATAATATATGATTATGTTATATATTCATTAATGGACATAAGATGATATAATCATATTCATATATACTTAGAAGCATAGTATAAGGCTAGTTACACAGTTTGTAAACATTTGTGTATAAAGCCACGTGGCTACCCAGAGATGTTTATCCATGCAGAGTGGCTCTGGGGGGGACACCCGAGAAGGGGTGCCCCTGCTTATGTTTAGGGAAAAAAGTGGGAGACCCAAAGGCATCCTCAGGCTTTGTGCTAAAATTTACTACTGGAGACCCTTCCCTTGGCTGCACAGAAATATCAGAGTGGCCAAGAAACCGGCGTTTGTGGGAAGAAAAAAGGTCCAAGAAAAACGGTCACATGAAAGAAGACAGGGAAGACGGGTGCTGTGTACTTGGGAGGCAGAACGATGGGCCTTCGGGGACGGAGGAGAGACTCGGGTTTCTCAAGGACGGAGGGTGATAAGGAGACAGGAAGGAAGATGGGCGAGTCCAAGGTCCTTCTGCTGGAGAGAAGAGGCTGTTTGGGGGATGGATGGCAGCGATCCCTAAAAGCAGAGTTCATCTCTCAAGATACCTTTGAACAAACAGGATCTGTGCACCAGTTTTTCTGGAAACAATTGCAGAGAACAAGCCAATGCAGTTACGACTGCAGCATTCATGGGAAGAAATACCCTTCGGGGACCGTTCTAAGGGCAGAGCTCCCCTTGGGGAAGTTCTTTTGAAAAAGCAAAAATTCGCGTGTTTGCTCTTGAAGCTTTAAAAGCTTTCTCGTGTTCTTGCATTAAACGGTGCTGTCAGGGGACTGAGAGCTTTTCCCTTCCATAACGGCCCATTATGGCTTCAGAGGCCGACGCCTTCCGAAATGCCATGGTTTTCCTTTGCCAGCCCTGATTTCATCATCACGGAGCCACCTGCACTTCCAAGTGCCACCGCCAGGCCTTTTCCTCAAATGTGGAGAAGCCACAGCCACTGGGAATTAGCCTGACAAGCTGATGTCTCTCGAGAGAAAGCTAGGCCGCAAGCCCTTTTGCTAACACTGCGAGAGCCCAGCAGTTTCTCACGCCTGCCGGTGGCTGCTCTCCCTGCGCGAGGCCGCCGGGCTCAGAGCCAGAAGCCTCTCGTTAAGCCCTGGAGTCACCATTCAGCTGCCCTGGGATCTTCGGAACCACTCAGCCTTCTCCGATCTCAGTTTTGTCCTCTGCTGGAGAGGAGAGCCCCGGACCCCTGCCTCGCTGGCGGCCGCCAAGATGAAAACCCAGGGCACACGTGCAATCACACGTGCAGTGCCGGGTGTGCGGTGAGGGTCTGCTGACTTGAAACCGGTACCCGTTTCTAGTTTGGGGCAATGGCCTCCACGCACGTCCCCCGGAATCGCCTGGGAAGCTGAAAAAACCGAAACGAAACAAAACCCAGACTCCCCCAGATCCTGGCCAGCCCAGCTCCCAGTGGGTGCCCCGAACAATTTTCGTGGGTCTGCGTTGGCACTTGGGAGCCCCCGGTGTTGGGGGCGACTGGGGGGCTCAGTCAGTTAAGCGTCCGACTTCGGCTCAGGTCATGATCTCACGGTTTCTGGGTTCGAGCCCCGTGTTGGGCTCTGTGCTGACAGCTCGGAGCCTGGAGCCTGCTTCGGATTCTGTGTCTCCCTCTCTCTCTCTCTGCCACTCCCCCACTTACACGCTGTCTCTCCCTCTCAAAAATAAATAAAGATTAAAAATTAAAAGAAAAAGAAGTTCTCAAGAGAATGTTCCGGGGGCTGGGGGTTGGCACCCCCTGGGGAAGGCCGCCTGGCTACTCCAGGAGGTAAAGGTTACCTCAGCCAATGCCCTGAAGTCTGGAGGGCGACCCGCAGGGACAGCGCTCTGAGGAGCATCCCGCGAGGGGACCTGTGGTAGACCTGCCCCTAATGCCTGCGGGGGGGGGGGGGGGGGAGCGGGCACAAGAGGAGGCCCCCGGCCCGTCCGTCTGCTATGCGGTGCTAAGGGGAGCATCGTCCCTTCTTCTGTCTTGACGTGAGTGCCTGGAAGGCAACGCTGCTTTTAGAATTCCTGGGTGAGTCGGGGTGTTGTGTGGAAAGGTGACCGCACGATGACCTCCAGCCCCAGCACGACCCCCACGCCAAGGTCTGCCCTTCCCTCTCTCCCCCTGCCCGGGGGTCAGGAGCCTCAGCTGCCCCTGGCCTCTCAAACAGCCACCGCTTGGCTCTCCCTCGGCCCCAGGAGCTTGTGTGCCCACCAGCCTGTGTCCCCTTCGGGAAGGTGGCCTTCGAGAGGGTGGCCTGAAGCACACTGGGGTCGTTTGAGTGGGAATTCTGGAAGCCTGGGCACCTGGAGCACCATCTGGATTGAGGGGCATGGGCTCCAGGTGGGCACATCTCCTTGGCCTTGACCCACAGGGAGGGGTAGCTGGAGAGGGTCAGAGCGGCACCCTGAAAGCGTGGGGCCCAGGGCAGCGTCTGTGGCGCAGCTGGCTTTGTCAGGGTGGTCGGTGCGATGAGGGGCCATGTGGGGCAAAGAGGAGTCAGCAAGCGTCCCAGCGCACAGTTGATGGAGGGGGAAGGGGGGGTGTTGTGCATTGAGGACGTGATCCGGAAGCTAAGAGGCAGGATGAGTTATCTGAGCAAGGATGGGAGTGGCGATGTGGGGGACACTTTAGACAGAGGGGGGTCTGAGGCAAAGGCACGGAGGTAGGAGACAAGATACAATGTCCAGAGAAGTCACGTGTGAGTCTTGGGGACAAGGGTGGGGGCGAGGCTTAGGGGAGGGTGGGGGGGTGTTCATCCGGAAGTTAAAGGCAACACTTTATAAATAGGAGGAGGGGAGGAGCATCCTCGGGTAAGGCATCTTCACACACGAAAAGTGCCCTGTATTGGGGGGTCTGGGTGGCTCAGTCAGTTGATTTCAGCTCAAGTCATGATCTCATGGTTCGTGGGTTCAAGCCCCGCATGGGACTATGCACTGACTATGCTTGGGATTCTCTCTCTCTCCCTCTCTCTCTGTCCCTCCCCTGCTTGTACACACTCTCTCTTTCTCTCTCTCAAAATAAATAAATAAACTTTTTAAAAAGTACTCTTATAAAATGGACTGTGGTCACCGTATTTGCAAATTCCATGAAACAATATCTGCTGTAGCCCAGGTACTAAAATCATCTGATGTTCTAAAGTTAAAGACATCACATTAATTTTGTTAGTGTTTTTAAAGTTACAGAATAACAAAGAAACTCAGTTCTTGTCAGAATTTATGTTTTTAAGAGCTGCATTTATTAGATGTTTTTATAGCCCTGAGAGTTTTCATAGGCTTTGCAAGCTGCAATATTGTTCCAAATAAACAAATCCAAGTCTTGCCCTAGGATGTTAAGGACAAACAGCACGGAAATCTTTCTTGTTCTCATTTCCATTTATATTATCCGACAGGCTTTTAGGACTGCCCGTTGATGGTATGAATCTGAACAGCGGAGGCCCCCAGAGGGGAGGAAAATGTGAGTTTTGAACATGACTTCTTTACTAAACAAAATGAAATGGAATTCAACCCCATTGTAATAAACTCCACGGGACACGCCTATTGTCTTGTGCAGCAAAACTCTTTTGTAATGACTGTGTGGTTGGCATTTGAGGTCCTTGCTTATAGGGACTGAAAATGAAATGGTACAAGGAGAAAAAAAGAAGTGCCTGGAACCCAGTAGGGAGGAGTGGGCAGCTGGCCTGTCATTCAAAATCCATCTCTCCCTCATCATAGCTGGTTGCGTCTAGATATCCGCTCCATCACCATGGCATTAGAGGAGGGTCCAATCCAGTCACTGAGGTCTCATTCTTTTCTGTGACTGGTTCCCATACAGGTATGAGAAATGACTCTGGCCGGTGAGACCCTCTTCTAGCCCTTGTGAGATTTGGGTGTGATGTCCAGACAGCTGCAGCCATTTTGCAGCCATGAAGCCCATGAAGTCTTCCTCCACCCCCTCACCTTGGGCTATCGAGGTGCTTGTCTAGTTATTGGATTAATGCAGGAGGGACCCCATCTGGGTGTTCTGTGCTGGGCCTGACACATAATGGGAGCTCAGTACAATTTTTTTGATGATTTGTTCCTTTGTTTGAGTTTATTTATTTATTTCGAGAGAGACAGAGAAGCAGCGGGAGTGGGTGGAAGGGCAGAGAGAGAAGAGAGAGAGAATCCCGGCAGGCTCCATGCCGTCAACACACAGCCCAATGTGGGGCTCAAACTCACGAACTGTGAGATCATGACCTGAGTGGAAACCAAGAGCCAGATGCTCAACTGACCGAGCCACTCAGGTGCCCTCAAAAACTTTTTAAAAAATAAACAAAGAAGTTGTTGAAGAGACTTTGTTGTAATCCAGTCAATCACCAGGACACGAGTGGCTTGTATTGAGTAGACTTCTTTTGACAGGGATCTTGAGGGTAAAGCGAGCCTACCCCATGCTGCAGATGTATGTCGGAGGACTTGAATGTTCTTTTGAGGTCCCAGCCAGAGATCCTGACCCAAAGTATCAGGGATTTGTGTATATGTATATACACACATATATCTTTTAAGTTTATTTATTTTTGAGAGAGAGAGACAGAGCACAAGCAGGGGAAGGGCAGAGAGAGAGGGAGACACAGAATCCGAAGCAGGCTCCAGGCTCTGAGCTGTCAGCACAGAGCCCCACGCGAGGCTCGAACCCACGAAACACGAGATCATGACCTGAGCCGAAGTCAGACGCTTAACCGACTGAGCCACCCAGGCGCCCCTGTATATTTCAAATTGAAATGCCTTCGATCTTCACTCAGTAGTTTGATCTTAAAAAAAAAAAAAAAAAAAAAAAAAGCATAGCACAAATGTCAAGTTTTTGTTTGTTGGAGAGATGGTGGGTGTTCAAGCCTTGGGAACGAGCCTGTGCATTCTCTGCGCGGGGAAGAGCATGTCAATCAGCTTTGTTGTCAGTGGGTAGATTGTTCTGGAACCCGAGGAGGAGACAGACAGGTATTCCACGAGATTAGTCACAGGAGAAATGTTGTTTCTTCCTGTAATTGTTGACAGGAATCTTCTGTGTTTGAAAGGATGTGCAAAGTGAGACATGTATTTTTTCATTGAATGAAAGTAGTTAGGGCTCCCTGGCTAACGTAGCTATTGTTAAACTGTAAATTTAGATTTGGGAGGAAGAATCAGGATGTATCCTTGATTAAACCGTAATAATTGACAGACTTCCTGGCCCAAAGCTTACAATAACAGCCCTCTCGTCTTTCCGTGTTCAATAAGAACCATGTGCCTGTATGTTTGCACATTTCTTCATGTGGTTCTTTCCTCCTTTCAAAGGACTACATTATTTCCACCTTATGACAACCCCGTGAAGGATGAGGATCTATTTTACAGACGAAGAAACGGAGGTAGGACATTATGCATTTTGTTTAAAATCTCACACGTACTAAGCACAGCAGGGCCTCGAATGTAAGACGAGCCTTTTTCAACTGCTAGTGCCACTTTCTTTGGAAATCGAGGTGAGCTCGATGAGACGGGAGGGGGAGGAGTTTGAAGGGTGGACCAAACCCAGCATGGAACCTTTGCCTACAGACACGTGGTGGCTCAGATCAGATCACAGGAGACCGGGGCCCACGGAGGGGGAACCTTAGGATGGTTGGGACCCGCCCTTGCCGGCAAAAGACAAACAACATCTATATCAACACAGCTCAGAGAAGGGGGCAGCCGTAACATGGACACGAAGGGGTTTGAAACTCATCCAGCGAGAGTTTCAAACCCTGCCCTTAAGTGTGTTTTGATGTTTTTGCTAATGCAATTTTTGACAAATATTATCTCCTAAAAGCTTTGCATGCTGCCTGGGTGGGGTTTTGGATGTATCATTCATATTCCTCCATTCATTTGGCGAGCTGGTGTTCTATATATTCGTTGATGCCTTAGCAGACATCAATTAACTACTGAGCCCTGTAGTTAATCTGAGTAGCCCCACATGTTGTAAATATTACATTGTAGGGATGACATCGGCTTGTTCAATTCTTAAGTGTTTTCTTACTGTGTATTGGATGTTTCTGGCTAATATTTTATTTAGCATTTTTGCACCAATACTCACGAGTGATCATTGGTTCATAGCGCTCTTATATTCCTACTATCCTTATCAGGGTCAGGTACCAATGTTATACTTGATTCCTAAAGGGAATTCAAGAGCCTTTCCTCATTTCTACTGCTCTGGGGAAAAATCCATATTATATGTTCACTCTCAGAAAAATTTGAAGGCGGAGAATGCCCATTCTTCAACATAAGTTACAAGAGAAAAAACCCACCAAGTCCAATAACACAATTAATTTCTCATGGTTTCGCCCTATCATCCAAGCTCAGGCTTTGTAGAAAGTGAAGTCAAGGGGTGTCTGGGTGGCTCAGTCAGTTAAGCGTCCGACTTCGGCTCAGGTCATGATCTCACAGTTCGTGAGTATGAGCCCTGTGCACAGAGCCCACCTTGGATCCTCGGTACCCCTCTTTCTGCCCTTCCCCTACTCTCTCTCTCAAAAAGACACAAAACATTAAATAAATAAATAAATAAATAAATAAATAAATAAATAATAAAAGGCCAGCTTCTGAGCCTAGAAAGGCAAATAGGGTGGAAGAGAGGAGACCCCTTAAGAGAAGGGGTCTTTTAAACACTGGGTCCTGGAGGGGGGGCAGAAACTAGAGGAGACAGTCTGGGGTCCTACGAGACAAAACAGAACCAGGCAGAGAATGGCAGGCAAGCAGTCTGCGCGGTGTCACACTAGACAAACAAACACCCACTCGAGCATCCGCACTGTACTGTGATGACGGGACAGAGGGCCATTCAGCCAGGGGTCTCGCAAACAGATGCCACGACCACGGATATGAGAAAGATCAATGGGTCCACATGGCTTTAGCAGCACCCCAGACCAGAAGACGATTCTTTTAAAATTCTTTTAAATGTTTTATTTATTTCTGAGAGAGACGGAGAGAGACAGCGTGAGCAGGGGAGGGGCAGAGAGAGAGGGAGACACAGAATCTGAAGCAGGCTCCAGGCTCCGAGCTGTCAGCACAGAGCCTGACGCGGGGCTCAAACCCACGAACTGTGAGATCATGACCTGAGCCAAAGTTGGGCGCTTAACCGACTGAGCTACCCAGGCGCCCCCAGAAGACGATTCTTATGCACCGCCGAGAAACACTTGGCTCAGAAACATCGTAAAACGGCAGTTCAAACAGAATTAAACATCCTCAAATAGGCATTTGAGGATAAAACCACCATGAATCAGAAGTTTGAAAATGAAGAAGAGAGATGTAAATGACAGCAATAACTAGGAAGAGATAAAGAAAAGAGTGGTCATTTTCAGGACAAAAAAAAATTGGAGAAAAAGATTAAAACATCTCAGAAATGAAGAAAAAGTTATAAGATTCTGAAGGGAGAGTATCCTCAAATGAAGGTTTATTGGCACCTGGGTGGCTCAGTTGGTAAAGCATCTGACTTTGGCTCAGCTCATGATCTCACGGTTTGTGAGTTCAAGCCCTGCGTCGGGCTCCATGCCTGGAGCTTGGTTTGGATTCTGTGTGTCTTTCTCTCTCAATTCATGCGTGCTGTCTCTCTCTCTCCTTCTCTCTCTCTCTCAAAAATAAACATTAAAAAAAAATTTAAAAAAAAGAAAGTTTATTAAGAGGCATGGAAGAAAGGCAGAAAAACACCAAAAGAAAGAAAATGAGACAGAGATGGTAGCAAATAAGACTAGAGAGTAAATTGTGGGAAGGACATCAAGGAGGGAATTAGATCTGTGTTACTGGAGTCTCTGAGGAAAGAAATAATGAGACAGAGCTAATATTTAAAATGATAATCCAAGAAAAAATGTTTTTATTTATTTTTGAGAGAGAGAGAGAGAGCATGAGTAGGGGAGGGGCAGAGAGAGAGGGAGACACAGAATCTGAAGCAGGTTCCAGGCTCCGAGCTGTCAGCACAGAGCCCAACACGGGGCTCAAACGCATGAATCACGAGATCATGACCTGAGCCGAAGCTGGACACTTAACTGACTGAGCCACCCAGGCGCCCCCTCCGAGCAAATTTTCTAAAAAACCCCACAAAACCCCCATGTGTAAACAGAAAGGGTTTGCTGGGTGCCTGAGAAAACTAACCAGGACAATCAACCCCACGACATATCTGGTGAAACGATTAGATTTAAAGATAAACAAATTATATCAAGGCATCTAGGTGAAAAGAACAAAGGCAAACAGGTTAGACCCGTGTTAGTCTTTTCAAAAATAACGTGCAAAGCAGACCCAACGGTGAAGCAGCCTTTTTTAAAAGGAGAGAAAAAAAGCAAACTAAGGACTTTCTTTGTAGCCAGGCTGTTCTTTACCATCAAGGCTGTAAGTTCGTTTCAAAACGGAGAAGAACTTAGGGAACACTGCCTCCCTAATGCTTTCTGGAAGAATCTACTAGAGAATGAGCTTCGTGACTGAGGAGACCTCTGCATGAGGAGTGAGGTGGGTGTTTTAGGACCATCGAGGAAGGTGAATGTCTGAAACCGAGGTGAGGACGGCATGGGAAGAGTGTGGTTTGGGAAGCAGAGTGCATCTAAGCCAAGCCCAGAGGTTACCTTCCCCCATGGCTTAAAAAGGAGCTCCGCGGGGTGCCTGGGGGGCTCAGTCGGTTAAGCAACAGACTTCAGCTGAGGTCATGATCTCATAGTTTGTGAGTTCAAGCCCCGCATCAGGCTGTGGGCTGACAGCTTGGAACCTAGAACCTGCTTTGGGTTCTACGTCTCCCTCTCTCCCCCTCCCCTGCATGTGCTCTCTCTCTCTCTCTCTCTCAAAAATAAATTAAAAAATAAAAATAAAAAAGGAGCTCTATGTTCTCACCTTAGAGCAGCAGGAGCTTGGAAACAGGTTTGACTTTGACGGTGAGTCTGGGAGTCACAGAGGAACGTGGAGGTGGGGACAGCGGTGGCGGTGGGGGAGGGAGGGCTGACCTGGGTCCTGAGTTGCCTCCCACTGGAGATATCCAAAGATATAAATCTCAGCAGGCATCCTGGAGGATTTGATCAAGGGGATGCCTCTATGCCACTTAGTGAAACACTATCTGACTCCTCCCCAGAGCCTCCTGTATCCATTCCACCCCAGAAAGGGCAGTATTTCATCAGCAGTCTCCTCTCAAATATTTTTTTTAATGTCTTTCTGAGAGAGAAAGAGAGAGAGACGGCGTGAGCAAGGGAGGGTCATAGAGAGAGGAAGACACAGAATCCGAAGCAGGCTCCAGGCTCTGGGCTATCAGCACAGAGCCCGACATGGGCCTTGAACCCACGGACTGTGATCATGACCTGAGCCGAAGTTGGACGCTCAACCGACTGAGCCACGCAGGTCACAAAACTGAAACTTGAAAGGGTGAATCCATTTGCACGAGGGGACACAGCTCTCCTAAGGTAGTGTCACACCAAGAATCTGGATCAGGTCTGCCTTTCTGCAAGCCTCTGCTCTTAACTTGCACGCGGCACTGCCTCCCACACCAGTCACGCATACCTTCATGTGAGCGAGTTCGTCAATATTTGCAATTCACACCTCTTTAGCCCTTTGCCATTCGCGAAGCACTTTGAAAGTACCATGCTGTAACAACCCTACGAAGTAGGTAATAAAATCTCCAATTTACAAAAGAGGAAATTGAAGTCCGGATATTTGTTCGATGATAGCTGGGAAGGGAGGGATGAATGGTGACTTGAACTCAGGGCTTTCGGCTGTCAAGCCATAGCTTTTCCATCACCACAAGCAGAGTCTCTATGACACCCAGCAGAAAACAGTGCGTTGAGAGGAGAAGTGTAAGAGGGTACGCACAGTTTTCAAGTAAGTAGAAAATAAAAATTATAAAGGAAAACAAGAACAGAATGTAACTTTACCCCAGAAAGAAAGCAAGAAAGCAAGCAGGCAAGCAAGCAAGCAAGCAAGCAAGCAAGAAAGAAAGAAAGAAAGGAAGAAATCGACATCGTTGAAGATGAAGCCAAGTGTGGATCAGGACGGGACCTCCTGTCTGAATAGGACCAGTTCTCAAAAACACAAACTGTATTTGTCTTGAATTGTCTGAACTCTGCTTCTGTCCTTTCATTATGGAATATTCTTCATTTTCACCTGATCTGACAAGATACACCTTATCTCCTTCAAGACCGAACTCAAACATCATCCTCATCATTCTTTCAGCAAGAAGGGAATCGCTCTTCTAAATTTCTGAACACTTTTTTAAAAAGCCAAAATGCATTTTTAAATTTTTTTAATGTTTTATTTATTTCTGAGAGAGAGAGAGAGAGGCAGCGTGAGCAGGGGAGGGGCAGAGAGAGAGGGAGACACAGAATCTGAAGCAGGCTCCAGGCCCTGAGCTGTCAGCACAGAGCCCGACGCGGGGCTCGAACCCACGACCGTGAGATCATGACCCGAGCCGAAGTCGGACACTTAAATGACTGAGCCACCCATGCGCCCTTATTTTCATTATATTTTTTTAGTTGAAGTTCACAGCATGCACAAAACCTTAAAATAGAATTTATATTGTTAGAGAAGGGGTACCTGGGTGGCTCAGTCAGTTGAGAGTCTGATTCTTGATTTGGGCTCAGGTCATGATCTCAGGGTCGGAGGAGCGAGCCTGCATCAGGCTCCACGCTAAGCATGGAGCCTGCTTAAAATTCTCTCTCTCTCTCTCTCTCTCCCTCTCCTCCTCCCCCTAGCTGTTCATGTTCTCCTAAAAAAATGTTGTCAGATAGATTGAAATAACTACGAATTCTGCACATCACATCACAGCCTCTTAGATAAATACTAAATTTGATAGGCTTCACCATGCACACATTTTATAAATACTATTTTTTGAAATTGAAGTTGTTATTTTGAGATGATTGCACATTTATAAGTTATTCTAAGAAATAATGCAGCGAGATCTCGTGCTCCCTTTACCCATTTTCCTCTACTGGGCACGTCTTTCAGAACTGTGGTCCAGTAGCACCCCCGTGGTATTGACCTTCATCTGTGCACCTGCTTCAGGAGCCTCAGTTTCACTTGTGCTCAAATTTGCATATGTTTAGGTCTGTGCAACTTTATCACATGTGAAGGTTCACACCTCTCTCTCTCTTTTTAAAAAAATTTAGTGTTAATTTATTCTTGAGAGACAGAGACAGAGCATGAGCGGGGGAGGGGCAGAGAGAGGGAGACACAGAATCTGAAGCAGCTTCAGGCTCTGAGCCGTCAGCACAGAGTCTGATGTGAGGCTCGAACTCACAAGCTGTGAGATCACGACCTGAGCTGAAGTCGGAAGCTTAACTGATTGGGCCGCCCAGGCGCCCCGTTCCCATGTCTAACACCAGCGTCAAGATACAGCATGGTCCCAACACTGCAAGGGTCCCTCCTGTCCCTGTTATATAATGACACCCCCCCCGCCACACCTCCCTGCAACCCGGCCCTAACCCCTGCCAACAACTGATCCATTTTCCATTCTATAATTTCGTCATTTCGAGAATGTTACATAATGGACCCTTACAGTATATAACCTTTTGAGATTGGCTTTTACACCTGAGCATTTTGTAGATCTGCAGTCATTATGTTTGGATATGGCTTCCATCACTTGGTCAAGTTCTTTAAACACCCCATGCCTCAGTTTCTTCACCTGCAAAATGGGGATAATAATTTCTATCTCATAAGGTTGCTGTCTGTAGCTTGTCATAAGACAAGCTGGTTCTGTCATCGATATTGTTCACTTGACTCATTGACCACCCTGGATGGTGAGCCTCTTGCAGCCTTCTGCTGCAGCTAAAGACCTTGGCCACTGCTGTCTCCATGATCCTGTGAGGGGATGCCAGAGGCTGAGATGGACTGGAAAAGACCCTTTGAAATAAGTTGATTACCATTTAGAAAAAGGCACTAGAAGAAGATGGGGTTGGCCTTAACACGCAAGGAACCTGGGAACATGCCATCGGAAAGAGGGAGCCTCAGGGTACTCGTCAGAGAGAGGGATCCTGGGAAAACCTTCAGAGAGAGGGATGCTGGGACACTCTCAGAGAGAGCTGCTCCCTCTCAGAGAGCCAGGACCTGTGACTACCTGTCGATGGAGGCCTGATTCAGAAGTTTCCATGTGGAAAGGCAGATCCTGGGATGTCATAGCATTAGACGCCACAGACAGCAAATGCTATTAATTATCTGATAAATAAAGGTAATGGAGTTAAAAAAATTTTTTTAAATCTTTATTTATTTTTGAGAGAGAGAGAGAGACGGGAAGGGACAGAGAGAGAGGGAGACACAAAATCTGAAGCAGGTTCCAGGCTCTGAGCTGTCAGCACAGAGCCTGACCCCATAAATCGCAAGATCATGACCTGAGCTGAAGTCGGACGCTTAACCGATTGAGCCCCCCAGGCGCCCTGATGGAGTTTTAATCTTTTTTAAAGTTTATATTATCTCCGGAGAGCTGGGTAATAATGCTGTGCTCTTCCATGTAAATCTCTAACGTGGACTGTTGGACTTCAAACTCACCCGCTGAAAACCAATATTACTCCTCCAGTGAAGTCAGCAAATATTGAAAAATCCATTTGCACAAAGATATTCTCTACTTTGTCTACACAGCTCTCTGCGTGTTTGCTCGTTAAGTGGGGGGAGGGGGGGATCTTTTGGCGCTTTTAATGCTTTTCCCCGAAGAACACCTCTAACCAAGCAAAAGCAATCTGATTCCCCAGCTGGAATGATGTAAGTGGAATTAAATATTTTTAAATGATGTCTTGATAGTTGTTGAAATTCCTGAGCCTCTGCTGTGACTTGACAGCTTGGTAATTGCTAATTCGCTTTTATGCTAATTGAACTGGATCCTACTTGATGGGTTTGAAGTTAAGCTCTGAGGCTTCTGATGGAGTCAGGGGGCTTCCCCCACAGGTTCCCACCGCCCTCCCCCGGGGGGGGGGGCAGACAAGCAGCAGAAGTCAAGGCTGTGTACCTGGTGCCACTGTTCGCCATAGCACCTGCTGCTGACACTTCACACAAGCAAGTGGCTCAGTGGGTGCCGCTTCCCGAGGAGAACTGTGAAAGGGGGTGTAACTTTCCAAGAGGAGATCAGTGGCCCTTTGCCCCACAAACCTTCCTTCACAGCTGTCATAGGCACCCGATTTCGTGGGGAGAGCAAAGGTGTTAGAGTAAGACGTCTTTGGGCTCAAATCATTTCTCTGCCATTTACTTGCTGAGTGACTGTAGGAAAACCACTTAACCTGCCTGGGCGTGTTCCTCATCTACAAAATGCAATTAATGTATCTACTTTAGGGTGTTGGGTATATTGAAAGAATTTCTATATATATATATATATATATATTTTAAAATATTTATTTTTAGAGACAGGGCAGGCAAGCGGGGAGAGAGAGAAAGAAAGAGAGAGAGAGAAAACCTCAGCTCAGACCGACACGGGGCTCGATCTCACGAACCCATGAGATCATGACCTGAGCTGAAATCAAGAGCTGGCCACCTAACCCTCTGGGCCACCCACGTGCCCCAAATTAATATATTTAAATACCTGTGGCAGCGAACTTTTGGCAGATGGTATTCAAGAGACACAGGCTTCATTTTTCTTTCTCCTTTTCAACAATCGTGATACTGTTTTCTGCTGTTTTGTTACATTTGTTGCCTTTCCCCAAACACAGTAAACACTCGTTTAGTGAAGGCTGACTTCGTGCTAAGCACAGAGAGAGGAACGCACACAGCATCTACCTGGGAAGGGAGGTGGGGTCTGACACGGTGGCCCCTCCTGCGGGCGAGGGTCAGGTGCACACCTCCCGTGGAGCCCTGGGCGGTCGGATGGCACCTAGGAGGCGATCGGGAAGCTTTAGTCGCTCACATTTCTACCCTCACCTCCTGTTACTCTTTTTCCAGAAATAAATCTTGTCCTTAGTCTCCATACCTGATTCTGGGGCAGGAAATAGCCCCACGAGCGAGTTCTTTCTCCTTTCCAAATGTGCTTCTTCCCACAATAGGGACTTTGAATCAAATTTGCTGCCTGAAATGAAGGGTAGCTGACAGTGGTATACGAGAAATAAATCTTCTTTTTTTTATTCTATTATTCGTAATTTAAATTTAGAGTCCCATTCGCCAGAAGCGGCAGAGACCTAAGTTTGGTCAACCTGAGGTCTCCTCTTTCTCTCTGGGTAGCTTCTAGGTACCAGGGGGGTTAGGGGAGGGCTCTCTGCAAAGCCAGCCTTGACAATCACTTTGGGGCAAAATAAAGGAAACAAGGCATTCTCTTCAGACTCCCTTCTTTTCGGAACTGGTTCCTTCAGCAACAGGCACGTTCCAGACCCGAGGCAATGGGCTTGCTCGTTGCTCATCGTGCTCTAGAAAGGCCTTCTTCACAGCAGGGGTGCGCCCCGCACCTGCGGTGTGTGGGTTCGGGGCAGGGGGAAGGGGAGACGCACGAACTCCCCCCACCTCTTCCTCTGGTCTGAAGCAGTGAACACATCAGCTTCACATTTCTACTTCTCCAACCACTCGTTTCTCCTCATTTGTCTATTTTTAAGAGGTTTTTTAAAATGCCTCAGATGATTCCTTTTTTAAGATGGAAATATAAATCTTCTTGACACAACGTGGAATTTTAACCACCGAAAAGAGCACCACATCTTTCCAGAACATATTTTGAGGAGATGGCTTTGCCTCTCCCATCACCGTTTTCCTGGCGAGCTCCCCGCCGCAGTCCCCCCTCCCTCCATCCCCACTTCTCAGCCGAGGCCCTCCTCCCCCAGGAAGCTTTCTCTGGTTGCCCAGCAGGCCCTGGGGGGCTGGGTGTGTGACTCGGTGAGGCGCCCCCTGGCTGCACCTCTGTCTTGATTGGCTCGGGCTGTTATAACAAAACACCACAGACCGGGGGGGCTTTCACAACAGATAGATCTGGAGGCTGCAAGTTCAAATTCAAGGTGCTGGTGGATTCCACTTCTGGTGAGCACTCTATCTGGCTTCCAGACGGCGACCTTGTCTGGCATCTTCCCGTGACCCTGTTTTGGTGCATGCATGTGGAGAGGGAGAGACAGAAATTTCTCTCTATTTCTCTTCTTAAAAAAAAATTTTTTTTAACATTTATTCATTTTTGAGAGACAGAGAGAGACAGAGTGTGAGTGGGAAGGGGCAGAGAGAGAGGGAGACACAGAATCCGAAGCAGCTCCAGGCTCCGAGCTGTCAGCACAGAGCCTGATGCGGGGCTCGAACTCATGGACCATGAGACCATGACCTGAGCCGAAATCAAGATGCTTAACTGACTGAGCCGCCTGGGCGACAGTACCTTAATTGCCTTCTAAAAGCCATGTCTCCAAACACAAGTCACACTGGAGTCAGGGCTTCAGCCTCTGAGTCTGGAGGGACACGACTCACTCTATAGCAATTGCCCTCAAGTGTCCTCTGCTCTGGGGAACAACTCCTTCACGGTGCGCATACCCGTCCCGTTAGCTCAGCCGGGGGTGAGGGCGTTGCTTTCACTGTCGGACCCCAGTCCATGCTGGCTTCTCTGGGGCAGCCTCTGGTCCAGCCCGGGTGCCTCTACCTGTCTCAGGTGATAAAGTCCATCCCCTTCCTGGACGGCGGGACCTAGCCCGGTCCCCCCCACCCCCCCTTCTCCGCAGGTGGAGGTGGACTTCAGGGCGGGGGCACCATGTTTCTCACAATTAAGCATCTTTATTAAGAAAGTGACATGCCTTCTTCCATGGCCCGGCTCTGCCACGAGCCAGCCAGCTGGATACCTGGTGCACCTGGCCAGCCCTCTGTAGAAGGAGGATGATAACCCCACCTCCCAGGCCTTAAGGGGTCAGAATAGGTAAGTACTGTGGACAGGTAAGTACTGTGGACAGGTAAGTACTGTGGACTAGGTTAGTACTGTGGACTAGGTAAGTACTGTGGACTAGGTAAGTACTGTGGACAGGTAAGTACCGTGGACTAGGTAAGTAC
>NW_024080686.1:2599570-2622328 GCF_003009895.1 Hyaena hyaena | reverse complement strand
GTACTGTGGACACGTAAGTACTGTGGACTAGGTAAGTTGTGGACTCGGTAAGTACTGTGGACGGGTAAGTACTGTGGACTAGGTAAGTACTGTGGACAGGTAAGTACTGTGGACAGGTAAGTACTGTGGACAGGTAAGCACTGTGGACTGGGTAAGTACTGTGGACTGGGTAAGTACTGTGGACAGGTAAGTACTGTGGACTGGGTAAGTACTGTGGACTGGGTAAGTACTGTAGACTGGTAAGTACTGTGGACAGGTAACTGCTAAGTGACCGCTCTGCCCTGGGCTTGGCAGCCGCCCTTGAATGTCGATCGGGACCCGACCTGACCCGAAGGTACGCAAACCTGTCTGCAGGATGACAGCGTTTTGCGGCTGGCCCGAGGGCACCTGCTCCCTGCAGGGCCCCTCCGCACCCTCACTGTTTCTCCGTCGTCTGCAAACCTCCTGGGAAGGGCCAGAGTTTATCCGTCGTCGGAGAGAAGGATGAAGCCGAGGCTGGACCACGTGCAGGCCGCTGTCGGCGTCGCACCTCACTTCCAGCCTCCGGGCGGCCCTGCGTTTCCCGGTGGAGCAGACGAGACTCAGACGACCAGGCCCGGCCCGCGGCTGGTCCCGCTCCGGGGCCGCGAACGGAGGCCAGCGAGGACCGTCAGGCTCCCTGGTTCCCTCATCACCGGAGGCAGGGACGCTCCTGGGCTTCCAGCCTCGGCCCTTTTCCTTGAGAGGCTGTGCGGTGTGTGCAGGGCTTGAGGATCTAGAGACCCCTGGTTTTACATTTTTAAAAATAAATTTATTTTGGAGTAAATTCAATTTGAGGCTTCACAGGAAAGTTGCAAAGATGGTGCGAGTTTCTCCCAGTTTCCCCCGTGAATAGTTTACATTTACGGTGATCTGCTTGTCAGTGAAAAGATCACCGTCGGTACCTCACTGCTAACTCAACCCCAGCCTCTATGCGGACGCCACCAGCGTTTCTGTCTTCTTCTTGAGAGAGAGAGAGAGGGCACAAGTGAGTGAGGGGCAGAGAGAGAGAGAATCCCACGAGGGGCAGAGAGAGAGAGAGAGAGAGAGAGAGAGAGAGAGAGAGAGAGAGAAGCGAGGCTCGTCCAAAGCCGAGCTTGTGCTCACCCAACTCGGGACTCGGGCTCACGGACCGAGGGAAAACTACCCGTGGGATGGGTAGTATGTACGTATATTCTCACAATTCCTCTGTACGAAGACTTGTCTCTTACCCCATTTCTTCACTTATTCAAGTGTTTATTTATAATCAATATGGGCCCTGCCTGAACATTTTGGACTTCGGGCCGCAGTCTGTACTGCATTATTTATGTTGTTGCTCAAACTGGTCCAGCCTTTGGCTCTTTCCAGCTGCTTCCTGGGTCCTTTTCAACCCGCTCCCTCTTTCTGTTTGTTGAGCACCTGCTTTGCCTTCTGATAAGTACAGAACACTTCAGGTTTATCTTGCGTTTTTCCTGCTGCATCCCTAGAATCAGGCCTTTCTCCAGGGAGCCCTGGTTCCTTGTATTGGAGAACCCACTTTAGAAAGCTGGCTCTGGGGACGAGGTGCCCGATCTTGGAAGGGGGTTTTGTTAACATTCACTGACTGCTTTCATCGCGAGCAGATGTAGCCTGTGGCGCCGGCAGACAGAGGTCAGCCACGATGAGCGCGGACCCAAGGCGTTGTCATCTAACGCAACAGGTGGTTGGTGCAAGCTGCCTCGTCTTGGGGGATAGATTCTCCAAAGCCTCCCTTCTCACAGCTGCCCATCGTGGGGCAGGGCACAGGGCAAGAGCAGTGGTGACAGAGCCCATACTGTAAAGGGCTGCGCTGCGTCATCTCCTCTCCTTTAGGTAGGTTGCGAACGTGCCCACGGTCGTGCCAGTCTAAGACGACCATTCTGGAACATTCTGGCCATTCTGGAACACGTCAGGCTTGGAGCCATGATGGCTGGTATTCCAAGGCAGGCTGGAGTACGGGGTTGAGAACAGGAAGTATCGACAGGTGGAAGGAGAGATGATCCAACTCAGATAGTAAACAACGAACCTTCGGTAGGTGTCCCCGGAGGTCAACAGGCCAGAGAACTGGAAATCGGGATCGTCTCCAAAACCCCGGGCTGTCGGCCGTCATGTCCGGTGGGACCTGGCAAGTGGGGAGGGATAGACCCAGTGTGTCGGCTCAGCGGGGGGAAGGCGTGAGAGCTGGTGCTGGGATGCCCGGGTGCCAGAGAAGGACCAGGGCTCCGGGGAGCCTGGGACTGAGCCTCTGTGCTGTCTCTCTCGTCTCTGCTTCCTGCCGCGTGTGGGCTGAGGCAGGTGGTGCCGCCAGGAGATGGCGGAGCCCAGCCACGGGCAGAGCCCTGAGGGAGCTGAAGCCACATCTCCAGGGGCCCTGCCTCCTCTTTGGCGAGAGAAGCCAGAGCCTACGCTCTCCCCAGCGCATCACAAGATAAACTGTACAGAGGTGCCCACATACGTCAATGGCAATGGACGTAGGTTCTGTTATGGGACTTGGTGAATTTGGGGCAGCGTAGTTTGGTTTGCCATATATTTAATCCGCACCACAATGAAAGCTGTGTAGAGGTTCATTATGCATACATTTGGTTGGCTTCTGCCCTAGAAATTTTCTAGTGTGATTTTTTAAGTTTCTCATTACAGCCAAGCTCCCCAGAACCAGTTCCTTTATTTTCATAAATCTGGCAGGAACTTTGATACGGAAGGACTTTTCCTGGGCCTGAAAAACAGCTTCCAGTATTGAAAAGGGATGAAGTCTTCCAGACATCGTTCATGCTTGGGCTACAGCATCACTTCTGCAAGGGTCTGTGAGTTATTTCCCAGCAGGATTGACTGGGGCTCTGGCAGACTGCATTGTGGAACGGAGATAAGAAAACAATCAAGTTTTCATAATTAAAAAGATTCCCTCCCTGGTTTTTCAAGTGCAGAAGGACAAGGAAGTCTTTCGTCTCATATATTTACAGACACGTTGTTAAAATCTGACTGTACCGTTAGTATTAATTTGTTTGTCCGGTCGTCAACAGATATTTATTTTTAATTTTTTAATGTTTTATTTATTTTCGAGAGAGAGAGAGACAGCGTGAGCAGGGGAGGGTCAGAGAGAGAGGGAGACACAGAATTCGAAGCAGCCTCCAGGCTCTGAGCTGGCTGTCAGCACAGAGCCCGACGCGGGGCTCGAACCCATGAACCGTGAGATCATGACCTGAGCTGAAGTCAGATACTTAACCGACTGAGCCCCCTAGGCGCCCCAACAGATATTTATTTTCAGAAAGCCATGCATGCGTGTTGCCCGGTGGCCGTCTGCCCAGCCCGTGTGCTTGGTGCTGGAGAGAGAACCTGGCTCCTGCTTTCACAGGCTGACAGTCCCAGGGAGCAAACGTGAATGAAGGTCTGAGGACAGAGGAAAAGGGATGGAGCAGGAAGCCAGAGAGACCCATGATTCTATCTCTGAGCTCCCTGGCTGACACCCCGGGCATGAAAGGGAGACGATTGGGTTATGATTCAAAATGGCGCGTCAAGCATACCTCTTCCGTCTCCAAAACATCCACGGAAATGATACTGAAGAAGCATAAAATTAATCAGAAGCAGGAGAATGGGGTGTAGGATGGCTATCAGAAGGCCAGACATCTTCACGGGTTTCAAGAAAATTGGTAACAGACACAACGGCCCTGGTGAAGGAGCAGAGCGGAGGCTGCTAGGAATGAGCCCAGGCAGGGCTGCAGGGGAAACATAGCTGTTCCCGCCCTCAGAG
Organism: Hyaena hyaena; assembly: GCF_003009895.1. Taxonomy (NCBI): domain Eukaryota; kingdom Metazoa; phylum Chordata; class Mammalia; order Carnivora; family Hyaenidae; genus Hyaena; species Hyaena hyaena. Next base: position 2,618,568 of record NW_024080686.1, on the reverse strand, counting down.
CTGAAGTCATCTGAGATTTCATGTCCTTGACCATAGCAGGCCTTGCTGCCGTTGGGGAGAAGTGCTCACTGTTAGCGATTCAAGAGAACAAAGACGTCAGTGCTTATTATCTAAATAATTAATTAATTTGATGAAAATGTAAGAGCCTGTGCTATCTTCCTCCACACGACATTTGACAGGGAACTGAATTCCCTCGCTGATGCACTCATTTAGAGCAACAGCCTTTGTTTCTTCCTCAAGGAAGTGGTTTTTGTCCGTACGACATGACTCTTGTACTTTTCCAGGCTTGGCGAGATCCAATCGGCCAACAAAGGGTGAGCTTTAAGCAACGGGTTTTGATTACAAGATATTTCTTAAGTTTTTAAAAAACCCATGGGGCGCCTGGGTGGTTCAGTCAGTTAAGCGTCTGACTTCGGCTCAGGGCATGATCGCACGGTTTGTGGGTTCGAGCCCCGGGCAGGCTCTGTGCTGACAGCTCAGAGCCAGGAGCCTGTCTTCGAATTCTGTATCTCCCTGTCTCTCTGACCCTCCCCTGCTCACACTGTCTCTCTCTCTCTCAAAAATAAATAAAACATTAAGAATTTTTAAAAAATCTTAATTTCTCCTGCCTCCAAAGAAATGCTGTTCATGTAATACAGCACATTAACAGAGTTAAAAGAATACAGTGATTTCCATAGATGCATGAAAAGCATTTGATAAAATTTAACATCCATGTGTGACTTTTTTTTAAAAAGGAGAGAAATCTGAGCATATAAGGTTCTGAAGAAGGCCATCTTTAACCAAATAACAGATATCTACAAAAACCCTACAGATACCATCTTACTTAATGGTGAAGCATTAAAGGAATCCCTGGTAAAACCCAGAAAAAGAAAGCTGGCGATGCCCACCCCCACAACATAGTTTTATGTGGTACAAGAAGTTCCAGCCAGAGGAATAAGAACAGGAAATAAAAGGTTTAAAGATTGGAAAAGAAGAAAGCAAACTGTCATATTTTTGCAGATGATATGACTATTATGTAGAAAACCCAAGAGATTAGACGATTCGAACTCATACACGTTCAACAGGATACTAGATTCATTTTTAAATTAAAAATTGTATTTCCGTATGCCACACGTCAGTTATAAAATGTCATTTAAAATAAAATACCATTTACAACTGCAGCAAAATGAAACAAACAAACAGAAATAAATCCAGCTACCTAGAAATAAATCTAACAAAGATATGCACAGCTGCTGTGGAGAAAATGGTAAAAGTTACTGAGCGACATTAAGAAAAACATCTAACTATGTTTATCGATAGAAAGCCTCCGTACCAAAAAGATGTAAAGGCTTCCAAAACTGGCCCATAGATTTAACGTAATTCTAGTTTTAAAACCCCAATAGGATTTTTTTTTTTTTAACTCAACAAGATGATCCTAAAATCTATATGGGGGAATAAGAGGCTGATGACTGTCAAGAACTCTTTGAAGGAAAAGCAGACTGGAGCTGGGCAGGGAGCTTGCCCTCTGGGGCTCCGAGTGTATCATACAGTAACGGTAACTAGGGCGGTTTTGTGTTGACTCAGAGATGGACAAGCAGAGCATGGGCGACAGAATGGTGAGCTCCCAAGAGCACATGACGTTGACAGAGCTGGTCCTAAAGTTCAGGAAAGATGTACCATCTGATGAGTGGCATTGGCATGGTGAGTCATCAGACACTGACTTCAACCCTTATAGAAAAATCACTCTTGAGTGGATTAAAGATTAAGTGTTAAAGCCAAAAGTTGGAGAAGATACAGAGGAATATATAGTCTCAGGCCATGGAGGGATTGCTTCAACAAATCCTAAAGGGGAAGATGGCTACATTTGGTGGGATTAAAGGAATATTGGTCTTCCAAATGCTATAAAGAAATTAAAAAGAGAAGACACAAATTAACAGAAGATATTTTTAACATGTAGATGAGGAAAGATCTAGAATCGATAAGTATTTCTAATAAGACTATCCAATACAAAACTATCCAATACAAAACTATCCAATACAAAAAAAAAAAATATGAAAAGGAAAGGAAAAAAAGGCAAGCATTTCCCAAAAGAGGAAGCACGAAGAGCCAATTAAGAATGGAAAGAAACTGAACTGTATTCGTAAATAAAGGAATGTAAAGTCGAACCATTGTAGGATATCACCTAATATCCCCTCCTCTGAGACTGACAAAAACTTAAAGTCTCATAAGATAAGATTGTTAGCAAAGATGTGGAACAACTTTTTTTCTATTGCTGGTTAAGGACTCAAAATGGCATAATCAGAAAATTCTGAAGGGAAGAGGAGAAGGGGTGGGAGACTGTGGGGACCAAAGCCTCACCTGGGGGATGGGAGTATCTACATATTGTTAGCGTATCGTTGGGGCTGGACCACGGCTAGGTGATGGGGACAGATGGGGGACATTACATTTTTTTTAATCACTCTTGATTAATTTTTTAACCATGTGTGAATGCGTATTTCCCCTCCCTCTCCCTCCCCTGCCTCTCTCTTCCTCTCTCCTTCTCTCATATCCAAACACTCGGTGGATATTTTAACAAAAGTAAGAAGCACCTGTTGTCTTTCAAAGCTGGGCCTCTCGATATGTGAGGGTGTGTGAATGAAGCCACCGAGGAGACCGCAGGAGCGCACAGGAGACAAAGCAGAAGACCTGTTAGTGGGGGGGGGGGGTCCCCCAGCATGGCTCCCATGGACAGGGACAGATGGGTGAGAATAGTCTGTTCCGGAACTGTCTTCTCTGAGCCCAGCTCCTCACTCATCAGTTGTCTGTTAGCAGGACTTTGGGGAAAGGCTCTCTCTCTGATCCATCGTGGTGGTTTCCTTTGTCCCTTTCCATAGCCGATCACATGTGACCAGCCTGTGGTATTTCCGAAGCGTGTTTCCGGCTTTCTGCCATGTGGCCCTGAGAGCCCCCCCGCCCCGACGTGGGGATGTGAGGCCAAGGTGGCTGACGGATGCAGGGGCGGGGTGGGGGGGAAGGGTCAGCTCCAGGGAGCCCGGGGTGTCCTTGCAGGGATTTGAGAGAGACCACAACACCGCAGAGGAGTGGAGCCAGGCAGAAGGACCAGCTTATGAGCTGTCCCCGTGACACACGGAAGTTGACAAGGTCAGCTGAGTGAGCTTCGGGGCAGGGCGGGGGCGGGGGGAGGCAGAAGGAACCAATGTGTTCTTGGGTCTGCGAAGGCCGTCGTCTCCTCCTCCCGGGCCTCCCCTGACTGCCTCGTGAATGATGCCTTCACAACTGTGGTTCGGGGTCAGGTGTAAACACGGGTCTGAGTCTGGCCATGTACACCCATCATCCCCGAGAATGGTGACCCAGCTGTCACGTGGACTGAAGGACATGCTGGGTACGAGACCTTGACCGGCCCCTGCTGGGGTCTTCGCTCTGAATGCTTAGAGTCCCCACTCCTGCTCCATCCACTGGAGGTTTCCAGAAGTTAAATTCAAAGTTGCTGGTGGTTTTGAGTCACCTTTTCTTCTTCTTTTTCAATAGCGACTCTTGAGTGAAAATTAGGCTGTTGTGTGGGTGGCTGTTAAGGGTGCCTCATTTCCACATCGGAGAGCTACCCACACAGCAGATTTTAGTAGCACTTGAAATGGGACCTGATTTTGCCTCTCAGCTGCTATATTAAAATAAAAAGCCCTTCAGCTGATTATAAAGATACCAATTTAAATGTACAGATACCATTTCCATAAGGGAAGAGATGTCTTCATTGATTCTCTGAGACCTCAGGTCCCCTATGGGGGTGCGGGCCACACCCACCTTCTAGCACTGTCTAGCATAGAACAGCCCAGGACAGGGGCGGGGCGGCCATGGTAAGAGCCCTGGACAGAGAATCAGGAAGCCGAGACTCCAGCCCAGTTCTGCTGCTGCCTCGCTCGCATCCTCTGGCCACATGCAGACATCACACCTGCTTATCTACCTGACCATGTCACCCTGAGGACCGGATGAACTACCGGTTGGCAAAGCACCCTGTGTCCTCGCTAAGCTGTCCTTGGTTTATCGCCCGTTGGTCCCCCTCGAGGTGTTTGGGGGCTTGGGGGATGAACGGGCTACTCCTGCATTAGCCTCATCCCCAAATTTTCTTTGGGTTCCTTTGGAAGAATTCCATGCTTTACCTCCTTTCACTCAGCCTGTTAAACAGCCTTTTAACTAGTCGTGTTTCCATTTGGACAGCAGGGGAATAGAGGATTGTTCGGAGTGGGCCAGAGAAACCGAGGAAGCCACAGTCCGCACCTAAGGAAACCCGTCTATCCCCACTGGGTGGGTGGGGGGGGGGGGTCAGCGGTGGAGGAAGCCTGTGGGGCCTGCCCGAGACCCTAGGGTCACAGTGGGATGGGGGAGGGGCAGACCAGAGACCAAGCTTAGGGTGGGGGGGGTCTGGCCTTTTCCCTGGACTTTTCTAATCACCAGAAAGGTCATGAGATCCACTCATTTGGGAACTGCTGCCATTCGAGAAAAGGAAGATGTGGCCCGACACAGTTTGTGGGAAATTATGAAAAACAGCAAGACCATTCCATGTTGATTCCTTTCTGGGGAGGCGGCTCATCGGAATGTAGAGGCACTGCACGCCCACCCCGGCGGGTGTCTCTCATGCTCTGACTTCCCAAGGGTTGGGAATTAGTGGCCCTATTCTTACAGGGGCAGCACTGAGGTCCAGAGAGGTCAGAACCTTGGCCAGAGCTGCACAGCAGGCCCGGAGCCAGGCAGAAAATTAAAGGCAGAGGTACCAAAGCCCAGCCCACAAGTGTTGATGTTTACTGAGCATCTTTTCTGCACCTTTTGCTTTTCCTGGGTTCTTTCTCTTCCAACTGAGGTCAGTTTTATTGCACTATTTTACGAGGAACAGGCCCAAGTCTTAGACAGGTAGGTCATCACCGCCAGAGCATGGTGGTGGCAGTTTTGAGCCAGGACTTAATCTAACAACAAATCCAGTTTTGTTCCCAGGCTCCCCAGCCACTCTCTCCAGAGTCCTGGAAGATTCCTTAGTGCCCAGCCTGGAAGTCTGCTTGAATCCCAACACCCATGATTTCTTTGACCCTTAGTCTCAGCTAAAATGCAGTCCTCTGAGAGCTTTTCTCTGCTTTTGGAGATCGCTCTCAGCTCCAGCCCTTGCTCTTTGATCTGAAGCCGCAGGGTCCTCTGAGAGTGGACACAGGCAACCCCGTCCCTCCTGCGGCCCTGAGAGAGCTGTTTCTGCAGGACCTTCCCTTCCTGCCTTCTGAAGATGGATTGGGGGCAGCGTGGTTACAAAGAAAAAGCATTCGGTCCCGAGGATGCCGTTTTAAAGTCTGTTAAAAATAAGTGCTGCGGCTCTTTGCTTTTGTAAGTGCCCTTGTTGAAATCCGGTCTCTGTCGTCGCTTTGGGGCATGGTGCCTCAGAGGGGCTGCCTGGTCCTAGGTCGGGGAGGCGGACGCTCTCCCTGACCAGGGTGGAGTGCAGTCATGGACAAGGCTAGTGTGGGCTTTCATGCAAAGTCTTCTGGGCAGAACATTTTGCTCTTAAAATTAGGAAGCATGCCAGCAAATATAGAATATGTGCTTCAAAGCACCAAATTCCCAGAATTTGTCTTCGGTTGTGCTTTGGTGGAGGTCTGGAGTTTCTTGGAGTCCCTTTGGGACCTCTGACTTTGGTTCCTGACTTCGCTTCTCCCCTGCCTTTAATTTTGAACAAAGCCCTTATGAAGCAATAGAAATCATCCCTGGATGTGAAGTCAGAAGGCCTGGGGCTGCGTCCCCCCCCCCCCCCCCCCCCCCCCCCCCCCCCCCCCCGCCTCCAACCTTCATTGACCACGCGACCTTGGGCAAGTCTAACTTTCTGGAGGCTTGCTCTCTCCCCTGTAGAGAATCAGGATGACTCTGCAGGGTCAGGGCGAGGCTCAAAGCCACGGTCAGCAAATCTGAAGCGTATGCTTGTTCATTCATACGCACTGATTTCCTTTGAATTTTCTTCTGCTGCTTATCTTCCCAGTTCTATTCTGAGCCTTTGTTATCTGTTGGGAATGTTTTTTTGGGTGCTGATTATTTTTTCTCTATCTCTCAGATGGAAAGAAACCCCTCTACCTTCTGTCTTTGTGTTAATTTCCTTTTCATCCACGCTCCTGTTGTCGGTTTAATTCCCACTCATCTTCCTGAGGCTCGGTGACTCCTCCTTTGTCATTTACACGGTTTCCGTGATTTCTCTGTAACTAGCATGTACCATTAGTCTCCATTTAACAGGCACATCTGAGATGTTTTCTCTTTTGGGTACAACCATGCTTTTCTCCCTCCTACTTCCTTTCACCCAGAAGATATTGAAATGTTCCAAAGAAGGAAGTGAAATCGACTACAGAGGAGAAGGTGGGCTGGAGGTTGCTTTCTTGCCAAAGGTCTTAGTAATTTCTGTGTCCTCTCTTCCACGTTGGCATTTGGCTTAGAGTGGGTGGTGGCGGTGAGGAGGGGCATGAGCGTAAGAACCGAAACGATGTGACTTGTCATGACCAAATGTGGAGACCTGTTGGGAAAAGACCTCTTTCACGGCATCGGGGAGAAGAGGGTTTGAAACTGGAGAAACTTCATCATGAACCCTTCCTGGGTGCTTTCGTGGGTTTTTTTTTTTTTTTCCTTTTTAAAGGTCATTAAATTTCCTTCCAGATTTGAAGACATATGTTTCGATATTTAATGTGCCCAAAATTTATGTATGAGATAAGAGTTAGGACACAATCTTAATTTTTTATTCTAAATGGATAGCCCACTGTAACAGTACTATATGCTGATTAGTCCGTCTTTTTCCTACTGATTTGAAAGATCATCTTCATCAGACACTTAGTAGATAACATACAGGTCTGCTTCCGGATTTGCTATTTTGTTCCATGGATTTTTCTATCCCCTTACCAGTGTCACATGTTTTAACTGCCGTTGGAAAGCTTAAGGTTCTGAGCCGGAATATCCATGGATACTCGTAATTCACTTTTTTAGAAGAATAGTTGTAGAATCCGTTGTTCCTACAAGCCATCTGGTATTCCCCAACACTTGTAGAAATAATGTAAAACAATAATTTAGACTTTTATTTGATTATTTTAAAAATTATTTTCAGCATCTTTGCTAATAAGACATTCACTACATCTCTGAAGAGGAGTAGAATTCCAAATGATTAATAGATGAGACGTTCATTCCACGGAGATCAGTTTATTCTGAGGTCTGGGAAAACAAATCAGACTTGGGCAAATTTTCTCTTGTTTTTCAGTCCTGGTGCTGGCAAATGGTTATGCACACCCCAGGTTGTCCGGTGCAGAGTTTAAGATGGGGCGCCGTGCTCTTCTGCTGCTGGCCTGGCAGCCTCCTTCGGGAGGGGTAACTAGTGCCCTACAGCCACGGTCAAGGTCAGGTTGTCACGACTTTCCCGGAGTGTGGAGTGGGCCAGTCACAGGCCATCCGCTGTCACCTGCACTGTTAGTAACTTTCACTGATATCCGGGAGGTGTCTACCCATCCGAGAATCGTTCTGGAGTGTATCCATGGTGAATTTAAAAAAAAAAAACAAATGTCATGAATCTTTTTAAAAGCTTCCCATTTGGAAGAGTAAATAGAATTTTCAGTGCTATTTAAGGAGAGGAGGGAGCATTTATGGAGGATTTATCGGTTTGCTCCTGGATGCTGAGATGTTTCACTTACAGTGTTTGATGGTGTCCTTGGGATCCACAGGAGTAGCTGTGTCATCCTGTGGGGAAACCAAGGCAGGGAGTCCCCACAGCAATCACAGTGGCTACAGATATGTGTCATGGGGCAGGGCTCCAAACCCCTGCTCTTCAGAACGATCTCTCTACCCCACCAACCACTCCCTGGTCGTTGGTTACGACCTTCACATTCTACTGATTCCAGGCCACAGGCTGTGATTATTTTGTAACTTATCAGTAGGATCAGACAAGGCCTGTTATTATAGCTGAGATTCTTCTGCATTCGTTTTAAGGTAGTGAAATTGCCTTGCAGCTTAAGGCACAATTATATATCCGATGTCCCAGATTTGGTAGTCGCTGTCTGTTCTTGCCTGCTCTGAGCCCCCACCTCCCACCCCACCTGGCCTCGGGGGGAACCAGGGAGAGAACGCAAAAGGCCCCTCCGTGAGTCCCTCGGAAGGCTCAGACCAGGACCCTCCCAGCACAGGCTCAGGAGAGCGCCCCCTGGCGCTTACGCAGGGGAGGATGGCGCTGGCCGTGAGGTGCTGGCCAGGGGCAGTTTCCGAAGCTGGGGAGACGGGGCTGAAGGGGACGGGGAAGGAGACAGGTAGAAATCAGGAACCAGGGCTCCCGGCCAGGCCAGCAGGGACGTCAATCATCTAAGCCCGCGATGGTGACATTGGCTAAACCCAAGAGGGCTCCAGCAGGATGTCTATTAGCTGCCAAGGGACAGCGGAGACATTTAGACCCGCTCGCCCGTCTGCCGATCACTCGAGTACACGTCACACCCTAAGAGATAGTAAAAAAGGAGTTGTTCTCTTGACAGTTATGTTATTAGAGTTCAGCTATCAATGCGCGAATGGTGGCTGTGGCCACATTGTCCCACAAGCCGATGACATCATTTCATTATGTAGAGAGTGTAGACTCTGACTGCAGTCCTTACTGGCAACAAATCCAAATTGCTGGTTCAAAACCACCGGTTTGACAGAGCGCAGGCGGGCAGTTGCCTGGGCGACGGTTGGTGGTCACCCTGATGGGTGAGGGTCCCCGGAGCACAGGCACACGCCTGACACACCAGGGGGCGAGGAGGAGCCCATGCAGCCTCTTGACCGCCAGTGACCCCCCCCCACCGCCCCAGGGTTCAAGATGACCCTGCCCATTGTCCTCATGGTAAATGACTTTTAAACACATTGTGACCCCAAAAGAAGCCTTAAAAGCTCGAAGCTCTTAAAAAACGTTATATTGTTAAACATGTTCGTTGAGGTCAAGGTCAGGGAGGAGGAGGGGGCTGACGTTACTGAGCAGTGACCACAGTTTTGGTTTGTTTGTTTGTTTGTTTGTTTTTTAATTTATTTCTAGGAGAGAGAGAGAGACAGAGTGAGCAGGGGAGGGTCAGAGAGAGAGGGAGACACAGACTCTGAAATAGGCTCCAGGCTCTGAGCTGGCTGTCAGCACAGAGCCCAACGCGGGGCTCGAACCCACGAACTGCAAGATCATGACCTAAACGAAAGTCGGACGCTCAACCGACTAAGCCACCCAGGCGCCCCAACCACAGTTTTGCAAACGTTGTCTGATGAGAGCATCGTAGCAGCCTGGGAGCCCAGGGAGGGCGTTTTCCCGTTTTACGCCAGTCACAGAGCTCGAGTGGCATCTGGTGGCCCTGGTCCGTCTGTCTGACAGCAGATTCCCGTGTCGTTCTGCATCCCGTGCTGTGAACCCCGGCGCCGCCTTCACGTGAAGGAGCCACGAAAGGTCACGGAGGGCCCTCATTCCTGGCACTGTCCCCAGTGAGTTCCCCACTTTCTCTCCCTTCCACGAAGGCTTTAGCATATTGTGATCAGGGGGGTAAGCATCATTCGGCATTCTGCTGTTTTCGTTTCACATAGTAAATATTTCCCCATGTTGCTCATACTTATCATTTTGAAAACCTCCATAAATCCCATTGAGTTGAGGCGTGGTAACAATGGACTTGATCCTGCTGTTAGACCATGAGATTTTCCCAGTATTCTGCTGCTATGACTTACATGGCAACCAGCTCATCGTGCAGAAGACAGTATCGGGTAGTGGATGAGAACACAGCCTGCGGTCGGGCCTCCTGAGCTCGAATCCCAGAGCTGCCATGAAATTGCTGTGTGGCTTTAGGTAGGGTGCTTAACCTCTCTGTGCCTCCCTTTAATTTAGAAAGTAGAGCTCATATTAGCACCTTTCTGGGAGGCTCCGGGTCCCTGGAACAGGGGAGTTTGGCTCTGCTACCTCAGAGTCCCGGGCCTATTGCGTTTTCATTTCAAGCAGCAACCCTTCGGGTGACTCAGAATGTTCCTCCGAGATATGGGAGTGCATCTGTTTCCAACAGCTGTTATGACAAATTGTCACAAACCCAGTGGCTTAACACTGCACAAACTTCCTATTTAGAGTTCTGTAGATTGAGAGTCCAACACGGGTCTCACGGGGCTCAGATGAAGGCACGTTCTCTTCCCAGAGGCCTTAGGAAGACACCGATTCCTTCTCTTTTGCATTTCTAGAAGCTGCCAGCTTGGCCCACTACCCTGTTCTTCCATTTTCAGAGCCAACAATGCTAGGCAAGTCCTCACCCTGCCACTCTCGCTGGTCTCTCTTCTGATTCCCTCTTCCATTTTTTTTTTTTCTTCTTAATTTGAGAGAGACAGAAAGCACATGTGAGCAGGGGAAAGGGGCAGAGAGAGAGAGGGAATCCCAGGCAGGCTCCACACTCACCACACTCCCACGTGGGTCTCGATCCCACAGCCCTGGGATCACGAGCTGAGCTAAAATCAAGAGTCTGACACTCTATGAACTGAGCCCCCCAGGCACCACCCACCCTGCTTCCTTTTTTAAGAACATTGGACTCACCTGGATTATCTACGATGCTCTCCCTATTTTTAAAAAATATTTATTTATTTTTGAAAGAGAGACAGAGACAGAGCGTGAGCAGGGGAGGAGCAGAGAGAGAGAGAGGGAGACACAGAATCTGAAGCAGGCTCCAGGCTCTGAGCTGTCAGCACAGAGCCCGACGCAGGGCTCGAACCCACAAACCGGGAGATCATGACCTGAGTTGAAGTTGGATGCCTAACGACTGAGCCCCCAGGCGCCCCATGCCCTCCGTACTTTAACGTCAGTGGGTTATAAACCTTCGTTCTCCCTGCAACCTCAGCCCCACTTGCCATCACCCCGGGCATGTTCACAGGGTCTGGGGACCAGGATAGGGGCCATCATTCTGCCTGCCACACAGCGCCGGGGCCAGAAGCCGCTGAACTATGCGTCCCAGTCTCCCTTGCTAGCTGGGGTGCAACTAGATTCGGCCAATGGGAGGCCCCGGCACTGTGTTGGAACGTGGGTGAAGGTGCAAGTCCTGGTGCTGCTGGTGGTGGCCTGGGGACAGCAGCTCCAGTAGCATTGGGCTGAGCACAGGCTGTGACCTCCAGCCCAGGGTGCTGATGGCTTTCCTGTGTCCTAGCACCCCCTGCCCCCTCTGCGCCTCCAGCCTGGAGATGTAGCGGCTCCCCGTCTCCAGGTCACACCCCGTCCCCCTCGGTCCCCTCGAACATCTTTGTCGCAAGCTCCTCTTGCAAGGCTGAGAAGCACGCGGCCCCCTCCCTCACTGGTAAAGCTGGGTAGCAATGCCTCCTCCCGGGGCTGCCGCGGAGAGGAAATGTGGTGACGTGTTGGTGCCAGGGTGGGGCCTGACGCTCAGCACCTGCTCGAGCATCATTAATTCCGTATGAGTTTAGGTTTTAGGTTTGCTGGCTTCTGGGATACTAAGGATTTAAATGTTCAACGCGGTGGTCAAGTGCTCTTTTCCATCAAAATTCCTTCTATTGATCCCATTCTGAAGAAGCTAGCCTCTCTCTGATGTTGAGATACATCTTCAAATCTATTTTTAGCAAGTTTCCTCCTAATTTCACATACTTAAAAGTATTTAACTTCTTGAAGCATCTGGAGTCTATTTTGGGGGCATGATGTTAGATGTAGGTCTAAGTTAATTTCCGCCGCCCCATACAATTAGCTTAACTTCATTTAATAAATAGCCCTTTATTTCCTCAGTGTTTGCTGTTGCTTATTTTAGCACATGGTAGGTTCTCAGACACAGTGGGATCTTGTTAGGGGTTCTGACCTACATAGGGCTGTATAAGGACATTCTGCAGGTCGGAGATGTCACTCTGCAGTGTCAGGAATGAACGACAGGTTGCTCGCATAACTAATTTTCAGGGTGTTTGCTTCCTGCCGAACTGGCACCTACAGATATATTTCTTTTGTTTCTGGGAAGTTGGATTACTGGAGAAATCAAAGGCGGCTGTGAGTCATACCCTTTCACTGTAACCTCCCTTGTCTGCTTGGGTGATTGCCTAATTCTATCTTTTCCTTTGTGGCTTAAAAAAAATTTTAAGAGACATGGCCTTGGTCAGCCTCTCTGATTGTAAATTTCATCGGCCTCTGCGACCTTCTCTGTTCTCAGCCTCAGGTCTTGTGTTTCTAAGATCATTCCCCTCATAACATCTTGATTTTATTTCTAATATTGATTATTAAGTTTTCTAAAGTGCCTTTATTTTTTTTCTTAGTTTATTGTCAAGTTGGTTTACATATAACACCCAGTGATAAAGTGACTTTAAATGTTTTGTTGTGGTGTTTAACAGCGTGGCTGTCTCTAAAATAATAACAACTGTTCTGTTTTTTCATATTTTCCTGCTGTGGTATACTCTTTTGTTTTTCTTAATTTTTTAATGTTTTTTTAAACTTTATTTTTTAAATTTATTTTTAAATCTTTATTTATTTATTTTGAGAGAGACAGATAAAACACAAATGGGGGAGGGACAGAGAGATAGACAGAATCCCAAGCAGCCTCCGTGTTCAGTGTGGAGCCTGACACGGGGCTCGATCTCACAACGGTGAGATCATGACCTGAGCCGAAATCAAGAGTCAGATGCTCAACCGACCGAGCCACCCCGATGCCCCTCTTTTACCGCTTTTTGAAACTGATGCCAGCCACTCTCCACACTCCTACCCTCGTGACTGAAGGAAACGTCAGGGTGTGCCGCTCGGGTCTCCGGTTCTGTTCGTGGGTGGGGGCCGTTACCCACAGGTGTCATGTCTTTCTGCCCTGCTGTGCTTGGCGTGGGCCCTATGCTTGTACCTCAGACCACATGTCCCTTACCAGGCAGGAAGGTCAAGGCGGTCAGGAGCCTTCCCTTTCCGTAAGGGATGGGAAACCATTAGGGACTTTTGTTTCTGTTCCTCGGTATGGTGTTCGTTTCTTAGCTCTGCCACAACGGCCTGCCCCAACCCAAGAGGCTTAAAACAGCGGCAGTCTCTAGTCTCACAGTTTGGAGGCTGGAAGCCTGAAATCGAGCTGTCGGCAGGGCCACATTCCCTCAGAAGGCTCTGGGAGGATGCTTCCTTGCCTCTTGCAGCTTCTGACGTGGTCGGCAGTCCTTGGCTTCTGGATGCATCACTCCAGTCTGGGTCCCTGTTGTCATACGAGCTTCTCCCTGTGTGTTCTGGTCTCTCTGTGTCTTTTCTTCTTATGAGGACAGCAGTCATATTGGATAAGGGCCACCCTACTCTTAAGACGACCTCATCTCAGATCTGCAGAGATACCATTCCTGAATAAGGTCACGTTCCCAGGTACCTGGGGATAGGACTTCAACATACGTTTTGGGGGACATGATGAAGCTCACAAGTACAATGTCACAGGCCGCCCTGAGCTACAAAGACCCCTAGAAGACTGGAGAGTAACTGGGAGATAACACGCTGTTATCTCTTCCTAACTGGGATTCCTTTAATTAGTACAATGTATCCAGCCAGTAACTAGCCAAGTCGGGGCCACAGTGCTCTAAGCAGAAGCTGCAGCCTCACCCAGGGAGGCCGAGAGCTTGAGAGCTCGATCTTGCAACCTCCTCGTTTATCCAGAAATCAGCCTTCCCCAGCCCTCTGCAAAACTTCTGATTCCGGATGTGAACCCAGAAGATCTCTGTGCAGCCAAAAGCCCAAAGTCCCGGTGTATGCCATTCGTTCCTTCAGGGAAACTCTCTGGCTTTCACTCCAAGCCTACCTTATTTTTCAAATTAAAAAAAAAAAGTGTTTGTTAATGTTTTATTTATTTCTGAGAGAGAGAGAGAGACAGTGTGAGCAGGGGAGGGTCAGAGAGAGAGGGAGACACAGACTCTGAAACAGGCTCCAGGCTCTGAGCTGTCAGCACAGAGCCTGACGCGGGGCTCGAACCCACGATCCATGAGATCATGACCTGAGCTGAAGTCGGACGCTTAACTGACTGAGCCCCCCAGGCGCCCCTCCAATTTTTTAATAGGCTTGTTTTCTTGATCTCTGATGTTGCAACCTACACTGGCAGCCAACAAATCCCAGAAATTAGTAATAATTGGCCATAGCAAGCACAGCCTGTTATTTTTTGTCGACGGCCATGAAGAATAAAAATGGAGAGGAGCTACGTGAAGGCGTTTTTCTCAGTGGCCCAGGAAAAGCAAGGCAGTCTGGACTTCCAGTCGCGGGGCACAGCCCACACACCCTGGAGAACATGGAGGGGGGAGCCTTCACCCTAGGGCCGTGTTTCGTTCATTACTGGCTGCCCATGTCGGGAACCGGGGGTTGGGGGCAACGAGGAAACGATATAGACTCTGGTTTGGCCTGGGCAAATTCCCATCAACACCCGAAAGTCAAGAATGTCACTCCTTAAAAGGATAAACCAGTATTTAACATAGCTCATTTTCTCAGTTGCTTAGAGGGAGAACCGGGTTCAAACACAAGCTCCACTATACAGTGGGGTGTGCGCGGCAAGTAACTTAACCCTAAATCTCCCTGGGCTTCCATTCTGCATTGATGCAATGGGGGCACAATTGTGCCTCCCGTGGGACTCAGGGATTATGTTCCAAAAGCCGCCGGACACCTCTGCCCAGATTCTCTGCCAGCTCCCATGCCCGTCTCCCTCTTGCCTTTGTGAGCTCAATATCAACCCAGAGCTCAAGGCAAACGTCAAGGTCAAATGCTTCCTTTCTCTCTCCCCCTTCTCATACACCCAGCCCATTAGCAAGCCCTGCCTGTCGAGAGGGTGTTCAACCTCAGAAAGACGACTTTTCCCATCTCGACTACTACAAGGCTTTCTTAATTAATTCAGGGTCACCTTAATTAAGGTAACAGTTCATTAAGGACCACCTGATCAGGTCCCTGTAAAACCCTCTTCACCAGTAACCCCAGTCCGTTCTCTGCACAGCTGTGAAGTGATTTTCACATGATCATCAGATCGTGTCTGTCCCTTCTTCAATACGGGGAGGTTCAGCCCCTTCTTTCCTCTCTGTCCTGCCTCACCTATCCCCCCCCGCCCCCCCAACCCTGACTGTTCCCAGTGCAGGCCTGCGTAGCTTCGGGCCGTGCACTTAACTGTGGATGAGCAGCTCCGTAGGAGAGGGAGGGCGCGGGATGAGGAGGCTCGGGGCTGACAAGCTTTGCTCTGGCGCTCCCGGCTCACACGCCATCATGAAATTAATGAGCAAATTAGCCAGGAACTGATTATTCCAAAAATAAACGATAGATTCAGCTTCTTTCTTGTAGCTTCAAGCCTTTGAAGAGCAGCAACTCTTCCTGAGGAGAATGAAATGAAAGGAGACATTTGCAATGTTAATTTTTATGGCACTTTTATATAAAGCTACAAAAGAAAAGAAAAAGAAATATCAACAAGATCAAAGGAAATCGGAACATCGCAAAGAGGGGGACCAGTGTTCTTTTGTTATTTTGTTGATAGACTGTTTGGGAAAACATGAATAATACATAAGAAATCGTCCTGACTAGTTTAGGGAAAGAGAGGGCTGGTACTTCATTAGTACAAACGCAGCGTGAAATGGGAGTCCAGGGGGCCCAGTGTTAAATCCGTGCAAGGAAGAACTCAAGGGGAAGCTGGTAACCTGCTATAAAGGTGGGAACCACAAAACCGAGCCGGTCAGAGTTCTGTAGGAAGGTAAGAGTTCATTCTGAGGGCCTCTCCTCTGGGTGATGTTTATGGGCATGGTGACGTTCCAGTTCTCCAGCATCTTCTTTGCTTTCTTCTGGGTTTGTCTTCCTGAGAATTCACATCTCAGGAATCTTCTAGATTCTGAGAACCCCAGGACCGTGGCACCTCTCTCGGAGATTATCCGTCCTTTACAAATCTCCTCTTTCTCTTCTTTCTACGTAGGGAAAGCAATGACCCCCTCACTAAAAATGGAAGAGAGGAGTCCAGGGCGACCATAAAGAGAAATGTAGCACGCCTCACAGAATGGTGCCAGAGCAGGGAGACCCCTGTGGATGGAGGACCAGCTGGACCTTGAGGCTGTCTGTAGGGTCCACGTCAACTGCACAGCCTCATGGGAGTGGTTTCTGAGAAAAATGGTGGCTCTTCATCTTCTGGGAAAGCACATCTTGTAGGACAATTAGAGAAATAATGGTAGATCAAGACCCTAGCAGAGAAGAGGACTCTCCTTCCCTCCCTTCCTCTCTCTACTCATTCACCCCCCTCACTGATTCACCCCCATCCACCCATCCATCTGTCTATTCATCCACCCATCCTTTCCTTCCTTCCTTCCTTCCTTCCTTCCTTCCTTCCTTCCTTCCTTCCTTCCTCCTTCCTTCCTTCCTTCGTTCGTCCCTTCATTCCTTCCTTCCTCCCTTCCTCCCTTCCTCTCTTCCTCTATCTATCTGTCCATCATCTACCTCCTTCCAGAAAAGAGGAGAAAGCTTGCAAATATACAAATAATACTTCAAGATAGATCTGTCAAATTAAGTAGAAGAAAGATACAGGAAATGTAAAATAAGTATGGGAAAGGAAGACGAAGCCAGGAGTGAGATTGCCACACAAAATACATGCCTCTACATCCTAAGCCCCTGCTGGGGATAAGCCGCTTTCTAGCAGCCAATGGGAATAGGAAACACGATAGCATGATTGTTCCCTTGACTCTCAGTGTCTGTAAGGTAAAAATAAACCCGTTGCCAAGGAATAGCATGGTTCTGACTGATGTGGAGACCAGTGGGAATTTTCCCGGGGCTTTGTAGAAGAGGAGGGTTAGGTTTAACCAGGAATAGACTTCTGGGCTAATGACTGATGCCAAATCCCTATTGATGGGGGGGATTGTGGTGTTAAGTTAATTAAACAAGGAGGCCAGGTCAGCAGGGAAGGGATGATGCTGAGCATGGGGACCTCTGAATTGATGAGCCACCAGGACCGGCTCTGCTACTCTGGAGGGTGAGGCGGAGGTGTGGGAGGGGATGAAATTGTCCACAACCCCGAGGCCATCCTGCCGGCCTGTTCTTACCGGCTTCATCCGCAGGACCAAAGCAAGTAGCTTTAATGCATTAGTAGCTTTGTAAGCCAACTAAAACCTAAGCCTGTATTGCCTCAACGTTAAGAAACGGAAGCTTAAGGGCCATCAATCACAACCAGCCAACGAGGCTTTCCAAATAAGGCAACCACTTAGGCTACAGTCAGTCAAATGCTTTCCTCGCCTTGCGCTGCCTCTTCTGCTCAACCCTCCTCTCCCAGCTCCGTTGGCTGGAGCACACCGCTTGGCGCCTTCAAGTTGGAGTTGAGTTTTACTCAAATAAACTCTTAAAATGTTTGTGATGCCTTGGTTTATCTTTTAAAAGTGGTGTACCAGAAACTGTTTTACCCCTAAGGGGGTGTCCTACGTGGGCTGGGCGCAACAGAACCCCTGAGATGGTCCGTCACCCAGGGGTTAGGCCTCGCTGTCCAGGTAGAGGGGAGCGAAGGCAGAGAACATGGCCATGTGTGGGATAGAATAGAGACAGTAGATTAGAATATTCGGGTATGAAATGTTCAAACAACGCAACAAAGTATAAGAAAGAAAGGAAATGGAAGCCTAAAATCCCACCACCAAGAGTAATGTCATCTGGATTGGATTTGGGGCTGAAAGTACTTTCAAGCCTCAAACCCGCACAGGACCCACTATGGCAGGAGGAAGGTCCCCTGTGTGAATTCCCTGGAGGGCAAGCTCACAGGGTGCGGCTTGACACCTTGATGTGTGCATCACAGAGGCTTTTCCTCCAAACCACCCTCTCTCACACCCCTTCCTCTGCTTCTTTAGAAAAACAAAAACTTGGGGCACCTGCCTGGCTCAGTCAGTTGAACATCCAACTCTTGGTTTCTGCTCAGGTCATGATCTCATGGTTCATGGGTTTAAGCCCTGCATTGGGCTCTGTACTGACAGTGCAGAGTCTGCTTGGGGTTCTCTCTCTCTCCTCTCTCTCTGGTCCTTCCCCACTTGTGCTCTCTCTCTCCCTCTCTCTAAAATAAATAAACTTTAAAAAAAAGAAAAACAGAAACTTGCTCAGCATTAACTGACATTTGAAGTGTAATAATATATGATCTACAGATCTAAGTTCAAGCTCCAATATTGTAACGTAAAGGGACCTTAAAAAATTAATTACAATATATAAAAAGTAGGGCAGCCAGGACTTTCTGGGCTTAGTGATTCTTGTTAACTACACAGATCTTTGAAATGAAACATTTTCCGGATGTAGATCAAATTAGTTGGGAGAAATAAACCTTTCTTCAAAAATAGGACCATAAAAACAAACAAACAAACAAACATGTGAGGTCTGGTTTAAAATTCTGGACATTAGAAGGGGCGCCTGGGTGGCTGTGTCAGTTAAGTGTCCGACTTCGGCTCAGGTCATGATCTCACGGTTCATGGGTTCAAGCCCCGCGTCGGGCTCTGTGCTGACAGCTGAGAGCTTGGAGCTGCTTCAGAGTCTGTGTCTCCCTCTCTCTCTGTCGCTCCCCTGCCCTCTCTCTCTCTCAAAAATAAATAAACATTAAAAACACCACTCTGGACGTTAGATACAAAATGAGCACAAGGAGGATCTGAAGAGCAGACGGCAGACCAGTCAGGCATGGAGACCCGAGGAGCAGGGCGATGCGTTTCTGGGTTTTCTCGCTGCCTCGTGTGCCCAGACCTGGGGCGGGAGAGGCCAGAGACACCAGAGGGAACAGTCAGCGGAAGTCCCAACAGAGTCTGTGCTTTGAGCCAGAGGACAGAAAACACTAGACAAGAGTGATTCCACTGCAGCCAGACCCCGCAGAAGACACGGTGGCTCCAATCTACCCAGGCAGCAAGGGCCAAGTGAGGTCCCAGACGCCCCCCCCCGGTGCCGTGACGGGGCCACTTCTCTGCTGTTTGGGGGAGAAGGACGCAATGGCCACAGTGGGATAGGAGCAGGAGGCAGCCGTGTTGGAAGAAGAGGTGAATGGGGGCAGAGGACAGCAGCCACCTGGGGGTGGGGGGGAGGGGAGGGAAGGACACCCGGGGGGGAGGGG